>NC_134734.1:3858055-4179166 GCF_049634645.1 Pelodiscus sinensis
AAGGAGGGGTGAGCCAGCCCCTGGCAGCCCGGATTAATGTCCATCCGTCCGTCCCTGCCCACACTCCAATGGCAAGTGCCCGGCACCTCGGCTTTGTTACACAGCACTGACACTATCGGGCCTATGCAAATAGGATTTGATGCACTTACGAGGGAGGGAAGAAGGAGTCGTCACAAAACCCGGAGTCCTGCTAGAGACTGGGTCAGGAGGGGGCTGTCTGCATTCTGGGGGTTCATTCCTTACACCCCAAAACAAGACCAAGGGCATGGAGGCTGGATTCCCATCCCTTCATTTCCTCCTGCCCCACCAGAATGCTTTGGGGTAGCTCGCAAAGCCCTGGAATATCTCATTGGTTTCCAAGCACTGGTCCATCAATACCAGTGTCCCCTCTCCTGCAACACCGCCCCAGAACGGACCTGGGGATCCCTCGCCTCTGGCTGCTGGTTACATCTCCAGGGGAGAGTGGGTGATTGTCCCCCACTGGGATGCTCTGGCTCTGGGAAACCTGGCAGCTGCTCTTCAGAGTCACTGGGATGGCTCATGCGCTAGATGGGGAGCCAGGTATCCTGGGTTCTCTTTATAACTCTGGGAAGGGAATGGGTTTTGGGGGGGGGGCAGGGGTTCTGGGTCTCTCCCGAGCTCTGGGAATGGAGTGGAGTCCAGTGGGCTGAAAATCCCGGGGTTACCCGGTGGGGGTGACAGAATTGTTGGGCCCCATGGCAAGCTGGGGGGTTAGTTCCACACTCCTGGAATGGGTGAAGCCTCAAGCAGAAGGGGTGGGCCTGGGTAGCCAGCCCTCCATGCTGCTCGTACCATGCCACACCGTGCCCCCCACCCGCAGCCAGCGCAGAGTGCACCACCCCAGAACTCCGGCAGTGATTTAAAGGACCAGGGTTCCGTCACTGCCATAGTAGCAGCAGAAGCCCTGGGCATTTTTTCAATCACCAAACCCCAGGGCAGTTTCCCTCTTCCACCCCCACCCTCCACCCCCGCAAGCCTTGAGTTACCTAGTTCTTCTGTGTGCAAGCAGGATCTGAGGGAAAACGTCCCCTCCCGGCTGGCTGGAAGGGGGAGAGACCCTGGGTGTGTCTATGCAAATACAATTTGCTCCTGCTTTGCTTAGATTTGCTAGATACTCAGAGGATGAGCGCTGTGTTGCTCTTTGTAATCAACTTAATTTGTGAGCCAGCCCTAGCTATGTTTGTATTAAATGCAGGGAGAGGGAAACATGATTACCAATGTTTGCAATTTTTGTAATAATACAGGAAAGGAGGGCTGTGCTACATATGTGCCAAAGTGAAAGGCTCACAGTTACACACACTGAGGATCTGAGGAAGTGGGTCTGGCCCACGAAAGCTCATCATCTAATAAACCATCTCGTTAGTCTTTAAAGTGCTACATAGTCCTGAATTTAGTTACACACACACACACACACACACACACACACACACACACACACGCACGCACACACATATACATGGGGCTGTCAAAGAATAGAGCTAAACAGGCTTCATCAGGACCTTCTTTCTCATGGCGATTGTGGTGGAGCTGTGTTTTTTCTACCCTGCCTGCTGAGAGTTGTAGCCACTGGAGACTGATGGGCAGAGGTCACAGCCAAAAGGTGGACTGCAGTGGATGGTGACAGCCAGCAGAGCAGCAGAGGAGCAGCAACATGAGCTGCCAGCAGGGCGGCGACAGAGAGATGTGATGAGCAGCCAGCAGGGCGGCGCAAGAGAGATGTGATGAGCAGCCAGCAGGGCGGCGCCAGAGAGATGTGATGAGCAGCCAGCAGGGCGGCGCCAGAGAGATGTGATGAGTGGCCAGCAGGGCGGCAACAGAGAGATGTGATGAGTAGCCAGCAGGGCGGCGCCAGAGAGATGTGATGAGTGGCCAGCAGGGCGGCAACAGAGAGATGTGATGAGTAGCCAGCAGGGCGGCGACAGAGAGATGTTATGAGTAGCCAGCAGGGCGGCGCCAGAGAGATGTGATGAGTAGCCAGCAGGACAGCGACAGAGAGATGCAATGAGCAGCCAGCAGGGCGGCGCCAGAGAGTAGTGAGGGAACAGGTGGCGAGTGACCAGCGGAGTGAGATGCCTCTTTATCTGCCCCCCGCTCAGGCTGGGAGGTGATCTCAATGGCTGCACCTTTGAATTCTGGGTCTGCCCTGGCCCAGGGTAGTGGCTGGGAGTGGGGTGCAGAGAAGGGCTGGGCATGTGAAGGGACATTTCCACTGCTGGACATAAGGACCTGAGAAGAAAAGGACATTGCCCGACCTACTTGGGCTGGGACTCTGTGTGTGTTATGAACCCAGTCGGTGGATTCTCCCAAATTAATGCCATGTTACTTCCCTCCCTTTTCTTAAAAGTGTGTTCTCTATGCTCAGACTCTGAAGAAGCATTGCCTCTCTCAGGAATCCAGGGTGGCTTGTGAATTTCCCAGGTTACTGGGTGGGAATTTGGGTCAGTCCGTGTTGGGTGGGTGGAGAGGAACCCCTAGATATTGGACCCGGCCCTGGCTGCTGTTGGCTCCATCTGGCAGAAGGGTTATATGTGCATTGACTCCTTATTCCCTATTTTAGCCACAAAATCGTCCCCTCAAGGCCAGGGATAGAACCCAAGCAGAGTCCATTGGAGGGTTTGGGGCAGCTACCCCAGAACCTGTGCTTTAGGGGCCCTTGCAGTGACTGCCACCACCATCCGATGGAGAGGACCAGGACAGTGGTTACCTGGGGGTCTTGCATGGGGCAGCAACCAGGGTCATTTCACCCCTAGCACTCACCATGGCAGTGGGAGCCAGAGAAAACCAGCAGCCTACTCTGCTCTACTGTGCCCCGCCCTGCCATCTTCTCCCAGCCGGCAACACTCCACTGAAGGGCCAATGCTGCTGGGTGGCAGTGGTAGGAAGGCTGCTACTGGGCCGGATTTGAAGGCAGGACTCCTAGCACCACTGGGAAGGGCGTGTGGGATCCAAAGTCGGCATGCCCTTTGCAGCAGTAGTAGGGCTGGTATCCTCCCAGGTGGGTGGGGACTGGGCAATTAGCGGGTCTGATCCAGGTCTGGATGAGGAGCTGAGATTTGCCTCACACAACGGCCTGCACCTCCTCCCTTCACTGGTGGGTCCGGTGCCCCCTGGGGGCTCTGGCATTAGATACACCTCACAAAAATAACTTTTTTATTATGCATTCGTGATTATTTTTGTATTATTCTTTAGGACTGAAGTGGGGTCTAGTGGGATAGAGTCAGGGATGCTGGGACCCACTGCTCCTAGAGTCAGGGATGCTGGGACCCACTGCTCCTGGGTTCTTCTAGCAGGCAGGACACACACGTTTCCTGGCTGGTGACTTTTAATTAACTGCAGAGTGTGACTCTGGCACTGCAGGTGAGCAAACAGCAACCCCCAGGGGCTGGTATTCACTGGGGTTAATGGATAACTGGGCAGGGCTGGGGCAGCCAGGGGAGCTCACATGGGCAGCTGGAAGAATCAACTGATCCTAGGCCATGGGATGCTGCCATGGAGGTGTATCCACCCCACAGCCCCCTGTAACCACACACTCTAAATACAGTCAGCATCACCAGGGCTGTGGGGAAGCCCTGGGCTGAGCTAGGAGTGCGCTGTGGGTCAAGATTGAGGGGTTCCAGCACCCCCTAATGCTGTCTGGGGTCAGGCCTTACTGCTAAGGGAGAACCCCCACTCCAGCCAGTGCCCCCAGTGCCTCTCTGGGGTCAGCAATGAGTGCACACACTGTTGTGATGTTGAATGTCCGAAGCGTGTGTTAACGTGATGAGCATTTGGGCAGGGTTGCGTATGTGTGTGTGTATGCCCCCTGATGGAGGAAATGAGTGTGTGTGGCTATGCCCCCTGATGGAAGAAGTGTGTGTGTGTGTGTATGCTCCCTGCTGGAAGAATGAGTGTGTGTGTGTGTGTGTGTGTGTGTGTGTGTGAGTCTATGCCCCCTACTGGTAGAACTCTGTGTGTGTGTGTGTGTGTGTGTGTGTCCTGCTGGAAGAAATGTGTGTATGTGTGTGTGTGCATCTGTGCTCCCTGCTGGAGAGGATGAGCCCTGTACTGTATGGCTACGTCTACATTCACGGCTTCTTGAGCAAGTAATATGCAAATGAGGCTAAGCGTGGAATATCGCCAAGCCTCATTTGCATACCTAATGAGCCCCCATTTTTTTTCAGAAGAAGCTCTTGCGCAAGAAGGAGCGTCTACACTGCCCCTTCTTGTGCAAGAAAAACCCTCTTGCAAAATGCCGTTCTTCCTGAAAAGTTATAGGTGTAACCGCGTTGTGCAAGAGAGTTTTTCTTTCACAAGAAGGGGCAGTGTAGATGCTCCTTCTTGCGCAAGAGCCTCTTCTGAAAAAAATGGGGCTCATTAAGTATGCAAATGAGGCTCAGCGATATTCCACGCTTAGCTTCATTTGCATGTTACTCGCGCAAGAAGCCGCGAGTGTAGACATAGCCTATGTGTATAAACAGACACACCTGCCTCCCAATCATCCCATACCTCTTTCCCCTCCTAAATCCACTGGCCCCACCAATCCCTACACATGTGTGTACACACACACACACACACACGCACGCACACACACACACACACAGGTGTCCAGTTCTTGACCAGCGCAGCTAGTTGAACAGGGATCCTGGCGTTCCCGCCTAGCAGGGCTGACTAGACCATGGGGTCCCGAACTGGGGGGGGACATGAAGAAATTCCAGGGGGGCTGCAAGGTGACCCAGCCCCCCCTTGTCAACTCCCTGGTCAGTTCCTTTTTTTTTTGCTCAACAAGTTTTGCTGCTGGGGTGGGAGGCAGAGGGGGGTTGCGGCTTGAGGGTTTCTCAACGTGATGTCGAAAAGTTTGGGAATCACTGGACTGTCCCGCTGGTAGCCCAGCCCTGGACTCTCTCCCTCACTGTCCTCTTGCAGACCCTTGATATCACAACACCCCTGAGATCCTCCCTCTCCTCCCTCCCCCCCGGCTCCCCTCCCTGCTACCCATGTGTGAGGGGCTGGGGGCCTGTTTGTGTCGCAATGTTGGGAAGGGACCCTCACTGTGCGTGTCTGCACCTCGTTCTGTGAGTTTATTTACCTCCCACAGCTGCAGTGGGGAGCTCGCTGTGCACTGAGCTTTGCTGGGTCTCAGCCCCATTCAGAGCAGAGCCAACCTGCACACACCCATCTCCCCAGGAGCTGGACAGACCATGGTGCCTGAGCCAGGAGACAGGGCTGCAGATGTGATCAGGGGGCTGCAGGTGGGTGGGAGGGTCGCCAGGTATCTGGGATTTGACCGGAGCGCCCGGTCGAACAGGGACCCTGCTGGCTCTGGTTGGCACCTCTGCCCGGGCTTCCCCTCCCCCACCCAAACTCTCTTGGAGCAGGCAACCCACCTGCACCCTAACCCCTGCCCCAATCCTGAGTCCCTCCTACACACCGAACCCCTCGGCCCCAGTCCAGAACCACCTCCTGTACCCAGCCCCCTGCTCCCTGGACCCACCACAAATCCTGTACCCCCTGCCAGAGCCTTCACTCCCTTTAGCATCCAACTGCCCACCCCAGCCCACTGAAAATGAGCGAGTGAGTGATGGGGACAGAGTGAGAGGAGATGTAGTGAGCGGGGGCAGGGACTGGGAGAAGGGACAGCACAGGGTGAGACCATGGGGAAGGGGTGGGGAAGGGCAGGGCAAGATGTTTGGTTCACAGTTGGATTTCAGAGGAGTCGCTGGTGGTTCTGAACAAGTATCTTAGGACATTAGGGCACAAGCTTCCATGAGGTGGAGCTCACGACAGCTGACACCCCAATACCCTAATGCCATGGTCCCCAGCATGGTGCCCACCGGGGCATTTATGTGCCCCCACCTAGTCTGCATTAGGCACACTCTGACGCAGGGGCGGACTGGCCCGGTGCGATGGAGCCACCAGGCTCCGCACTCCTGCACCGGAGCCAGTAGGGGCACTGCCAGTACTTACGGCTCTGCCAGAAGACCCCACTAGGCTGAGGGACTCCAACGAGGAGGCCGGCAAGCTGATCCCCGCCGGGGAAGGTACCGGGCTGGGGGAAGGGAAAGCGGGCACAACCACGAGAGGCGTGAGCATGCACCATCAACCGGGGCTGTGCCAGGGGTGGGGTCATGCGTGGCGCGCTGGAGGGGGTGGTGCCACATTGGGGTGGTGTTGCGGCACCATTTTTTAAAACGGCCAGCTGCGGATCAGAGAAGGAGGAAGAAGGAGATGTGCCGAGCGGGGTGTAGTGGTGAGCGCACCTGGAGGGGCAGTCGTGTTGTGATGGGCCAGGGCTGTGAACGCCGAGTGGCCCAGCCCCAGGTCCAGTGCGTGGTCTGTAGCCCGGGCTGTGGGGACTTCCGGGGCCTGACCGCAGCAGATTCCAGCCCTGCAAACTGAAAGGCAGAAGGTAGAGGAGGGGAGGGGAAGAATAGGGGGAAAGGGTGGGAGAGGAAGGGGCTTGTGCTGATGAGAGGAGGGCAGGTCAGGAGAAGAAGGGGAAGGCGCCAAGGGATAGGGTGGAGGAGAGATAAATGCCGGGGGAAGGAGCAAGTGGAGACAATGAGGAAAAGGGCAGGAGGGGAGGTGTCAGTGGGAGGGAGGACACGGTGATGCTGGGAGAGGAGAGGGGAAGGGCATTGGGGACTAGAGGGGGGAGGTGCTGGGAGAAAGTTTGAAAGAAGGGGTGGGCATGAAGATGGCAGGGATGAAGCAACTCATGTGTGAGGGCACAGGGGGCAGGAGGGGAATGGGGGGCAGAGGGTGGTGAGGGGGTGGGCATTAGGGAAAAAGAGGGCAAAGGGGGCAGAGGCAGTGAGGGAAGAGGGAGGCACCAGGAGGGTGCAGGGCTAAGGGAAGATGCAGATGCCAGGGGATTCTGGGGGTGAAGCAGAAGGGCAGACACCTGCAGGGGAAGGACCAGCACCAGAGGAGAGAGGCAGGGCAGGTGTGAAGAGGGAGGTGTTAGGAGAAGGGATGAGGAGGGGTAGCTCACATGATCAGAGTGGGGCTACTGGAGGAGTGGGCACAGGGGGGAGAGAAGAGCTGGTGGAGGCGGGCACAGCACGGGAACTACTCCCCCAACTACGAAAAATTGGCTGAAAAAATGCAGTGCCAAAAATCCCACGATTAGAAAAACCACATAAATGAATGATATCTGTTTTCCATTCAGTGCTGGTGAGCGTGTATCATTAACTTGTGTTTAACTTTTTTCCATATTTGTTTGTTTGTTTATTGAAATCCAGATACAAGTAACAATACAAAGAATATGTTTAATGAACCATAGCTAGCTAGCTATGTTAAAGTAAAAATAATAAATATATTTGGACTAGCAGTTCAACAATGTTTTGCTTTTTTAAAAGAAATAAGATGAAAACTGTTTATGATATTTATTTTGTAAAAACTCCTTAATTTTTCTTACAGGTAGATAAAAAAGAGCAAATTCACGTGGTAAGGTGAAAGAGTAATTGCAGAATAATTTAGTGAATACCTTTTACATGTAAAATTACCTTTTTAGCTTATGGATTCATATATTATGTAATATTAAATATGATGTTTTTTGTATTATTTAATGTACAAATACAAAATAAGCCTTGACAAATTGTTGGCTCCTGCCACACTCCTCTGACAACATGCATGTGCTATTGGCCACGGAAAGGTTGGGGACCATTGCCCTGATGAATGTGCTTGTGTTCACAGGCCACAGGGCTCCTTGTTCTCACAGGCAGAGTGTGGGCCGCCCTAGCGGGGTGGGCTTCTGCTCTGAGGAAGCTCCCCAGCTGGGGAAGAAGGTTAGGACCCTGGCAGCATCTCATGGCCCACAACCAGGTGGTGCCTCCACATACCCTTGGGAGATGCCCTGGCTTCGCCAGGCCCTGCCCCTGGTTAATGCCAAACCCACAGAGACACTACTGCTCACCTCCCATGGATAGAACCCAGACGTGCTGGCTCCCGGCATCAGCAACACTCTCCCCTCCCAGAGCTGGGGATACAAAGTAGGGTTCCCGGCTCCCTGCCCCCCAAACTCTAATCCACCAGATCTCACTCCAGCCCTGAAGAATAATATAAAAATAATCTTGGACACCAAATAATGTATTTTAAGGGGTTGCTAAAGCCACGGCCCCGAGGTGGCACCAGACCCACCAGCGAAGGGAGGAGATGCAGGATATCCCCATTCTACAGCCAGACCTGGAACAGACCCACAGAGACCAGTGTCTGTTGGTGAGGCCGCGAAATGTCCATCCCCACCCTCCTGAAGGGAAACAGCCCTACTGCCGCTGGGCACACTGCTCTTAGGTCCCACAAGTCCTTCGCTGTGGCGCTGACCTTCTGCATTCAGAGCCTGCTCAGTAACAGCCTGCTCACCACTGCCACCAAGTGGTGCCAGCAATTCTGCTTGTGTACAGTGCAGTATGGGGAAGGTCCACAGTCCAAATCCTTCCCGTCCACGTGACAGATAGCAGCCTTACTACTGCTGCCAGCACTGCTCCCAGCTCAGGTGGAAGTGTTCTGGGCCGAAGGCTCTTGTGTTCCAATCCCACTGAGGTGGGAACTACATTTCCACAAAGGCCAACAAGGAGGGGTTCCCTGTAGCTTAAACTTGAGTGTGGGCCCAGCCCAGTCAAGCTGTTAGAAATCAGGTATGTGTGCTGGCTTGGCAGCAGCAAAGGAAGGGCCTTGACACCATGGCGACCCCAACTTCACCTTGGTCAAACTCCTGGCCAGTGACCCTGCGGCTCACGTAGGCCTAAGCCCTGTGGCAGTTGGGTACCAGCTCCAAGCCCCACCACATCCTGGTGTCTCAGCAAGACCCGCGGCCCTCTCGTGAGGTGCAGAGAAGGACAGAAGATGCAATCCCAGCACAAGGGCAGGATCACTTCCGGATGCAGAGGCTGGGACAAGAAACACTCTGCGGGGGAAGCAGAGGGGCGGTCACAAATGGGGAATCATGTCATTGATTCCTCAACCTTGTCCTCACTGGCCATGTCCCCCTTGCTGTCCACTTCCCTGCAGCAAGTCAAGGCGCTGAGTTTGTGCCTCAGGCTGGCCAGGAATTTGATGAAGGCCCGCTGGACAGTGGTGGAGGAGAAGTAGAAGATGACAGGGTCTAACGAGGCATTGAGGGTGCTGAAGAGAAGAGCGTAAACTCTCCAGCAGGGGCTCTTGTGCTGCACAAAGCCCACGACATGGGACAGGTTGTAGGGGGCGAAGCAGACTATGAAGTTGACCAAGGTGGCCACAGCCAGGCCCACAGCACGGTGCTTCCTCTGGGCTGGGATGTTGGGCAAGGTCAGGAGGATGCGGACAAAGTTGATGTAGCAGAAGACGGTGATAGTGAAGGGGAGGCAGAAGAGGACGATGAAGAGCTCCAGCCGGAAAGGGAGGACGACCTTCTCCTGTATGTTGGTGAAATTGTCATAGCAGTAGAACTTCCCATTGGATGAAGACCTTGAGTTGTCTTTGTACTGGGCAATGTAGACGATGCTGCAGTGGCTGCAGGCCACAACCCAAAAAAACACGGAGGCGGCGATGGCATAGGCTGGCCGGTGCCGTAGCTTGTACTTGATGGGGAAGGCCACCCTCAAGTAGCGCTCAACGCTGATGGCCATGAGGAAGAGGGAACTGATGTAGATGGTGCTGTAGAAGATGAAGCTGCTGAGTGGGCAGAGGAACTTGGGCAAGTGCCACTCCATGCCAGAGGCAGCCTCCACCATCTTGAAAGGGAGGAAGATGAGGAGCAAGATGTCGGAGATGGTGAGGTTGAGCAGAAGGATGTCGACAGGGGTGGGTTTCTGTCGGACCTTTACCAGGAAGGTGTAGAAGGCCAGGAGGTTGGACGGGAGGCCGATCACGAAGGTGAAGATGTAGACGGTGAGAACCAGCGGGATGGAAATGTCCATGCACATTTTCTTGGTTCCTAGAAAAGCAATGGGCTTGTCAGCTGCTGCAGGAACTCTGGAGTCCAGGCTCCAGTACTCCTGCTCCAAACCACTTCATCCCTCTGTGGCCCTTGATATCCCAGAGCAACACCCTGGCACCTGTGTTCCCCACTGTCACCTCACTGTGTTACGTGTCATAGAAAATCTACCGGGTCAGAGAGCCTGTGGGAGGGGATGCTCGGCGCAAACCCGTCGTTCTGTCCCTGCATCCCTTCTGGGAAACCGGGGATATGATTTGCTGTGCGGTTGTCAGGGAGACTGACGTGAGTCCTTCCCACGGCTACAGGGGCGTTCGCCGACCAGTCGTCAGCAGGAGGCGTAGTTGCAGTCAAGGGATTCACAATTCAGTGGCAGGTCCCTCCCCGTCACAATGGATCCTCTAACCCAGCAAAGCCCATCGGGATGCGTCTGGGCAAGTGTCCCCAAAACACACGGGCTAAGGGTATCAAGAAGGGGACAGAGGCCGCATGGCTTGGCCTTTCCCTCTCCCTCACCTACTCTGCAAGCTACAAGGACACAGAGGACAGATCCAGGGATGTTAAATGTCCATTAATTGAATAGTCGAGTAAGCTCATGAATTCTCATCAGTTAGTCGACTATTCTAGAGTCCCTGGGGGCGGAGCCAGCAGCCAGTGTGCCTCACTCCCAAAGAGTCCCCTGCCACACCGTGCTGCTGCCTCTGTATCAGACACCCTGCCTGCCCCGCCACTGCACCCCGCTCAGAAACGGGGCTGCTGCATCCTTTTCTCTTTCTCAGCTGTGAGCCTGAGGAGGCCAGAACGGTGCTAAACGCACTGCTCCCGTCCCCAGCACAATCCCATTGGCCAATTCCTGGCCAATGGGAGCTGCCTGTTTGAAGAACAGGCTGAGCACAAAGCACCACTCTCCTCCACCTTCTCTCATGCTCTTATTCACCAATGCACGTGGCCCCTGCAGCCTGTGTATGGGAGCGGTAGGCAGGGAGGGTGCCTGAGAACCCTGCTGGGCTGCTGGCCAGGAGTCACCCAGGTACGTCTGCCGGCCAGAGCCTGTTCCTGGCACACAAGCCCCTCCCTCCTCCCAACCCTCTGCCCCTCCCACTCCTGCCCCTCTACCCCACATAAGCCAAACCCTCTGTCCCCCTCCAGTACCCATATCCCCTCCCAGATCCTGCCCCCAATATCCTGCCTAAGGTCATAACCCAAACCCCTGCATCCTACATCCCTGTCCTAGGTCACATCCAAACCCTTGCACCCCAGTCCAGTGCACCAGGTCACAACCGCCTACTTCTCCCAAACTCTCCCCCTCTCCTACACCCCAATCCCTTAGCCTAAGCTTCCTTCTGCACTCAACCTCTGTTCCACACCGCACACCTCCACTAATATCATGGAAGAGTGAGGCCCCTGACCACTTTCCAAAATCTTGGAGTCTCCCCCCACCAAAAATTATTGCCCAACCCTGCACCAGAGCAAGCTTGGGGCTCCTGGTGCGTTAGCTGACACTATGTGGCTGGAGTTTATGTAGTTAGCTCCTGTATTTCTTCAACTGGGTTTCCTGTTTATCCAGCAGTACGTGAAGGCGACAGGAGGGTGTAATTGTGGTGGGAGGAGCAGGGTCAAGCAGGAAGCTCAGACAACAGGGAAGTGGTTTTTATTTAAAAGAAAATGTTTTGTAAATATCAAAAGTGGAAGGAAGTGGAGTCAAGGGGCTGGAGGGTGGGGGTGGGGAGTGGGGGAGCCAGGATGCCTGGGTTCTCTCCTTGGCTCTAAGTGGTGATTTGGGGGTCAAAATAGGGATGGAGGTGTTAATTCCCATGAGAACTAGGTAACCCCACCCAGGAATCGACATTTCAGCTTCACTCGAGTCACTAGACCCCACCCTCCTCCCAGAGCTGGGAGAGAGAACCCAACTATCTGTCCTCTCAGTCTCCTGCCCCCATGCTGTAACCACTAGACCACACCTCCCTTCTGGAGGCCTGTGAGAACCCAAGAATCCTGCCTTTCCCCAGGCACTGAGCCAACCCAGTGACTGTGAAGAGCAGCCTAGCTGGATTCCGAAGGCCAGGGCACCTGGCACCCGCACCTCGGACAGGCTGGGGGCCCTCACCCCAAGCTGCGAAGGTCCCCTCCTTCCCCGGGGTGCAGGCAGCTCATCTCCCACCTCTCAGCTCTGGGGATCAATTGATAAATAGCCTGTTTAAGGGAAGTTCATAAGGCTCACTGGGCACAGCCAGCCCCGGGCTCCCCTACCAATCGCAGTGGAGGAGGCAGTGAGTCACAGCAGGGGGCTGGGAGCCAGGACATATGAGCTCTAGGACAAGGTAGGGTGGATGCACCTACCAGCACGTCCTCCTTGTCCTGCCTCCTGCAGTGACAAACCATCCGTCCTGCCACTGCCCCCGACAGAGGGAACCCGCTTTCCCTCCCAGCCCGTCACTGCTGGGCCCAGCGGCAAAACATGGAACTGGGACAGGACCCATCCTAAAAGCTCCAGCTGCCTCCGCCAGCCTGGCTCAGCCTTGAGCTCTTTGTGCTGGGCAAATGCTTCTCCAACGTTGGTCATGCACCTTCCCCCCTATTTCTCCAGGGAAGGAACCAAGGGTCAGAACAGGGACATCCTAGAACCATAGAATCTTTGGGCGGGAAGAGACCTCCAGAGTCATCGAGTCCAGCCCCCTGACCAAAGCAGGAACAACCCAACTCAATCATCCCAGCCAGGGCTTTGTCAAGTTGGGATGTAAACACCTCTATGGATCGAGACTCCATCATGTCCCTACGGAGCCCATCCCAGTGCTTTCTCGCCCTCCTAGGGAAATAGTTTGTCCTAATATCCAAGTCAAACCTCCTCCCACTGCAACTTGAGACCATTGCTCCTCATTCTGCCATCCGGCCCTACTGAGAACAGCCTCTCTCCAGCCTCTATGGAATCTTTCTTACGGTCATTGAGGGCTGCTATCAAATCCCCCCTCATTCTTCTGCAGACTAAACAAGCCCAAATCTCTCAGCTGCTCCTCATAAGTCATGTGCTCGACCCCCAAATCATTTTCAAATGGGATGGCTATGCTGGGGAGGACGCCTGACTCCCTGAACTGACCACTAGACCTCACAGCCCTCCCAGAGGTTGGCTAGAATCACAGAATCCTGAATCCCAGCCCCATGGTTTAACCACTGAACTCCACTCATTTCCCACATGTGGAGCTGGAATCCCATGTCTGATGATGCATGAATAACCCTTTTGCTTTGTTGCTTCTTTGTCTTTGAGTTGTGTATAAGCAGAATTGTGCTTTTCATGAAGGCCAGGGCATGATTGGTAACGGCAAACACGCGCCCAACGGTGCTGGGAACAGAACCCAGGACTCCTGGCTTAAACCAGAAGGCACCGTTTACCTCTACATGAGGATGAAAGAGACCAGCCTGTCCTGCCTCCATGCACAAGTGAGACAACTCAGAATCGACTCCCCACTCCAACTTATAGACCATACTCCTTTCCCAAGCTGGGGATCAAACCCCACACTGCTATGCTTTGTTCTGCCCTCTAACCCCTCTGCCATCCATATGACCCATGGTCCAGGCAGCCAAAGAGTCCATCCTCACCTTCTCCCCGCAGCCAGCACACAGGGATCCTGCAGTGGGGCTGGAACTCAGGAGCCCAGCCTGGGATGTATCAGGGAAGAGCTGCTCTCTTGCGAGCCAGCTGGGCAGTGAACGCTCTGCAGCCCAGCTGGCTGGTTATGTTGTGTCTGCGGTTGCAACTCAGGAAACCCCCGGTCCGTCTCCTTGGAAATTTACACAGAGACTGAGGGACGCAATCATCACTTCCTCCTGCCTCGCGCAAGGTGTCAGCCAGCATGTCCAAAATAAGGCCTGGTGTGTCCCCAGCGGGCTGCTGCACCTTGCCGGAGCCAGGACTCCTGGGTTCTGTGCCCAGCTCTGAGAGAGAAGTGCGGCCCAGTGGGAAAGAGCAGGGGGGCTCAGAGCCGGGACTACGACCTGCAGCCCCTCTTCTGGAAGGGGAAGATGTAGAGGTGAAACCTCAGGGTGCTGGGAAAGATGCTGCGCTGGGTTTAGGGCAGTTTCTTTGGTCTCCCAGTCTGCAGCATCTCTCCGAAGTGTGATATGAAATCAACCAGCAAATCCGAGTCCATATTCCTTAGCTCAGGCTTGGGGACGCATCAAATCCCTGCCCAATAGCAACAGCTCAGTGGCCGGGAATCCTGCCTGAGGGCTAACAACAGAGGCAACCAGCCAGATCCCGGTCGGAAACAACTGGCCACAGCTTCCCCGGAGCCATAGCCAGGAGCCAGAGGCTCCGGGTCCCCATCTCCATTCTGGGGTGGTGCCTTGGGGAGGGGATACTGACCAGCCCATGCTAGGAAACCAATTAAACATCCCAGAGTTCTGTGGTGGGAGCAGCCAGGGAGAAGGGATGAGAATCTGGCCTCTTCCCTCCCTCCACACAAACAACCACACAAGGCCTTATGTTGAGGAGGGAGGAATGAGCCCCCAGAACACAAACTGTCCCTCCCTCCCCACTGTCAAAGTCAGACAGGACTCACAGATTTGTCAGACCACTCTGTTTATTAGCAAAGCCGCTCTGCTAAATGCACCCAGAAAATGTGAGCACCCCGCAAGGTTCAAACTCCTTGATTTAGCCAGTGTTTCCCAATTGGTGCTCCGGGGAACCCTGGGGATCCGCAAAGCGAAAGCAAGGGTTCCGTGAAGAGCCGGCACTCCCCCACCCCCTGTTAAAGAGACAAAGCCTTGGCAAGGGCTTTTTTTTTGCTCAACAAAATGTGGCAGGCACCTCTTTTTTTTTAAAGGCAACTCTAGGGGTTCCATGGCCAAATAAAATTCGGAAACACTCATTTATACAGTAAAAAGAAAGCCAAGTTAACAGGATTAAAAGAGGGGCAAAACTTCACATGATTAGTGTGAGGCTAGTCAAGTATCTTCATTTTCACATCAAGCACACAGCAATCTCCTGTCCATATCTCCCTAGTTATCTCAATTGCTTTCTCCCTAACACCGGATGTTCCTTCTCCTATTAACTCAGGCCCGCTTGGCTAGCACTCTGATCTGCATACCCACAAACAACATTAACATACTTTTCTTCTTTCTGTTCAGAGACAAACAGTATTCCTTCAATTTATTCAATTATTACAGCATAATTCATCTTTCTCTTACAGTAAAATTCTTTTTACTTTCACAATCCCTCCTTTTGGTCAAGCCACGCCTATGACCAACAATTACTGGGTTCCACACATTAACCGTTCTTTGTCTCTCTGTTCATCAGTGATATTTAAAATCATCAGATTAGCACTCTGGTGAGGGGTAGCTAGCTGTGTGACATGTCTTGCACAGTTTTGGATCCAACAGGAGATTAACTGAAAACATACAAAAATCATTAAGATCCCAAATAGGATAGTCAGGGCTCGCTGAAACAACCAGTTTCCTATGCCAGAGAAATTGGACAAGTTACTTAGCCATTTCCACAGGGAATTTGGCTCTTCGTGGGGAAGGTATGCAATCTGTTCCAAGTGGCTAGCGCAATCTATTACATCATTGGTGTTGTCAGGTATATATACACAACATTCTTTGCCAATGAGAGCTCAGGTCCCTCATTTTGCTGCCAGAACTATATCCAATGCCTGACGGTTTTGGAGGGCCATCTGTCGGATCGCTCCTGTTTCTTTGGCCAGGGCCCTTAAACTTTCACCAGTTTCATTTGCCAGGATTTCAACTACTGCTTGTAACCTCAGAAGCCTTTTTGCATGATGTATTACTTCCCCAAATGGGATAAAGGAACCACCAATAGCCTCTTCCCAAGTTAAGGGGATTATGTGATTCACATACCATTGGGCATCTGACAAGTCCCTTCTTTTTCGCCTAAAATTACGGAGGAGTTCTCGTGGGAAGGACTCTAACACTCGGAATTGTGGGAAGAGTTGGGCGGGATAACAGATACCTGACCAGTTAACTGGTAATGCAGTATAGGCTTTTGTCCCGCAGACCCAATGATGCCCTATCAAAGCCGGGAAGGGTCAGTTGCACCCCCTTTGCCATATAGGTGTCTACAAAGGAGGAGTAATATCCCCCGAAGGGCACACGGTGATTCTCCTTACGGGGAGTGGTGTTATTTGCATGGCATTGAAAGATTGTACTGTTCTCACTAGGGTGGCTGTAGGGGGAGCATGAGAGTGATTTCCCTGTTTGATCCCAGGTTGAGAAAAAAATTCATATCCCCATACCCAGTCTGCCATTCTCCAATCTTGTCTGAATAATCCCATACACCATTGGTTACAATACGCTGGAGACAACTGCTCCTCCCCAGATTCAGCCCCGTCCCATTACACACCCAACACCAGTGACCTTTTCCCTCCTCCACACTTATCCATTTAGATACATTTATTCCCACTGCTTCCCAAGTGTCATTACTGTTCCATGTCTTGCTAAACGGATGAGGTCCTCCAGTGAGGCCTGGGGAATTAAGTGGGATTGCCAAGACAGGAACCAGCTTGTGAGTGGGCTGGGATGTGGCTGCAGACCCAGCAATGAGAGATATTAAGGGTCTGAGCGATCCATACTTGCTGGTGGATAAAAGAATTGTCATTGTCATTGTGGATTCCCCAGACTTAAGACACCAGTGGCCGAGGAACAGGCCCCACCAGAGGCACATGTTGGAGTCAAGACCCTTTTGGTTCTGACAACCTCAGCTGAGGGAACCGCAGTCACGGTTTTATGTCCACTAGGCAGCAGGCGCTAGGCTCACTACTGCTTCTTCTTGGGCCTTCCTTGTGGTCATCATCTGCTTCAGGCAACCCTTACGCAAATGTAGGTTGTAAGGTATTGCAGGCTGTTCCTCTACGTCTTCTTCTGGAGTCAAAATTGACTCTGCGTGGTCCTGAGTGAGTGAATAACACTAGGTCAGAGTTAGAGAGAGGGACATCAGAAAGGTCAGGGCGCGGGAAGGTGACAGCAGAGACAGTTGCTAGGCAGTCGTGGGGTTCGCCGTCATCGGACAGAGGAAGGAGAGTGGCAGGGTTCAACTGAGAACAGCGCTTTATGGTGATATGCGAAGCCGAAAGCAGTAAAAGTTCGTACCTAGTGAGGCGGGCGGAGGAAAGGTGAGCTGTATTACGTTGTGGCAGGAGAGTTTCTACAGAGTGAGGAACCATGAGAGAAAAAGGAGAGCGGAGGACAAGGGACTCAGACATTTCGACTAGACGTGCCGCAGCAGCCACAGCACGCAGGCAGGGGGGTAGACCTTGGGCAACTGGATCCAAGGTGGCAGAGAAATAAGCCACTGGACGATTTTTGTCACCATGCTCCTGAGTAAGAAACCCAAGTGCACAACCAGATAGCTCGTGGCAGAAAAGAGTAAAAGGCCATGAGTAGTTAGGTAACCCTAAAGCGGGATAGAAGCCAGAATAGTTGCTGGGTTAGGGACTACAGGAAAGGTGGGTACCACAATGTGGTTAATGGCTCAAGGATCCTAAACAAACAGCCATGATTTCCCATCAGCCTTTCAAACTGGGAGGATAGGGGTGTTACGGCTCTGGAACACAGGACATAATGCCTTGTTCCCGCAGGATGGACATGACCGGAGCTGAAACCTCTAAATCCCAAAAACCCAGTCCCACGACCCCTTCTCCGACCTCATCCCCGTTCTTGGTACCCTCCCCGTTCCCGGTACTGTCTGCCCTGCCCTGAATAATGCTGTATTTGCAGAGCCATTAACTTTTGTGAGGACTGCTCCTCTTTCCCTTTTAGAGTGCGGTGGCAATGCCCTGCCACTGCTTGCAATTTGTCCATGGTCTTGGCCTCCCTTCCAACACTTATTTGCTTTAACATACTGCTAATAGAAGGTAGGAGGCCATTAACAAATGCATGCTCCAGGGCGCCTTGTCCATTTTCACCCAGTCACTGTATACCAGAATGTTGCAGAAAAAAAACACATCAGTCAGTCGGGTGTGATAGTTGCCTGGGTTTTCTCTCTGTTGCTGTTTACAGCAATGTATGGACGTCCAGCTGGTTTTTGGAGTCCATACTTGGGGAATGGCCTCATGCAGGCACTTAGCTTGATTCTTACATTTGTTCCAGTAAGCAGCATCAGGACCAGTGTCTGGCAAATTAGAAGGATGCTCAGTGGTGGGCCAATTTGCTATCAGGAGCCATTTTTTTTTCTTGCTCGCTAGGGGTTATAAGTAGCTTACACAGTTGCAGGAGGTCTGCTTCAGAGGGTTCATAGGCATTGCACACTAGCAAAAATTCCTCTGCAAACTTCGTAGGGTTTTCCTGGGGCTTTGGAAAACCTTTTACAATTGAGTGGAGCTCCGTGTGAGTCCAGGATTTATAGCTCCAAGTGGGACCAGTCTGAGTCTTCTTGGAGGACGGGGTAAAGGGAAGCACTCGTTCTGGTGGTGGGAGAGGAGGTTTCCAATAAAGCTTTTTACTTGTAATTAGAATTTTTAAGGGAGGCGAGCTTCGATTCAGTCCATCTAAGATTTGCCTCGTCCCACCACTGCATGAAGCAATCTACCTCTCCTCTAGCCAATTTAGTTTTGGGAAGGCCAAGTTTGTCTTTTAAGACGTCCACTCGGTCTTTGTTCCAAGATCCTAACAGTGGCCACTGAGTTTTGGGACCCCCCCCCCAGAGTCAATCTAGATCATTTTTCCAGAAAGTTACAGGGGTCTGGACCCTTTCTAAAATATATAAACTGAGCCGGGGTCCCTTTAGGGAACTGCCCTGCTTAGACGTTTAGTTACCAATATAGGAGGACTTCATACACCAATCACACAAGGAGGAAATTCGGGTTCGTCAGAGCGGTGCCCAGTGCAACACATAAAAGAAGCCCACAGGCTACTGCCTCAATCGCCCTTGCGTTCACTCCAAGGATTTTATCCAAGGTGTGGTGCGGCTGCGATTGTGCAGATTCCAGTCACACAGACTGTGGGGACAGGAGCCTCTTGGTCAGACAGTCCCCGGACAGGGATGGCTCCCAGACTCACTCACACCACAGGGAAGACAGATAGACACAGGCACAAGACAGTCCTCAGTCCGGACAAAACATAGAAATAATTACCTGACCAGAGTCCTGATGTTAGATCCCGGGATCCCTACCAGAACAGAGCAGGAACCAACAGGTTCGATGGCGTAGACTTCGCTGTGGTTGTGCACCTTTCCATTCTGGCAGAGGACCGCTTGGGCCAAATGCCCAGGTGCCGGCTGCCACGGTCATCCTGCAAGACGGTCAGGGATCACAGAGCTTCAGCGAAGACGGTTGCCATCTCAGTGGAACCTCCAAATTGTCAAAGTCAGACAGGACTCACAGATTTGTCAGACCGCTCTGTTTATTAGCAAAGCCGCTCTGCTAAATGCACCCAGAAAACGTGAGCACCCCACAAGGTTCAAACTCCTTGATTTATACAGTAAAAAGAAAGCCAAGGTAACAGGATTAAAAGGGGGGCAAAACTTCACATGATTAGTGTGAAGCTAGTCAAGTATCTTCATTTCCACATCAAGCACACAGCAATCTCCTGTCCATATCTCCCTGGTTATCTCAATTGCTTTCTCCCTAACACCTGATGTTCCTTCTCCTATTAACTCAGGCCACCTGGCTAGCACTCTGATCTGCATACCCACAAACAACATTAACATACTTTTCTTCTTCCTGTTCAGAGACAAACAGTATTCCTTCAATTTATTCAATTATTACAGCATAATTCATCTTTCTCTTACAGTAAAATTCTTTTTACTTTCACACCACCCTCCCAGGGAGGGAGTTGCAGGACTCTGGGTCTCACTGCAACACCCTCCCTCCGCTCCCCCTGGGGCAGTTGTATCAATTCCTATTTGCACAGTGTCACCCAGAGTGGGGGAGTCACCGGGCCCTGCCCCTCCATCTGCTGCCAGATGTGACTCAGTCAGCAAGTAGTACAGAAGGTTTCTTGGTTCACAGGGACACAGTGTAGCACAGACTCGTTACAGGAACCAGGAGCAGTCAGTATAATCCCCTGCCTGCCCCCTAAGCCAGCTAGACTCCCTTCTGCCTGAGCCAGTCGAAAAACTAACTCACTCACCCAGCAACTGGTCCCAGACCTGTCGGCAGCCCCATCCCCTACTTTGTTCAGAATCAGGCAAGGTGTTATCCGCTGTCACCTAGTCCTCAGGATGTGAGAGACCGAACATAAGTCCGCAGTGAGTCATGCCCAGCATTCCCCTCCTCAACCAGGTAATGTTGCAGTGCCCAGGGAAGCTGAGGCACGCACACACAGTTACTACAGAAGAGCACAGGACTGTAGAATCACATACAACACAACAAAGCAACCACAGTGAATACAGTGACTACAAGAATGAATACAATGCCCACTACATCACACATGGGTCTGGTAGCATCCGTGCTTTAAAACAAAGCTGAGGTTATAGACACCTGCTGTTGGCGAGGAGGCAGGGATGGATGGACAGACATTAATCTGGGCCTGCAACTGGGACCCACCAGGCCTTGGACCAAGGATGGAGTTAGGACTGGGTTGCCAATAGCAACAGAGCACACACTAAGGCTTGAGATGGGAATAGGAGTGGGTTAGGGTCACCAATACCAACGAGGGAGCCACTAGGCCTTGAGATGGGGATGGATCTAGGTTTCCAATAGTAACAGGGGAGCCACCAGTCTTTGGATGAATGGAGGTAGGGCTGGTTGCTATTAGCAACGGTGCTCACACTACGTCTTTGGCCAGACGGGGGGTCAGGCTGCCAGTAGCTCACCACCAGGAACCTACTAGGCCTTGGGGTGGGGCTAGAGACAGGGTCCCAGCCAGGGTCATTCACTGTAAAGAGAGAGACGGGGGCGTTAATGAGTCTCCTTCAAGATCAGTCTGTAGACAAACTCCCTGTGACCGGGGCAGCCCTTTGTCTGTGCAGCTCTTCGCACAGCGGGGCTTGGGGGCAGCTGGGTGAGACTGTAACCCTTCTAAGTAGCACTAATAATGTACAGCGCCTGGCACCCTGGAGTCCTGGGTCAGAACTGGGGCTCTGGGTGATAGCGTGACACACCAACTATATAGCAATAATGGGGTACAGCGCCTAGCGCTAGGGGCCCTGGTCCAGGGCTGGGGTGCCAGGGTGCTCCCATAATGCACAGCACTCAGAGCATGCAGCACCTGACCCAATGGGGTCTGGATCCACAATTAGGGCTCCTGGGCACCCCCATAATACACCCAATGAATGGCACTAATAACAAACAGCGCCTAGCCCAAGGGGTGTGGGCAGGCCTGGGGCCCCTTGAACCTACCACAGGACAGATAAGAATATTACTAATAATTCCACGTGGTAGGAAAGTTTCCAGAGCACTCACCCCCCCTCCTCGCCCTTGAAACTTTGTTCTCTGAAGGACTGTTTTGAAAGTTTTTTCCTAGAATTGCCCCAGGAGGGGGCGGGGCGGGAGAGGTGTTAGGAAATCCAAAACACCCCCACACTTCTTCTCAGTTTCCTCCCTTCAGCTTTTTATTCTCTCGTTCCTCCTCCCAAAAAAAAGAGGGTGTGAAAAGGAAAACAGATGCTTCAGGGGGTAGCCGAGTTAGTCTGTAGAGGATAATCTTAAAAAACAAACATTGGTCTGGGAGCACTTTATAGACTCACAGAACTAAATTAAAACAGGGAGGGAAAGTGGGGAAATAAAACACTTTCTCTGCCCCCCGAGGCTTTTATCTCATGTGGGGGAGGGGATCACAGATTCCAAGGGACTGTTATGGTCATCTAGTCCCACACTGAGCAGGCCTGAGGCAGGAGCCCCTGCTGGAGTCTGGCCACTGGTCATGGATCACTCTTTAGCTGAGGCAGCCGGCCCCTTGGCCCAGCACCCCACGGCGCCTCAATCCATCGTGACCCCACCTTCCAGCTCCGCTCCTGCTCTCAACAGTGTTTATGTAGTTCCCAACCTAGAGCAAAACTGTTCGTGTACCCTAAGAGCCGTTATAAATCCACCCAGTCCTGCAGCCTTGTGCCTCTCCCCACCACGGTCCGGCAGGAGCGCCATGTGTTCCCACTCACATGTCTTGCCTCTGGGGCTTCTGGTTACCTGCTATTCCAAGGTCTGTGAGGGGAGTGGGGTCTAGTAGTTAAAGCAGGAGGGGATCTGGGAGTATCTGCACCTGTTCCCAAGTAATGTCCCTTTCAGACAAAGAGCAACGTGCAGAGGCACCCAGCTCTCTGTGTGTGTCTAGTGACGTATCTCTGGGGCAGTGGGGCCTAGTGGTGAGAACCAGACAAGTGCAGACAGATGCCACTGTGTGACCACAGAGCCAACAACTGCTACTCACATGGATTGAGAAATGCAAGCTTCTCAGTTCTCTGAGAAACCACAACACGGAGATCTCCCCGGGGTTGTGAAAACCAGAACCCTGGCTGGTAGGGAGAAGGTGCACGTAGCCAGCCCATTCCTGAACCAACCCTTGCTCCAGGCCTGAGCCCTGTCCTGCACTCTGCACCCCCCATCTTCAGCCCCGCACCTGAGCCCACACCCCCAGTTGGAGCTCCTCATGCCCCAATTCCCTGCCCCAGCCCTGAGTCCCCTCCCAGTCTCTGCACCCCTTTGCTCTATCCCGGAGCCACCACCTGGAGCCCAGACCCCTCATAGCCAGTCCCACATCAGAGGTCGCCTCACCCCAGCCAGAACCTTCATCCTCTCTTGCATCCCAGCTCCCTGCCCCAACCTGCAGCCAGCTTCTCCCACACCCTGAACTCCACAGTTCTGGCCCCATCCTGGAGCCCACACCTCCAGCCGGAGCCTTCATCCCTTCCTGCACCCCAACTCCCTGAGCCCACCTGGTAAAAAGGACGTAAGGGGAGATCAAGTGACAGAGGGAGGGGGATGCAGTGAGCAGAGGCAGGGCCTTAGAGAAGGGGGGTCGCCTCCGAGGAGGGGTAGGGGAGGGGCGGGGCAAGGGTGTTCAGTTTCCATGAGTAGGAAGTTGGCAAACCTAACACACACACTCACAGCACAACCCCCTGCACCACAACCCTCATCCCCTGAGTGCCAGGATGGATACAGGCGCAGTGGCGTAGTGAGGAAAGCAGTTACCCCTGGTGCCATGCTAGGGTAGTACCAATTTAGTCCCTTTCAACTCCCATCCCTCGGCTCGCCTGCCCCTTCTTCGCCCGCCGCCACTGGCAGCAGCTTCCTCCCCACCTCTCTGTCGCCAGCCCGACCCTCCTCCATCTCCACTGGTGGGTTAGTGCGTGCAGGGGCCTGGCTCCAAACTGGATGGGGCAGGGGAAAACATGGTACTATCTTCCCGCCCTCCTCCCAGGGCTGGGCTCAGCTGTGCACCCTGGCGGCGGGGGCCTTTGCCCCCGGGTGTGTAACACCCTCTCTATGCCTCTGAACAGGAGGCCAAGGGAGAGACAGTCCCTAATCTGTAAATTCTCCTGGTCAGCCTGACACTCCCCCAGCTCTGCCCGTTCCCGGCACTCCCACCTCCCAGACCCTGCTAGCCAAGCCCTGGACTTTCTCCCCCACCCCAGGTCTGCAGCTGATGCCCCTCACTGCCCTTCTGCAGCCCTTGGCTATCACAGACCTCCTGAGAACTCCCCCAAGGCTCCCCTCCCTGCTGCCCATGTGTGAGTGGCCTGGTGCCCCTGTGTGGCGGGGTGTGTTTATGTCACTGTTGGGACACAGTGAGTGTCTGCGTCTCGCCTTGCAGGTTTATTTACCTCCTACAGCTGTGGGGTGCTGGCTCCCGGCATCCCCGAATCTAACCTAGTCCCCAGTCCCTTCCCAGAGCTGGTGACACAAGTCAGGACTCCTTTCTCCCAGCCCTTCCCCCCCAACCCGACTCTAACCCACTAGATCTCACTCCAGCCCCGAAGAAAAACAAATCTTGATTGGACAAGAAATAATTTCTGTATTTAACATGTAGCAACAGTCACTGCCCCTAGGGGGCACCAGACCCACTAGTGCAGGCAGGAGGTGCAGGATGTTGCATGGAGATCTCAGCTCTGGAGACACACACCCATGCACCGTGCACCCCCCCACCACATGATGATCCAGCGTCCCCTTGGCATTGCCACTGTGCCACCGTGGAAGCAGCTCAGGCTTCAGACTTTTGTTTGCAGACATTAGGTGTTGAGTGGCCCAAAAAACACAGGAGGTCATGAGAGCCTGGAACAGACCCACAGGGACCAATGTCTGTTGTAGGTGAGGCTGCTAAATCCACCCTCCTGCAGGATAACAGCCCTACTGACGCTGCAAAGGGCATGCTGCCTGTGGATCCCACCAGCCCTTCCCTGTGGTGCTAAAGTCCTGCATTCCAAGCCTGCTCAGTAACAGTCTGCCCACTACTGCCACCAAGTGGTGCCAGCAATTCCACTTGTGTACAGTGTCCTATGTTGATGGGGAAGGTCCACAGTTCAAATCCTTCCCATCCACATGACAGATAGCAGCCTTACTACTGCTGCCAGCGCTGCTCCCAGCTCAGGCGGAAGTGTTCTGGGCTGCAGGCTCTTGCGTTCCAATCCCACCGAGGCGGGAACTACATTTCCACAGAGGCCAACATGCGCTAATACTAGCAGCCAAGGAGAAGGGGTTCTCTGTAGCTCAATGAGATTAAACTTGGGGCCCCTCAAAGATTCTGGCCCTTGTTTTATCTCCCACTAAAAGGCGCCTCAAAAACCAGAGAGGCCCAGCCCAGCCTGTTTGCCCTCCCTCCAAAAACTCCTCTTTGTTCCCCCTTCCAGCTGCAATCCATAGTAGCTAGCTTGCTCATGGGCCCAGACATGGAGGAAGAAAGATCAGGAATGGGTGGAGGGTGCTGGAGGGACTTTCCTACAGAAATAGGCTG
This sequence comes from Pelodiscus sinensis, assembly GCF_049634645.1. NCBI lineage: Eukaryota > Metazoa > Chordata > Testudines > Trionychidae > Pelodiscus > Pelodiscus sinensis. Next base: position 3,882,807 of record NC_134734.1, read on the forward strand.
ATGTTTCATTGGTCATTCAGGAGCCAACTGTGGCAAAGAAAGGCGCTTGACACGGTGGCAACCCTGCCATTGACAGAGGCTCTATCATTGAGAAAGTTGGGACACCCACTGCAACGCTGAATGTGGACAAAGTCTGATGGGTGCTTGGCTGACTGCTCGTGGCTGGAGCTGGATTAACCTTTGCAGGCTGCAGCACCCCAACTGAATCCTAGGATTGGATGAGACCTCAGGACCTCATCAAGTTCATCCCCCTGCTAAAAGCTGGACCAATCCCAACTAGGGTTGCCAGATCCCTTCCCAAAAAATCCCAAACATGGAGGGGAAAAAATTTGTTGAGCAAAAAGAAACGGATACCAAACTTGTTGAGCAAAAAAAAAAGGTTGCTGCACTTTTAAATTCCCACACTCCCTGCTCCCCTCCACCACCGCCAGACACGGCATGGGGAAAACGTCCTTGAAAAACAGAAAATACCAGACATTTTACATGTCCGGAATTTTCTGGATTTTTTTACTGGACAGAAGATGAAAATACCGACTGTCCTGGCAAAAACTGGATATCTGGCAACCCTAATCCCAACTGAATCATCCCATTCAGGGCTTTGTCAAGCAAAAACTAAAGAGTGTCTAGGCATGGAGATTCCACCCCCTCCCTAGGGAACCCATCCCAGTGCTTCCCCACTCTCCTAGGGAAATAGTTTTTCCTAATATCCAACCTAGACCTCCCCCACTGCAACCTGAGACCATTGCTCCTCATTCTGTCACCTGTCACCACTGAGAACAGCCTCTCTCCATCCTCTTTGGAACCCCCCTTGTTGCAGGCTGCTCTCAAATCCCACCTCACTCTGCAGACTAAACAACCCAAATCCCTCAGCCACTCCTCATAAGTCACATGCTTCTGCCCCTTAAATCATTCTTGTTGCCCTCCACTGGACTCTCTCCAGCGTGCCCACATCCTTTCTGTAATAGGGAGCCCAGAATTGGACACAATACTCCATATGTTGCCTCACCAATGCCACAGAAATGGAAACAATTCTTCCCTAGATCTGCTGGCAATACTCCTTCTAGTGCACGCCAATATGCTGTTAGTCTTCTTGGCTACAAGGTCACCCTGTTGGCTCATATCCAGATTCTTGTCCACCGTAACCCTCAGGTCTCTTTCTGCAGACTTGCAGCTCAGCCAAGTAGGTTCCCCGGCCTGTAACAGCGCTTGGCATTCTTCTTGGGATTCTTCTCTGCACTTGACCTTGTTGAACCTCCTCAAATTTCTTTTGGCCCAAACCTCCAATTTCTCTAGGTGACTCTGGACCCTAACCCTGCCCTCCAATGTATCTACCTCTCCCCCTTGTTTAGTGTCGTAAGTGGGTTGGAAGGGGAAGAGAGGTGCAGGGGCGGACTGGCCCATCGGGATACCGGGAATTTCCTGGAGGACCATCGTATCCACCTGTGACGGGCCACTGTTGCCCCATGGTCCGAGCGTCTCTGTGTCCATGCTGTATGCAGTGCACAGAGCCTGACCCACCACTTGTGCTGCGTGCCGGACATCTCACAAGGAAAGAGGGTGGGGCTTGAGGGGCATGCAGGGGTGACGTCATGGGGAGGGCCATTCCCAGGCCTATTTTGATTGCCAGTCTGCTCCTGAAGAGGTGTGAGCAAGGATGGATGGGGGAAGGAGAGAAAGATGGGGGAGGGTATGGGGTCCCCACTACAGTGAGGACTACACTGGGCCCAGCCATAGAGGAGGAAAGACCAGGAGTGGGTGGACGGTGCCCTTGTTTGAACAACCACTCCAGACCCATCTGTGGTAAAGAAGGGCCCTTGACACCCTGCAACCCTGCCGTTGAGAGAGGCTGGACAATCGAGGACGTTGGGCCACCCACTACAACGCTGAAGGGACAAACTCTGGTAGATGCTTGGCTGACCAATGGCGGCAGGAGCTGGATTAGACTTTGGTTAGCCCCAGTACCCGGACTGAATCTTAAGGTAGGAAGAGACCTCAGGAGTCAGTGAGTTCAATCCCCTGCTAAAAGCAGGACCAATCCCAACCAAATCATTCCGCCCAGGGCTCTGTCAAACTGAGACTTAAAAATCTCTAGGGATGGAGGTTCCACCACCTCCCTAGGGAACCCAGCCCCGTTATTCACAACCCTTGTAGGGAAATTGCTTTTCATAATATCCAACCTAGACCACCCCCACTGCCTCCTTGTTCTGCCACCTGCCACCCCAGAGAACAGCCTCTCTCCATCCTCTTTGGAACCTCCCTTCTGGTAGTTAAAGGCTGCTACCAAATCCCCCCTCACTCTGCAGACTAAACAAGCCTAAATCCCTCATTCTCTCTTAATAAATCACGTGCTCCATCCCGCTAATCATTTTTCTTGTCCTCCACTGGACTCTCTCCATTGCGTCCACATCCTTTCTGTAGTGGGGGGCTCAGAACAGGACACAATACTCCAGGGCTGTGTCTAGACTGTATCCCTTTTCCGTAAAAGGGATGCAAATTAGACACATCGCAATTGCAAATGAAGCGGGGATTTAAATCCCCCCCCCCCCCGCTTCATTTGCATAAACATGGCTGCCGCTTTTTTCTGGCTCGGAGCTTTGCTGGAAAAAAGCGCCAGTCTAGACGCGGATCTTTCGGAAAATAAAGTCTTTTCCAAAAGATCCCTCATTCCTCTTAAAATAAGGAATAAGGGATCTTTCAGAAAAAGCTTTATTTTCCGAAAGATCCATGTCTAGACTGGCACTTTTTTCCGGCAAAGCTCCGAGCCGGAAAAAAACGGCAGCCATGTTTATGCAAATGAAGCGGGGGGGATTTAAATCCCCGCTTCATTTGCAATTGTGATGTGTCTAATTTGCATCCCTTTTACGGAAAAGGGTTGCAGTCTAGACACAGCCCAGATGTGGCCTCACTAGTGCTGAATAAAGGGGAATAATCACTTCTCCTGATCGGCTGGCAATGCTCCTAATAATGCACCCTGCTACGCCGTTAACCTTCTTGGCTACAGCGTTGATTCATATCCAGCTTCTCATCCTCCATAATCCCCGGGTCTTCTGCTGTAGAACTGCTGCTTAGCCAGTCGGTCCCCAGCCAGTAACTGTGTTTGGGATTCTTCCGTCCCAGGAGTAGGACTCTGCACTTGTCCTTGTTGAACCTCCTCAGATTTCTTTTGGCCCAAACATCTAATTTGTCAAGGTGACTCTAGACCCCATCCCCACCCTGCAGCCTCTCTCCAGCATGAGGGAGGGGATGGGGGAAAGAGAGGACAAAATGGGGGAAGCAGAGAAGCAGCTGAGCGGGGGATGGAGCGGAGGGGGCAGACCCATGTTCTTAGTGCCTGGGCCTCTATTGAGTGCGGGCCCAGCCAAGTGAAACTGTTAGAAATCAGGTATTTGTTTTGGCTTGGCAGTAGCAAAGGAAGGTCTTTGACATCCTGGCGACTCCAACTTCATGTTGGTCAAACTCCTGGCCAGTGACCCTGCAGCTCATGTAGGCCAAAGCCCTGTGGCAGTTGTGTGTCAGCACCAAGTAGGGTTGCCAGGTGTCCGATGTTCTACCGGACAGTCTGGTATTTGCGCTTTTTGTCCAATAAAAAAAATCAGAGAATGATGTGCAATGTCCGGTATTCTCTGATTTTTCCGGCTGCGCACTGGACGGAAGCCTGGCGTGGGTGGGGGGAGTGGCTGGAATGCAGGGCTCCCAGCGCCGATGGCAGCCCCGCCTCCCAGCCTAAAAGTCCCAGCTGGGAGGCAGGGCTGCGATTGCCACTCTGGGGCCTGGCCAGGGCGGGGGGAGTGGCTGGGAGTCTGACCTGCAAGGCTTCTGCGCAATCACAGGCTCCCAGCACCGATTGTGACTTCGCCTCCCAGCCTGTGCGTTCTTTTTTTTTTTGCTTGACCAAAAAATACCGGGTATCCAGTATTTTTGGGAAGATCAGCTGGTAACCCTAGCTCCAAGCCCCACCTGAGCTGGGATCTCAGCAAGGACCACGGCCCTCTGGTGAGGTACAGGAAAGGACAGAAGATGTGACCCCGGCACAAGTGCAGGATCGCTTGCTGCTGCAGAGGCTTCGACAAGCAACACTCTGCGGGGGAAGCAGAGGGACGGTCACATATGTGGAATCATGTTGTTGATTCCTCAGTCTTGTCCTCATTGTCCATGTCCCCCTTGCTGTCCACTTCCCTGCAGCAAGTCAAGGCGCTGAGTTTGTGCCTCAGGCTGGCCAGGCATTTGGCGAAGGCCCGCTGGACAGTGGTGGAGGAGAAGTAGAAGATGACAGGGTCTAACGAGGCATTGAGGGTGCTGAAGAGAAGAGCGTAAACTCTCCAGCAGGGGCTCTTGTGCTGCACAAAGCCCACGACATGGGACAGGTTGTAGGGGGCGAAGCAGACTATGAAGTTAACCAAGGTGGCCACAGCCAGGCCCACAGCACGGTGCTTCCTCCGGGCAGGGATGTTGGACAAGGCCAGCAGGATGCGGACAAAGTTGACGTAGCAGAAGACGGTGATAGTGAAGGGGAGGCAGAAGAGGACGATGAAGAGCTCCAGCCGGAAAGGGAGGACGACCTTCTCCTGTATGTTGGTGAAATTGTCATAGCAGTAGAACTTCCCATTGGATGAAGAGCTCGAGTTGTCTTTGTACTGGGCAATATAGACGATGCTGCAGTGGCTGCAGGCCACAACCCAAAAAAACACGGAGGCGGCGATGGCATAGGCTGGCCGGTGCCGTAGCTTGTACTTGATGGGGAAGGCCACCCTCAAGTAGCGCTCAACGCTGATGGCCATGAGGAAGAGGGAACTGATGTAGATGGTGCTGTAGAAGATGAAGCTGCTGAGTGGGCAGAGGAACTTGGGCAAGTGCCACTCCATGCCAGAGGCAGCCTCCACCATCTTGAAGGGGAGGAAGACGAGGAGCAAGATGTCGGAGATGGTGAGGTTGAGCAGAATGATGTCGACAGGGGCGGGTTTCTGGCGGACCTTCACCAGGAAGGTGTAGAAGGCCAGGAGGTTGGACGGGAGGCCGATCACGAAGGTGAAGATGTAGACGGTGAGAACCAGCGGGATGGAAATGTCCATGCACATTTTCTTGTCTCCTAGAAAAGCAATGGGCTTGTCAGCTGCTGCAGGGACTCAGGAGTCCTGGCTCCAATCCCCCATACTGCAAACCACTCCATCCCTCTTCCCTCTGTGGCCCTGGATATCCCAGAGTAACACCCGGTCACACGTCTTCCCTACTGCTACTTCACTGTATTATGTGCCATAGCAAACCTGCCGGGTCAGAGAGCCTGTGGGAGGGGATGCTCGGCGCAAACCCGTCGTTCTGTCCCTGCATCCTTCCTGGGCACCGGGGAAAAGATTTGCTGTGAGGTTGTCAGGGAGACTGACGTGAGTCCTTCCCACGGCCACAGGGGCGTTCGCCGGCCAGTCGTCAGCAGGAGGCGTAGTTGCAGTCAAGGGATTCACAATTCAGTGGCAGGTCCCTCCCCGTCACAATGGATCCCCTGACCCAGCAAAGCCCATCGGGATGCGTCTGGGCAAGTGTCCCCAAAACACACGGGCTAAGGGTATCAAGAGGGGGACAGAGGCCGCATGTCTTGGCCTTTCCCTCTCCCTCACCTACACTGCAAGCTACAAGGACACAGAGGACAGAGCCAGGGATGTTAAATGTCCATTAATTGAATAGTCGAGTAAGCTCATGAATTCTCATCAGTTAGTCAACTATTCTAGAGTCCCTGGGGGCGGAGCCAGCAGCCAGTGTGCCTCACTCCCAAGGAGTCCCCTGCCACACCGTGCTGCTGCCTCTGTATCAGAGGCAGCAGTGCAGGGTGCCAGGCAGGAGCTGGTATGCAAGGGGAACCAGTTTAAAAACCTGTCACTCTGTGCTGTTGCCGCTGATGAAGAGACAGCAGTGCAGGGTGGCAGCAGCCCTTGTGTAGGGGGTGTTTTAAGTTCCTGGACCTGGCAAGAGCCAGAACTGAGCTGAGCTGTCTGCCTGCCTGACTCCTAATACACTTTAAATGCAGAGCCACAGCAGGGGTAGATCCCCGACCCAGCATGAGCCAGGACTGAACTCGGATACTGGCCAGCCTGCTAAAAAATGTACTAGCATGTGGGGGGCAAAGGAGAGGATGTGTGCAGTCTATAGTATTAACCTATAAGCTTTTCTTATCGGTTAATCAACTACACTATTACATCCCTAGACAATTCTTCAACGGATGAGACTGACCTAGGTTTGGAAAGAGAAATCTGGGTATTATATTCTGTAACGTCCATGGGGAAAAGTGGAGTATTTAGAGTAAGTAGAGCCCTGATCAGGTTAATACCCTGCCTACCCCCCCTTCCCCCGCTGCCGCCACCCCCGGTACCCAGCCAGATAAAAAGCGTTCCCTCTTATCTCCTGCCTGTTTGAAGAACAGGCTGAGCACAAAGCACCACCCTCCCCCACCACCTCTCGGGCTCTTATTCACCAATGCACATGGTCCCTGCAGCCTATGTGTGGATGGGGTAGCCAGGGAGGGTGCCTGAGAACCCTGCTGGGCTGCTGGCCAGGAGTCACCCAGGTAAGTCTGCCAGCCAGAGCCTGCTCCTGGCACCCAAGCTCCTCCCTCCTCCCAACCCTCTGCCCCTCCCACTCCTGCCCCTCTACCCGACATAAGCCAAACCCTCTGTCTCCCTCCAATACCCATATCCCCTCCCGGATCCTGCCCCCAATATCCTGCCTAAGGTCATAACCCAAACCCCTGCACCCTACACCCCTGTCATAGGTCACATCCAAACCCTTGCACCCCAGTCCAGTGCACCAGGTCACAACCACCTACTTCTCCCAAACCCTCCCCCTCTCCTACACCCCAATCCCTTAGCCTAAGCTTCCTTCTGCACTCAACCTCTGTTCCACACCGCACACCTCCTCCATTAATATCATGGAAGAGTGAGGCCCCTGACCACTTTCCAATATCTTGGAGTATCCCCCCCCCTGAAAAATTATTGCCCAACCCTGCACCAGAGCAAGCTCAGGGCTGCCGGTGCATTAGCTGACACTATGTGGCTGGAGTGTATGTAGTCAGCTCCTGTATTTCTTCAGCTTGGTTTCCTGTCTATCCAGCAGTATGTGAAGGCGGCGGGAGGGTGCAGCTGCGGTGCAGGGAGCAGGGTCAAGCAGGGAGCTTGGACAACAGGGAAGTGGTTCTTATTGAGAAGAAAAATTTTGTAAATATCATTAAAAGTGGAAGGAAGTGGAATCAAGGGGCTGGAGGGTGGAGAGGGAGGAGCCAGGACACCTGGGTTCTCTCCCTGGCTCTGAGGGGTGATTTGGGGGTCAAAATAAAGACAGAGGAGTCAATTCACAGGAGAACTAGGTAACAACCCAGGAATCGACATTTCAGCTCCACTTGAGTCACTAGACCCCACTCCCCTCCCAGAGCTGGGAGAGAGAACCCAAGAATCTGCCCTCAGTCCCTTACCCCATGTTGTAACCACTAGACCCCACTCCGCTCACAGAGGCCAGTGAGAACCCAGGAGTTCTGCCTTTCCCCAGACACTGAGCCAACCGAGTGGCTGTGAAGAGCAGACCAGCAGGATTCCCAGGGCCAGTGCACCCAGCGCCCGCACCCAGGGAAGCAGGGGGCCCTCACCCCAAGCTGTGATGGGCCCCCCTTCCCTGGGGTGCAGGCAGCTCATCTCCCGCCTCCCAGCGCTGGGGATAAATCGTTAAATTACTTCTATAAAGAGAAGTTCATAAGCCTCACTGGCTCCCCTACCAATCCTGGTTGGGGGGGGGGGGGCAGTGGGTCAGAGAAGGGGGCTGGGAACCAGGACTCCTGAGCTCTAGGACAGAGCGGGGTGGACGCGCCTACCAGCACATCTCTCCTTATGCTGCCTCCTGCAGTGATAAACCACCCGTTCCGCCGCTACCCCCCACAGAGGGAACCCGATTTCCCTCCCAGCCCGTCACTGCTGGGCCCGGCGGCAGGACATGGAACTGGGACAGGTCCCATCCTAAAAGCTCCAGCTGCCTCCGCCAGCCTGGCTTAGCCCTGAGCTCTTTGTGCTGGCCAAATGCTTCTCAAACATTGGTCATGCACCTTCCCCCCTATTTCTCCAGGGAAGGAACCGAGGGTCAGAACAGGGACATCCTAGAACCATAAAAGCCTTTGGGTGGGAAGAGACCTCCAGAGTCATCAAGTCCAGCCCTCTGACCAAAGCAGGAACAACCCCAACTCCCTGCACTGACCACTAGACTTCACAGCCCTGCCAGAGGTGGGAGAATCCTGAATCCCAGCCCCACTGTTTAACCACTGAACTCCACTCATTTCCCACATGTGGAGCTGGAATCCCATGTCTGATGATGCATGAATAACCCTTTTGCTTTGGTGTCTTTTAGTTGTGTAGAAGCAGAATTGTGCTTTGCACAAAGCCCTGGGCATGATTGGTAACGGCAAACACGCACCCAACAGTGCTGGGAACAGAACCCAGGACTCCTGGATTGAACCAGGAGGCCCCGTTTACCTCTATGCGAGGATAAAGCAGCCCAGCCTGTCCTGCTTCCATGGGCCAGTGAGAGAACACAGAATCGACTCCCCATTTCAACGTATAGACCACACTCCTTTCCCAAGCTGGGGAGCAAACCCCGCACTGCTATGCTTTGTCTTGCCCTCTAACCCCACTACCCTCCATATGACCCATGGTCCAGGCAGCCAGAGAGCCCATCCTCACCTTCTCCCCGCAGCCAGCACACAGGGATCCTGCAGCGAGGTTGGAACCCAGGAGCCCGGCCTGGGATGTATCAGGGAAGAGCTGCTCTTTTGCGAGCCGGCTGGGCAGTGAATCCTCTACAGTCCAGCTGGCTGGTTATGTTGTGTCTGTGGCTGCAACCCAGGAAACCTCCCCCGGATCCGTCTCCTCAGAAATTTACACAGAAAGTGTGGGACGCAATCATCACTTCCTCCTGCCTCGCGCCAGGTGTGAGCCAGCATGTCCAAAATTGGGCCTGGTGTGCCCCCAGCGGGCTGCTGCACCTTGCCGGAGCCAGACTCCTGGGCTCTGTGCCCAGCTCAGAGGGAGAAGTGCGGCTCAGTGGGAGAGAGCAGTGGCCGGGAATCCTGCCTGAGGGCTAACAACAAAGGCAACAGGCCAGATCCCAGTCGGAGACAACTGGCCACGGTTTCCCCGGAGCCAGGAGCCAGAGGCGCCGGGTCCCCATCTCCATTCTGGGGTAGTGCCATAGGGTGGGGACACTGACCAGCCCGTGCTACGAAGCCAATGAATCATCCCAGAGTTCTGAGGTGGGAACAGCTGGGGAGAAGGGATGAAAACTCGGCCTCTTCCCTCCACACAAACAACCACACAGGGCCTTATGTTGGGGAGGGAGGAATGAGCCCCCAGAATGCAAACTGTCCCTCCTCGCCAGCCAGGTCTCTTGCAGGACTCTGGGTCTCGCTGCAACTCCCTCCCTCCGCTGCCCCTGGGGCAGCTGCATCAATTCCTACACTAGCGCTCCGTTAGTTCGAATTTAATTTTCTAGCGCTTAGTTCGAACTAGGTAAACCTCATTCCACGAGGATTAAGCCTAGTTCGAATTTACTAGTTCGAATTAAGGGCTGTGTAGCCCCTTAATTCGAACTAGTGGGAGGCTAGCCCTCCCCAGGTTTCTCTGGTGGCCACCCTGGCCAACACCAGGGAAACTCGTCTGCCCCCTCCCGGCCCCGGACTCCTTAAAGGGGCACGGGCTGGCTACGGTGCCCATGCCAGGTGCAAGCCTGCCAGCACCCAGCCAGCAGACCCTGCACCTGGCACGGCTCGAGCCATCCACCCGCTGCCCCCCAGCCCTCCCCCTCTTCCCGGGACCAGGCTGGCGGCTCCCGGGAGCTTGCCCGGGACCACAAGAGGCGGGCACCCGCCTGGGCTAGTGTGGACATCGTGGACCTCATCCACGATCTCCGCACTAGGCACAGGAACGTGGCCAGCTAGGGCAGGAGAGCTGCCAGCCTGGCCACCCAGGAGCAGGAGTGTATGAAAATCAAGGTGGTCCACTGAGACCCCCGACCCTGAGCCCTGAGCTTACAATGGCCGTCCTGGGTCAGACCAAAGGTCCATCTAGCCCAGTAGCCTGTCTGCCGACAGCGTCCAACCCTAGGGAACCTGGAGGGGATGGACCGAAGACAGTGACCAAGCCATTTGTCTCATGCCATCCCTCTCCAGCTTTCCACAAACCTTGGGCAGGGACACCACTCCTACCCCCTGGCTAATAGCACTCCATGGACCCAACCTCCATGACTTGATCTCACTTCCCTTTAAACTCTGTTCGGGTATGTCTACACTACCCCCCCTAGTTCGAACTAGGGGGGTAATGTATGCATACTGAACTTGCTAATGAAGCCCGGGATTTGAATTTCCCGGGCTTCATTAGCATAAAGCCGGCGCCGCCATTTTTAAAAGCCGGCTAGTGCGAACCCCGTGCCGCACAGCTACACACGGCACGGACTAGATAGTTCGGATTAGGCTTCCTACACGTTCCACGAGGAGTACAGCTAGTTCGGATTAGAAGCCTAATCTGAACTAGCTGTACTCCTCGTGGAACGTGTAGGAAGCCTAATCCGAACTATCTAGTCCGTGCCGTGTGTAGCTGTGCGGCACGGGGTTCGCACTAGCCGGCTTTTAAAAATGGCGGCGCCGGCTTTATGCTAATGAAGCCCGGGAAATTCAAATCCCGGGCTTCATTAGCAAGTTCGGTATGCATACATTACCCCCCTAGTTCGAACTAGGGGGTAGTGTAGACATACCCTTCTAGTTCTAGCCTTCACAGCCTCCTGCAGCAAGGAGTTCTACAGGTTGACTCTGTGCTTTGTGAAGAACAACTTTCTGTTACTAGTTTGAAGCCTGTTTCCCATTCCTTTCCTTTGGTGTCCTCTAGTCCTTCTTTATGGGAACTAATGAAGAACTTTTCTGTATGCACCCTCTCCACCCCACTCATGCTTTTAGAGACCTCTATCCTATCCCCCCTCAGTCTCCTCTTTTCTAAGCTAAGAAGTCCCAGTCTCTTTAGCCTCTCTTCATATGGGACCTGTTCCCAACCCCTGATCATTGTAGTTGCGCTCCCCTCTACCAGCCTCTCTCTTCCCCTCTCCCACCTCCTTTTCCCAGTCTCCCCCAGTTTTGTTCAATAAAGACAAATTCCATTTTTGAACACAATTGTCCTTTATTTTGTACATCAAGAAAAGGGGCTAGGGAAGGGTAAGTGGAAGGAGGTGAGGGAGGAATGGGGTACGAGCCCCCGATGGGGAGGACTGGGGTGGCTCTGCAGGCTTTTGGGGTGGAAGCTCTCCTGCAGCCCCCCGTATGGCAGCCTGCGGCAAGTGCAGCCGGTCTGATGGCCGAGTGCTGTGATGTGCCCAGTGTGGGTACTCCGGGCACTCCAAGCCAGGACTGCTTTGCAAGCGGGGAACCCTGAGAACTGTCTGTCCTGGGTGGGGGTCAGGACCCTTTAAGCACAGCCCTCGGCTAGCCTGAGACAGCATCTCCACGCTCTAAGTCCTCCTCTGATGCCCTGCCGGCACTGCTTCTGGCCATCCTTAAGCCCGGTTCAGGGTCCACTTAATGTGGACATGCTAGTTCGAATTAGCAAAACGCTAATTCGAACTAGTTTTTTAGTCTGGATCCGTTAGTTCGAATTAGCTTAGTTCAAATTAAGTAATTCGAACTAAGTTAGTTTGAATTAACGTTGTAGTGTAGACGTACCCCCAGCAACTGGTACCAGACCTGTCGGCAGCCCCACCCCCTACTTTGTTCAGAATCGGGCAAGGTGTTATCTGCTGTCACCTAGTCCTCAGGATGTGAGAGACCGAACATAAATCCGCAGTGAGTCATGCCCAGCATTCCCCTCCTCATCCAGATAATGTTGCAGTGCCCAGGGAAACTGAGGCACGCACACACAGTTACTACAGAAGAGCACAGGACTGTAGAATCACATACAACACAACAAAGCAACCACAGTGAATACAGTGACTACAAGAATGAATACAATGCCCACTACATCCGTGCTTTAAAACAAAGCTGAGGTTGTAGGCACCTGCTGTGGAGGAGAAGGCAGGGAAGGATGGACAGACATTAATCTGGGCCTGCAACAGGGACCCACCAGGCCTTGGGCCAAGGATAGAGTTAGGACTGGGTTGCCAATAGCAACAGAGCACACACTAAGGCTTGAGATGGGAATAGGAGTGGGTTAGGGTCACCAATACCAATGAGGGAGCCACTAGGCCTTGAGATGGGGATGGATCTAGGTTTCCAGTAGTAATGAGGGAGCCACCAGTCTTTAGATGATGGATGGAAGTAGGGCTAGGTTGCTACAGCCTGTCTCCAAGTTACGAACGAGTTGCGGACCAAACACTTGGCCGTAACTCGATCCGTTCGTAAGTCGGACCCCATTGAGTTACATGCGACCGCGCTGTTCGTAAGCACAGGTCGCATTCGTAACTCGGGGACCGCCTTTACGATTGCTCCATGGGAGCTTTGGTTGTGAGTGTGAACGGTCGTAACTCGGGGAGTGGCTGTAATAGAAACGGGGCACACAATAGGCCTAAGGACAAGGATGGAGGTAGGGCTGGGTTGCTTATAAGAACCGTGCACACACTAGGCGTTGGGACAGGGATGGAGGTAGGGCTGGTTGCCTTTGGCCGGACGGGGGGCCAGGCTGCCAGTAGCTCACCACCAGGAACCTACTAGGCCATGGGGTGGGGCTAGAGACGGGGTCCCAGCCACGGTCATTCACTGTAAAGAGAGAGACGGGGGCGTTAATGAGTCTCCTTCAAGATCAGTCTGTAGACAAACTCCCTGTGACCGGGGCAGCCCTTTGTCTGTGCAGCTCTTCGCACAGCGGGGCCTGGGGGCAGCTGGGTGAGACTGTAACCCCTTTACGTAGCACTAATAACGTACAGCGCCTGGCACCCTGGAGTCCTGGGTCAGAACTGGGGCTCTGGGTGATAGCGTGACACACCCACTATATAGCAATAATGGGGTACAGAGCCTAGCACAAGGGGCCCTGGGCCAGGGCTGGGTTACCAGGTAGACCCCCCACAAAAAACTGGACATGCTTGATTGGGGGTGAGGGGAAGGGGACCGGCCGGGAGGAGGGCGGGGCTGGCGGGGCGGGGGGGATTCAGGGGCCGTAGGACTGGCCGGGAGGAAAGAGAAGATGGGAAGTAGAGCTTAGAGCGATCGGGGGCCGGGGGGCTGGACGGGAGGGGGGGGGCCAGAGGAAGGGGGGCAGGAAGCAGAGCTGGCGGGGGGGGTGCAGCCACTGGCCGCAGCAGGAGTCCAACAGTCCGCGCCCCCGGCAGGCACTCCCTCTAGTTGCTAGTAGAAGCCGGGCGGGGGCGGGGGGTGTGGTTGGGACCACTCTCCACGTCCGGCTTCTGCACGCAAACAGAGGCTCCCAGGTGGGAGGCGGGGCCGCGATTGGCGGCGGGAGCCTCGGGAAATTCAGAAAATACCGGACATGGCACATATCCAGTATTTTCTGAATTTTTCTACCGGATTGAGAGCACAAATACCGGATTGTCCAGTAGAAAACCGGACACCTGGCAACCCTAGCCAGGGCTGGGATGCCAGGGTGCTCCCATAATGCACAGCAGTAAGAGCATGCAGCACCTGACACAATGGGGTCTGGGTCCACAATTAGGGATCCTGGGCACCCCCATAATGTACACGATGAATGGCACTAATAACAAACAGTGCCTAGCCCAAGGGGTGTGGGCAGGCCTGGGGCCCCTTGAACCTACCACAGGACAGATAAGAATATTACTAATAATTCCACGTGGTAGGAAAGGTTTCAGAGCACTCACCCCCCTCCTCGCCCTTGAGACTTTGTTCTCTGAAGCACAGTTTTGAAAGTTTTTCCCAAGAATTGCCCCGGGAGGGGGGGGTGCAGGAGAGGTGTTACAAAATCCAAAAACCTCCACATTTTATCTCAGTTTCCTCCCTCCTGCTTTTTATTCTCTCACTCATCCTCCCCTGTGACGGGCTGGAGGTGGCCCGCACAGAGGAGCGCGGGGGGGGGGGGGGCTGGGAGAGACAGCACCCCCGGCCATGGCGTCTGGCGGTGGAAAGCCGGCGCGCGGCAGATACCGGCCGCGGGAACTTCCCCTGCAGCTGAGAAGCCGAGCCGTGGACAGCCCGGCGCCCAGCGTGTGCCCACCGAGGGCAGTCACGGGGGTTGGCGGGCCGGACGAGGTGGGAGCGCACACGCGGACAGCGGAGGGCCGGCGCGCCAGCAACGCGGCATCTCTGGTGGGCCATTTGAAAAGGGCCCGCCGGCAGCGAGGAAGGGGGCAGTCGCTGAGGCCGAATCCCAAAGGGCTTGGGGCCGAATTCGGGGCAACGGCACCCCCAGGAAGCCTGGAGGCCCGACACAGACCGCCGGAGATGGGAGGCTGAGGACCTCCACAGCCATGGGCTACCGACAGCCCTGGATACCGATGCAGAGAGCAGGCGCATCCTACGCCGAACGACCGAGGCACGGTAAGCGGCGGGGACCTCACAGGATAGGTAGAAGGATACGCGGGGGGGAGGAAGCAGCCCGGGGCGGAGCCCCTCTGGCAGCCGTGGATGGACGTGTTTCGGGGGGATACCCCACGTCTACCGCACAGGGAGCAAGCAGACCCCTGTGCTTAGGGCCCCGGGCTGGGACCCGGGGGAGAGGGTGGGCCCAGGTCCCCCTTCCCTCCTGCCACTGTAGGGAGTTGAGAGGTGCTCCAGCGCCGGTGGGCAGAAACCTCCAGCAAAGACTGCGGGGGGGAAAACCCGCACAAAGGGGCTGGCGGCCCGGGTTCGCAGATCCCCCAGACTCGGCTGAGTGGGGTGATCGCACCCAAAGACGCGAATCCGGATTAGACTCCGGGACCAACAGCCCAGAATACGACGATGGGGTCCGCTAAGCCCCCCCTCCGGGAGGAAGGGGGTGATCGCACCCCGCGACGCGGTCGCATCCCCCAAAAAAGAGGGTGTGAAAAGGAAAACAGATGCTTCAGGGGGTAGCCGAGTTAGTCTGTAGAGGATAATCTTAAAAAACAAACATTGGTCTGGGAGCACTTTATAGACTCACAGAACTAAATTAAAACAGGGAGGGAAAGTGG
Source organism: Pelodiscus sinensis (assembly GCF_049634645.1). Classification (NCBI taxonomy): domain Eukaryota; kingdom Metazoa; phylum Chordata; order Testudines; family Trionychidae; genus Pelodiscus; species Pelodiscus sinensis. Next base: position 3,897,924 of record NC_134734.1, read on the forward strand.
GGAAATAAAACACTTTCTCTGCCCCCCGAGGCTTTTATCGCATGTGGGGGAGGGGACCCACAGATTCCAAGGGACTGTTATGGTCATCTAGTCCCACACTGAGCAGGCTTGAGGCAGGAGCCCCTGCTTGGGTCCGGCCCGTTGTTCATGGATCACTCTTTAGCTGAGGCAGCCGGCCCCTGGGCCCAGCACCCCACGGCGCCTCAATCCATCGTGACCCCACCTTCCAGCTCCGCTCCAGCACTCAACAGTGTTTATGTAGTTCCCAACCTAGAGCAAAACTGTTAGTGTTTTGAGCCGCTATAAATCCACCCAGCCCTGCATCCTGGTGCCTCTCCCCACCACGGTCTGGCAGGCGCGCCAGGAGTTCCCCCTCACATATGTTGCCTCTAGGGGCTTCTGGTTACCTGCTATTCCCAGGTCTGTGAGGGCAGTGGCATCTAGTAGTTAAAACAGGAGGGGATCTGGGAGTATCTGCACCTGTTCCCAAGTAATGTCCCTTTCAGACAAAGAGCAACGTGCAGAGGCACCCAGCTCTCTGTGTGTGTCTAGTGACGTGTCCCTGGGGCAGTGGGGCCTAGTGGTGAGAACCAGACAAGTGCAGACGGATGCCACTGTGTGACCACAGAGCCAACAACTGCTACTCATGTGGATTGAGAAATGCAAGCTTCTGAGTTCTCTGAGAAACCACAACACGGAGATCTCCCCGGGGTTATGAAAACCAGAACCCGGGCTGGTAGGGAAAAGGTGCATGGAGCCAGGCCATTCCTGACCCAACCCCTGCTCCATGCCTGATCCTCGTCCTGCACTCTGCTCCCCTCATTTTCAGCCCCACACCTAAGTCCACACCCCCAGTTGGAGCTCCTCATGCCCCAATTCCCTGCCCCAGCCCTGAGTCCCCTCCCAGCCTCCGTACCCCTTTGCTCTATCCCGGAGCTTCTACCTGGAGCCCACACCCCCAGCCGGAGCCTTCACCCCTTCCTGAATCCCAACTCCCTTCCCAGAGCTGGGGACACAAGTCAGGACTCCTTTCTCCCAACCCTTCCAACCCAACCCGACTCTAACCCACTAGATCTCACTCCAGCCCCAAAGGAAAAAAAATCTTGATTGGACAAGAAATAATTTCTGTATTTAACATGTAGCAACAGTCACTGCCCCTGGGGGGCACCAGACCCACTAGTGACGTCAGGAGGTGCAGCATGTTGCACGGAGATCTCAGCTCTGGAGACGCACACCCATGCACCGTGCACCCCCCCACCACATGATGATCCAGCGTCCCTTTGGCATCGCCACTGTGCCACCGAGGGGCCTTAGTGGAAGCAGCTCAGGCTTCAGACTTTTGTTTGCAGACATTAGGTGTTGAATGGCCCAAAAAACACAGGAGGTCATGAGAGCCTGGAACAGACCTGGAACAGACCCACAGGGACCACTGTCTGTTGTAGGTGAGGCTGCTAAATCCACCCTCCTGCAGGATAACAGCCCTACTGACGCTGGAAAGGGCATGCTGCCTTTGGATCCCACCAGCCCTTCCCTGTGGTGCTGAAGTCCTGCATTCAAAGCCTGCTCAGTAACAGTCTGCCCACTACTGCCACCAAGTGGTGCCAGCAATTCTGCTTGTGTACAGTGTCCTATGTTGATGGGGAAGGTCCACAGTTCAAATCCTTCCCATCCACACGACAGATAGCAGCCTTACTACTGCTGCCAGCGCTGCTCCCAGCTCAAGCGGAAGTGTTCTGGGCTGCAGGCTCTTGCGTTCCAATCCCACCGAGGTGGGAACTACATTTCCACAGAGGCCAACACGTGCTAATACTAGCGGCTGAGGAGGGGTTCTCCGTAGCTCAATGAGATTAAATTTGGGGCCCCTCAAAGATTCTGGCCCTTGTTTTATCTCCCACTAAAAGGCGCCTCCAAAACCAGAGAGGCCCAGCCCAGCCTGTTTGCCCTCCCTCCAAAAACTCCTCTTTGTTCCCCCTTCCAGCTTGCTCGTGGGCCCAGACATGGAGGAAGAAAGTCCAGGAGTGGTTGGAGCGTGCTGAAGGGACATTCCTACAGAAATAGGCTGATGTTTCATTGGTCATTCGGGAACCAGCTGTGACACCATGGCAACCCTGCCACTGACAGAGGCTGTATCATCGAGGAAGTTGGGCCACCCACTGCAACGCTGAATGCGGACAAAGTCTGGTGGGTGCTTGGCTGACTACTCATGGCTGGAGCTGGATTAATTTTTGTGGGCCACAGCACCCCAACTGAATCCTAGGATTGGACAAGACCTCAGGTCTTCATCTAGTTCATCCCACTGCTAAAAGCTGGACCAATCCCAACTAGGGTTGCCAGATCCCTTCACAAAAAATCCTGAACATGGGGGGGGGGGAGGGGGGGAATTGGTTGAGCAAAAAAAAAAGAAAAAACAAAAGGATACCAAATTTGTTGAGCAAAAAAAAAAAGGTCGCTGTGCCTTTAAATTCACGCGCTCCTCGCTTCCCCCACTCCCGCCACAACCTTGTCTGGTATTTTCTGGGGTTTTTTACCTGACAGAAGATGCAAATGCCGGACTGTCCAGGCAAAATGTGGATATCTGGCAACCCTAATCCCAACTAAATCATCCCATTCAGGGCTTTGTCAAGCCAAAACTAAAGAGTGTCTAGGGATGGAGATTCCACCACCTCCCTAGGGAACCCAGCCCAGCGCTTCCCCACTCTCCTAGGGAAATAGTTTTTCCTAATATCCAACCTAGACCTCCCCCACTGCAACCTGAGACCATTGCTCCTCATTCTGTCACCTGTCACCACTGAGAACAGCCTCTCTCCAGCCTCTTTGGAACCCCCGTTTAGTGAGTTAATGGCTGCTCTCAAATCCCCCCTCAGTCTGCAGACTAAACAAGCCCAAATCCCTCAGCTGCTCCTCATAAGTCACGTGCTCCTGCTGCCTAAATCATTCTTGTTGCCCTCCACTGGACTCTCTCCAGCGTGCCCACATCCTTTCTGAAATAGAGGGCCCAGAATTGGACACAATATTCCATATGTTGCCTCACCAATGCAACATAAATGGGAACAATTCTTCCCTAGATCTGCTGGCAATACTCCTTCTAGTGCACGCCAATATGCTGTTAGTCTTCTTGGCTACAAGGTCACCCTGTTGGCTCATATCCAGATTCTTGTCCACCGTAACCCCCAGGTCTTTTCCTGCAGACTTGCAGCTCAGCCAAGTAGGTCCCCGGCCTGTACCAGCGCTTGGCATTCTTCTGTCCCAAGGGCAAGTCTCTGCACTTGACCTTGTTGAACCTCCTCAGATTTCTTTCGGCCCAAACGTTCAATTTCTCTGGGTGACTCTGGACCCTAACCCTGCCCTCCAACGTATCTACCTCTTCCCCTTGTTTAGTGTCATAAGTGGGCTGGAAGGGGAAGAGAGGTTTGAGCAAGGGTGGATGGGGGAAAGAGAGAAACATGGGGGAGAATATGGGAGGACACTGAGGATTACATGGGGTTAGCAGATAAGAGATTGAGGGGGGCGGGGAATGGAGCAGATGGGCCGGAGCCATGTGCCTGGTGTTGGGTGCCTGGTGCCTTGGCAGCAGCAAAGGAAGGCCCTTGACATCACCAACTTCACATTGGTCAAACTCCCAGCCAGTGACCCTGAAGCTCGTGTAGGCCAACGCCCAGTGGCAGCTGGGTACCAGCTCCAAGCCCCGCTGCATGCTAGTGTCTCAGCAAAGCCCACGGCCCTCTCGTGAGGCACAAGGAAGAAGGGAAGATGCGACCCTAGCACAAGTGCAGGATCGCTTGCCGCTGCAGAGCCTGGGACAAGCAATGCTCTGGAGAGGAAGCAGAGGGGTGGTCTGCTCACACCATCGATTCCTCAGCCTTGTCCCCACTGGCCACCTCCACCTCGCTGATCCCTTCCTCAAAGCGAGTCAACCAGGGGAGATGGCACCGGGCCGTGAGGGCGCTGAGTTTGTGCCTCAGGCTGGCCAGGCATTTGGCAAAGGCCTGCTGGACAGCAGTGGAGGAGAAGTAGAAGACGACGGGGTCCAAGGAGGCATTGAGGGTGGTGAGGAGAAGAGCGTAAACCCTCCAGCAGGGGCTCTCGTTCTGGACAAAGCCCACCACATGGGACACATTGTAGGGGGCAAAACTGACTATGAAGTTGACCAAGGTGGCCACAGCCAGGCCTAGAGCTCGATGCTTCCGCTGGGCCCGGATTTGGGGCAAGGCCAGGAGGATGCGGACAAAGTTGACGTAGCAGAAGACAGTGATAGTGAAGGGGAGGCAGAAGAGGACGATGAAGAGCTCCAGACGGACAGGAAGGAGGATTTGGAGCTGCATAGGGGTGAAATTTTCATAGCAGTGGGACTTCTCAAAGGGGGATGTCGTCCCGTTGGAGGAGCTTGAGTTGTCTTTGTACTGGACAATGTAGACGATGCTGCAGTGGCTGCAGGCCACAACCCAAAAAAACACAGAGGCGGCGATGGCATAGGCTGGCCGGCGCCGGAGCTTGTACTTGATGGGAAAGGCCACCCCCATGTAGCGCTCAACGCTGACGGCCATGAGGAAGAGGGAGCTGATGTAGATGCTGCTGTAGTAGATGAAGCCACTGAGTGGGCAGAGGAACTTGGGCAAGTGCCACTCCATGCCGGAGGCGGCCTCCACCATCTTGAAAGGGAGGAAGATGAGGAGCAAGATGTCGGAGACGGTGAGGTTGAGCAGAAGGATGTCGACAGGGGTGGGTTTCTGGCGGACCTTCACCAGGAAGGTGTAGAAGGCCAGGAGGTTGGACGGGAGGCCGATCACGAAGGTGAAGATGTAGACGGTGAGAACCAGCGGGATGGAAATGTCCATGCACATTTTCTTGGCTCCTAGAAAAGCAATGGGCTTGTCAGCTGCAGCAGGGACTCAGGAGTCCTGTCTCCAATCCCCCATACTACAAACCACTTCATCCCTCTCCCCTCTGTTGCCATCAGTACCCCCAAAGCAACACCCACAAACCCCATCTTCACCAATGTCAGATCACTGTTGTATGTTTCAGAGGAAAACCTGCCAGGCAAGAGAACCTATGGAAGGGGATCTTTGGAAACCCAACAGCCTGTCCATGCATCATTAGTGGGCATGAGGTGATAAGATGTTGCTGTGCAGTAGTCTCTGGAATATGCTGTAAGTTTGAGAGTACTTCCTGCAAAGTTGGTGCCTGTGACAGTTCACCGCCCCCCATGCTTTACGAAATGGACTTATGGACCTAAATGTACATAACTCAAAGTTGCTTTGAGCAAATTACTTCATGTAACGTATCAACCCTCATGTCATAATCCACTGAATCCATTTCTCTTTCTAGTGTGTAACATGAGACCTATGGAGCAGGGAATACTTCATGGGTTTTAAATCTGTGACTGAAAGTCATCAAGGGAGGCCTCAGTGTCTGTGCAATTGTATGCAAATAGCCTTTTGTCTTTAAGTCTTAGCAGGGGTTAATAGGGATAGGCCAGGTGACTCCCCATGAAATAAGGGAATCTTTAAAAACAATAGTGATAGAAATGTAGCCGTGTTAGTCTGGGGTAGTTGAAGCAAAATGCAGGACTATGTAGCACTTTAAAGACTAACAAGATGGTTTATTAGATGATGAGCTTTCGTGGGCCAGACCCACTTCCTCAGATCAAATAGTGGAAGAAAATTGTCACAACCATATATACCAAAGGATACAATTAAAAAAATGAACACATATGAAAAGGACAAATCACATTTCAGAACAGAAGGGGAATGGGTGGGGGAGGTAAATGTCTGCGAGCTAATGATATTAGAGGTGATAACTGGGGAAGCTATCTTTGTAATGGGTAAGATAATTAGAGTCTTTATTCAAACTTAAGTGTAAAGTGTCAAATTTAAGCATGCATGACAGTTCAGAGGATTCTCTTTCAAGTGTAGTCTTAAAAGGCCTTTGAAGCATGGTGCAGGTAAATTTGACACTTTACACTTAAGTTTGAATAAAGATTCTAATTATCTTACCCATTATGAAAGCTCATCATCTAATAAACCATCTTGTTAGTCTTTAAAGTGCTACATAGTCCTGTTTTTTGTTTTAAAAACAATGGAAAAGTAGGAGTCTTTTGTCTTTGGCTGGCACACCCAGGAGAGTGAACCAGAGACTGCAGGGGAAGGGAGATGTCCCTGGTTTGAAAGTACAGCTGGAACAGAAACACTTTTAGGGTGGGTTTGTAACAAGTTCCTACTGAGGATTTAGTCGTAGCGTTAGCGAAACATTTTCTGTTATTTTTAATTTGGAATCTACTTTGCGCGGCCTGTTCTCACTTCTAATCACTTAAATCCTACTGCTTGTACTAAATAAAATCACTTTTTCTTACTGCCAAGCCTTGTATAAATAATTGTTACCTGGGGGAGCAACCAGTGTGCACATTCCCCCTTTCATTGCTAAAGGGGGCTTGCCCACATAATTCATTGGGGGTTTTGATCCCATTTGGGGAGGGGTATCCCAGGAAGCTGGGCCCAAAACTGCACTCTCCTTGGACCTGAAGAGGTTCAGTGTCTGTGCTGCTCCTTGGGGGGAAGGAGGGGGTACTGTGACCTCAGATCGGTGCCTTGGTTGGAGGAGATCAGAGGAGCTGTCCCAACAGGACCAAGTGGTGAGAAGCCCCAGAGAGTGAGAAGTCGAGTGGCGGTGGCCGTGTCAGCCCTCTGGGTCACCTGTGACACTTCCTGTCCCTTGGGCATGCACTGGTCAGCCATCAGCTAGGTAGTTAGCAAAGCCACCAGTGGGGGTGGGAGACGCGGAGTCCCAGGCTCTTTTAATCACTGCCAGAGTGCCACACAGCTCGCTCTGGCTCTTTCAGCTCCATCCCTTCCGCCCAAGGGGTTGCTCCTTCTGGGAGCTCAGAGACAGTCCCTCCCAGACTGGCCAGGGGCCCAGCAAGTCTGTCGGCCCCACTGGGACTTAGTAGCAACCAAAGGATTCACAATTCAATGATAAAACAGTAGCCCGTTGTCTGTGCATTTGTAACGCTGACATACGTGACCACACTCCCTGGCTGTGTATGTCAGCGCTCTGCCCCCCTTCTCCTCCCTCCGTTGTACGCTGCACCACTCAGCTGGGCCCCGGCGGGAGCTGCTCAGCTGAGCCCCAGTGGGACGGGAAGAGGGGGTGGGGTACTGACATACATGGACAGGGGGCGGGGCCGTGTATGTCACCGCCCCCCCTTCCTCCTCCCGCTGTGGCACTGAGTGGTGCGCCCCTCAGCCGGGCCACCGTGGGAGAGGGGAAGGGGGGTGGTGACGTAGACAGCCCCGCCCCCTTGCCGTGTACGTCACCACCCCGCCCCTCCTCTCACATGGCGGCCCGGCTGAGCGCGCAACACTCAGCCGAGCCTCCACCGAGGGAGGGGAAGGGGCTGGGTGGTGACGTACACGACCCCGCCCCCCTTCCCCTCCCGCTGCGGCATTCAGCTGAGTGGTGCGCCCCTCAGCCGGGCCGCCGGGGGAGCCAGCAGCACAAGGGGCCGTTTGGGCTCCCCCGGGGTGGGAGGGGAAGGGAGGGTGGTGATGTACACGGCCCCGCCCCCTGGCCGTGTATGTCACTGCCCCGCCCCCCTCCCTCGTGGCAGCCTGGCTGAGCAGGCAGCACTCAGCCAAGCCCCACGGTGGGAGGGAAGGGGAAGGGGAAGGGGAAGGGCAGAGACGGAGGGGAGAGAGAGGCAGGAGGAGGAGGAGAAGAGAAAGGGAGAGTGAGAGGCAGGAGGGGGAGAAGAGAAAGGGAGAGTGAGAGGCAGGAGGGGGAGAAGAGAAAGAAAGAGATGGAGAGAGAGGCAGGAGGCAGAGGAGAGCTGAGAGAGAGGGGGGTAGGCAGTAGGAGGAGAGAGAGAGAGAGAGACACGGAGCGAGAGCGCTCAGGAGAGAAGACCTGAAAATCCCATCTTATGTCGGGCTAATTGGCTAGCTCAGACAGGTGGGACAGAGGGCTCAGTGGTGTCTGAGTTCCAGGTTACACCCTGGAGACCCTGTCACACCCTGCCAGCCCTGCGCATCGAACCCAGGAGCCCTGGCTCCCAGCCCTCCTTAGCAACAGCTGTTCCCAGTGCACTGGCTGACACTACACACATGGCTGGAATTTATGTAGCCGGCTCCCGTGTTTAGTTAGTTCGGTTTCCTGTTTAGCCAGCAGTCCATGCTGCGAAGTGTGGGGGCACCAGCAGCAGAGAGATGGGGGAGGCCTGGGATGCAGGAGATCATGCTCAGGGGAGGGCTCAGCATGCAGCTTGGACAACAGGGAAGTGATTTTTATTCAGAAAGAAATTTTTCATACTTATCATCCAAGCCAGCAGGAAGTGGGGTTAAGTGGCGGGGGGGGGGGGGGGGAGAGTTGGGAGCAGGACACCTGGGTTCTCTCCCTGGATTTGAAGGGTGATTTAGGGGCTAAAATAGGGACTGGGGAGTCAGTGCCCAGGAGAACTAGGTAAAGCAACCCAGGAATCGACATTTCAGCGCCATTTGAGGCACTAGACCCCACCCCCCTCCCTCAGCTGGAGAGAGAACACAGGAGTCCTGGTTTCCTGACTCTGACTGCTCTAGCTGCTAGCCCACACTCCCCTCCCAGACCTGGCAATAGAACCCAGGAATCCTGTCTCTCAGTGCCCCCCCTCCCACTCTAACCACTAGACCACACTTCCTACCAGAGGCCAGTGAGAACCCAGGAGTCCTGCCTCCCCCAGGCACTGAGCCAACCCAGTGACTCTGAAGAGCAGCCCGCCAGTATTCCCAGGGCCAGGGCACCCGGCACCCACACCCTGGACAGGCTGGGGGGCCCTCACCCCAAGCTGTGATGGGCCCCTCCTTCCCTGGGGTGCAGGCAGCTCATCTCCCGCCTCCCAGCGCTGGGGATCGATTGTTAAATAGCCTCTTTAAGGGAAATTCATAAGCCTCACTGGGCACAGCCAGCCTGTGGCTCCCCTACCAATCTCGATGGGAGGGGGGCTAGTGGGTTAGAGCAGGGGGCTGGGAGCCAGGACCCCTGGGCTCTAAGACAGGGCAGGGTGGACATGCCTGCCAGCACATCTCTCCTTGTCCTGCCTCCTGCAGCGAGAAACCGTCCGTCCTGCTGCTGCCCCCGACAGAGGGAACTCGCTTTCCTTCCCAGCCCATCATTGCTGGGCCCCTGGGAATGGAGGTGCCCCTAGGGGAACGAGGAGACTCATCCCCTCCAGTCTCTTTCTCTGAGTGGGGGATGTAATTTCTTTCCATGGGGCATGTAATGACGGCACTCCACATCCCACCTGTCTTCTCCCCGACCCAGTGCTGGGTGCTCCTGTATACACCCCACTGGCTCCCCTCACATTTCCATCCCCCCCACCCCCAGTCCCAGCCAGCCTGGCTCAGCTCTGATCGCTCGGTGCTGGGCAAGCACTTCTCAGCCGTGGGTCACAGACCTTCCTACACCCCCATTTCACAGGAGGAAAAACAAAGGGCCACAATGGAGAAAGGATTTGGCCATGCTGGGGAAAGACTCTAGCTCTAAGCATTAGAGAACCAAGGAGTCCTGCTTTAATGCAGTCCCTTTCTCAGGCCAGTGCTACAACCCAGAAGTCCTGGATCCCGGTGCCCATCTGTCACGGCTCAATTCCCCAGCCTGGCACTTGGAGTGTAGATATGGGGGCCGGCTAGCAGAATAAACTCTGTAAGAACAGCTGGCTGTGTCCCTGCCTATGCTTGGCTACAGCACCTGCCACAGGCTATTGCTTGTCAAAGCATCTCAGGGTGAGTGGGAGCTCAGACAGGTGGGACAGAGGGCTCAGTGGTGTCTGAGTTCCAGGTTACACCCTGGAGACCCTGTCACACCCTGCCAGCCCTGCGCATCGAACCCAGGAGCCCTGGCTCCCAGCCCTCCTTAGCCACAGCTGTTCCCAGTGCACTGGCTGACACTACACACATGGCTGGAATTTATGTAGCCGGCTCCCGTGTTTAGTTAGTTTGGTTTCCTGTTTAGCCAGCAGTCCATGCTGTGAAGTGTGGGGGCACCAGCAGCAGAGAGATGGGGGAGGCCTGGGATGCAGGAGATCATGTACCTCCCAGAGACAAATTTGTCTGGTTTCAGTTTCTCTAGATCTGAAAAAAGAAATTCACTGCCACCACCCAAGTGAAATAAAAAATATATATAAAATAAACTCTTTTCCAGGGAAGAGATCATTTGGGAATCCCCTCTCTAAGACAAAGTTCTCCTGTGTGTCCCAACCTCTGTTTTGCTTGGAGTTGGGAAAACAAACAGAGGGAATCCACAGAGAAAAATACAGCCCTGCTCCTCCGGGGTTAGGCACATAGGCTTAAGGACACAAAAATCAACCAATACTGGTTAATCAAAACAAAAAGGAAAATCCTTTATTATAAAAAAAAACCTACGGTTGCAAACATAATAAATGACTGGGTGTTAAAAGCCACGGAGTGAAATAGACTCGGGAAATCCCTTGGCTATAATCCTTAGTTATAAAAGAGAAAAACAATTAACCAGCTCAGACATGATTTCCAAACCCCCAAACAAGGAAAACTTGACAGACTATCTAAACTTTTCCCTACTTATACATTTCAAGGAGCCCATTCCTGGGAGAGCTGGATTCCCTTGATACCTGGGAGGGGAGGGGGGGGAACTGCTGTTATCTCCAAACAAAAGAAGAGAGAAAAAAACCTCTCTCGCCATTTGAAATTCCTATCTGCATTTCATTGGCTGAATGCCAGAAGCCCCCTCCCTCAGGTGAATTTCCAGAGTTGCTTAACCCTTTTCTCATGCTTCAGGTAAGTTAGACTCTCCTTGGCAGCTTCTATTCATGACACCATCCCTGCTCTAACCACTGATCCCCACTCCCCTCCCAGTGCTGGGCTTAGAACACAAGCATTTGCATGCCCAGTCTTGGGTGCTCACCATCCATCTACTTAACCACGTGCCTCCCATGAGCCAGGCAGCTGGAGTCCATCCTCACCTTCCCCCCAGCAGCCAGTGCACTGAGAGCCTGCAGAGGGGCTGGAACCCAGGAGTTCAGGTGGGAGCCTCAGGAGATGTGTCAGGGCGGAACTAGGGGCTAGTCTCCGATGCCCTGGCTGGGCAGGGAGCTTTCAGCAGCCCGGCTGGCTGGTGAAGCTATGGCAGGGGCTGCGCCCCAGGAAAACCTGCTGGCCCCTTTCCTTGCAGATCCACCCAGAATGACTGAGAGATACAATCTACACTTCCTTGTGACTCATGGCAAGGTGACAGCTGGCATGTCCTCATGAGGTCTGGTGTTCCCCACCGACACTCCTGGTTACTGCTGTGGGGGACTCTTGTTGTCTCCCCAGCTGTGGGAGAGGAGTGAGGTCTAGTGGTTAGAGCAGGGAAGCTAAGAGCCCAGATTCCTAGTTTCTATCCCCATGTCGGGCAGGGGAGGGCCTAGTGGTTAGGGCTGGAACCTCTGCCTCCAGTGCTCCCACTAATCCTTTCCCTCCATGTGCGCCATGGCATATGCGGATGTGCACCACCAGGAGAAACAGAAACAGAGCTCTGGGCTCTGCTACTCAGTTGGGTGGCATCGGAATCTGTCCTAAATGGCCGCACAAGCACCCAGTTTACAGGGACCACTACCTGCCTGGAGCCCCTGTTCTGGGAGGGGCAGGGAGCCTAGTGGTGCAATCCCAGGGTGCTGGGGCAGATGCTGCACTGGGTTTAGGGCAGCTTCTTAGGTCTCCCAGGCTGCAGCATCTCTCCAAAGTGCGATATTAAATCAACCAGCAAATCCAACTCAGTATTCCTCTGTAACCCATCAAATCCCTGCCCAGAGCCCGGAGACCGGCCCAGTAGCCACAGCTCAGTATGTTAGGGCCTGGGAGCAGGATTGCTGGGCTATGGGCTGGACTGGCCAAAGAGCTCAGGGGGGACCCATAGATACCAAGCGCGTACCCTGCAGTGATACACGCCCCGGTCTGAAACCCACCTCCCCTCTGGAAGGACGGGTGAGTCAGCCCCTGGCAGGCCCGGATTAATGTCCATCCATCCATCCCTGCCCACACTCCAATGGCAGGTGCTCAGCACTTCAGTTTGTTTCACAGCACCAATGCTATCAGGCCAATGCAAATAGGATTTGATGCAGCTACCAGGAGAGGGGGAGTCACCACGGAACTCAGAGTCCAGTAAGAGACCAGGAGGAGGTCTGGATTCTGGGGGCTCATTCCTCCCTCCCAAAATAATTCACGGGGGGGGATTAGGCCGAGTTCCTACCCCCTCTCATACTCCACCCCAAATCTCTCCCCCACCACCCAGCCAGAATGCTTTGAGTAGCTCCCAAAGCCCTGGGATGTCTCATTGGTTCCCCACTACTGGCCCATCTATGCCAGTGTCCCTTCCCCACAGAACCATGGACCTGGGGACCTCTAGCTCCTGGCTACAGCCCCAGGGGAGTGGTGGCCCATTGTCCCCCACTGGGATGGTCTGGCCCTGGAAAACCTAGCAGCTGCTCTTCAGTCTCAAGGATGACTCATTCGTGAGAGGGGGAGCCAGAACTCCTGGGTTCTCTTTATAACTCTGGGGGGCAACGGGATTTAGTGGGGCAGGCAGAGCTCCTGGGCCTCTCCCTAGCTCTGGGAGGAGAGTGGGATCTAGTGGGTTAAATATCTGGGGTTGTGCTATCCAGGGGGGCTGACAGAATTTCTGGGCCCCTGGCAAGCTGGGGGGCCAGTTCCACAGTCCTGGAATGGGTGGGGCCATAGACAGAAAAGGCGGGCCTGGGCAGCCAGCCCTCAGCAGTGCACATGGCCCTCCCCCTCCTCCACCCTCCCTCTTACCCCCACACTGAGCCAGCCCAAAGCGCGCCGCTTCCGGGCTCCAGCAGCAATTTAAAGGGCCCAGCAGTCCGGCCACTGCCATAGTAGCAGTGGGAGCCCTGGTCATTTTTGAACCCTCTCCCTCCCCTTTTCACTCCCCGCCTCCTGCCCCTCCCCCCACAAGCCTGGAGTTACCTAGTTCTTCTGTGTGCAAGCAGGATCTGAAGGAAAATGTCCCCTCCCGGCTGGCAGGAAGGGGGAGACACCCTGGGTGTGTCTATGCAAATACGGTTTGCTCCTGCTTTGCTTAGATTTGCTAGATACTCAGAGGATGAGCGCTGTGTTGCTCTTTGTAGTCAACTTAATTTGTGAGCCAGCCCTGGCTATGTTTGTAACCCAGACCCTCTGTCCCGGTGCACGCGCGCGCACACACACACACACACACACACATGGGGCTGTCAAAGAATAGAGCTAAACAGCCTTCATCGGGAGCTTCTTTCTCATGGCGATTGTGGTGGAGCTGTGTTTTTTCTACCCTGCCTGCTGAGAGTTGTAACCACTGGAAGCTGATGGGCAGAGAACACAGCCAAAAGAATAGCAGAAGATGGCGACAGCAGAGCAGCAGAGAGGAGGTGTGATGAGCGGCCAGCAGGGTGGCGCCAGAGAGATGTGATGAGCGGCCAGCAGGGCGGCGCCAGAGAGATGCAATGAGCAGCCAGCAGGGCGGCACCAGAGAGATGTGATCAGTGGCCAGCAGGGCGGCGCCAGAGAGATGTGATCAGTGGCCAGCAGGGCAGCAACAGAGAGATGCAATGAGCAGCCAGCAGGGCGGCGCCAGAGAGATGTGATGAGTGGCCAGCAGGGCGGCACCAGAGAGATGCAATGAGCAGCCAGCAGGGCGGCGCCAGAGAGATGTGATGAGCAGCCAGCAGGGCGGCGCCAGAGAGATGTGATCAGTGGCCAGCAGGGCGGCGCCAGAGAGATGTGATGAGCGGCCAGCAGGGCGGCACCAGAGAGATGTGATGAGCAGCCAGCAGGGCGGCGCCAGAGAGATGTGATCAGTGGCCAGCAGGGCGGCGCCAGAGAGATGTGATCAGTGGCCAGCAGGGCGGCGCCAGAGAGATGTGATCAGTGGCCTGCAGGGCGGCGCCAGAGAAAACGGAGCAGGTGGCGAGTGACCAGCGGAGTGAGATGCCTCTTTACCTGCCCCCACTCAGGCTGGGAGGTTATCTCAATGGCTGCACCTCTGAACTCTGGGTCTGCCCTGGCCCAAGGCAGTAGCTGGGAGTGGGGTGCAGAGAAGGGCTGGGCATGTGAAGGGACATTTAGATTGCTGGACGTAAGGACCTGAAAAGAAAAGGACATTGCCTGACCTACTTGGGCTGGGACTCTGACTCGTGGTTTATTTTATGAGTCCAGTCGGTGGGCTCTCCCAAATTAATGCCACGTTACTTCCCTCCCTTTTCTAAAAAGTGTGTTCTCTATGCTCAACCTCTGTGTGTGCTGGTGAAGAAGTGGGTGAGGGCTCAAGACAGTTCTGTGTTGGATGGATGGAGAGGAACTCCTAAATCAGGGATGGGCAATAATTTTTAATGGGGACCACTCCAAGATTTTGGTAGGTGGTCAAGGGCCGAACTTCTGTGGAGGGGGTCGCTGGGATGGTGAGTGGGGAGTAGGAAGGAGCTTGGGATAGAGGACTGGGGTGCAGGAGGGAATATTGGATCTGAGAGGGAGTTTGAGTGAAGGAGGGGGTTATGATCTGGGGCAGGAGAGTGGCGTGCAGGGTCAGGGCGGGGTAGGTGTGCAGGAAAAGATTCTGGCCTGAGGGAGGGCTGTAGGAGGGGGTGCTGGGTCTGAGAGGGAGTTGTGACCTGGAGGAGGTGGGGAGAGAGGATACAGAGGATTTGGGAGGTGGTCCGGGGCAGGTAGTTGGGAGGAAAGAGGGGGTGGGATGCCAGAGGCAGGCTCTGGCTGGGCGGAGCTTACTTCCACGTGGCTCTGATACAGCCCAGGGAGAGAGGGAGGAAGGGAGTGAGGAGGCTTCATTCGCTGCCCCTGTTTCAGCAATATTCTCATCTGCTTGCATCGCAGTGTCGGGAAGGGACCCTCACTGTGCGTGTCTGCGCCTCACTCTGTGAGTTTATTTACCTCCTTCAGCTGCAGTGGGGAGCTCGCTGTGCACTGAGCTTTGCTGGGTCTCAGCCCCATTCGGAGCAGGAGCCATCCTGCACCCACCCACCTCCCCAGAAACCGGCAACCCAACCTGCACCCCAACCGTGGGTCCCACCTACACACTGAAGCCCTGAGCCCCAGCCCAAAACCACCTCCTGGACCCTGGACCCATCCTCTCTGGACCCACCCCAGAGTCTACAAACCCTGTTGGAGCCTTCAGCCCCTCCAGCACCCCTGTCCCCTACCCCAGCCTGAGTGAGTGAGTGATGGGGGGAGAGTGGGTGATGGAGGGAGAGGAGATATGGTGAGTGGGGGCGGGGCCTGGGAGAAGGGCAGGGCAGAGCCTTGGGAAGGGGCGGGGCCTTGAGGAAGGGGCGGGGAAAGGCAGGGCAGGGTGTTTGGTTTTGCACAATTCAATGTCAGAGGAGTCGCCGTGTTAGTGTTTTCAGCAAAACCCACAAGGCGTCCGGTGGCTCTTAACAAGTGTCTTAGGGACATTAGGGCACAAGCTTCCATGAGTGGGAGCTCACGACAGCTGACTCCCCAATACCCCGATGAATGTGCTTGTGTTCACAGGCCACCGGGCTCCTTGTTCTCACAGGCACAGTGTGGGCCGCCCTAGCGGGGTGGGCTTCTGCTCTGAGGAAGCTCCCTGGGGTGAGGGAGGAGGTTAGGACCCTGGCAACATCTCAAGGCCTGCGACCAGGTGGTGCCTCCATGTACCCATGGGAGATCCCCTGGCCCTGCCCCTGGTTAATACCCCGCCCCCCACAGTGATACTATTTGCTCACTCATGTTCTGCAGTTCATTAAAAGTCACCAGTGACAATATCCATGTGTCCCACATCCTCGCCATGCTCCCCTCCCATGGATAGAACCCAGGTGTACTGGCTACCAGCATCCCCGAATCTGGCTGGCTCCCGGCAATCCCTGAATGTCCCACTCCCCTCCCAGAGCCGGGGATACAAGGCAGGATTCCTGGCTCCCCAACCCCAAACTCCCAATTCTAATCCACTAAATCTCACTCCAGCCGTGAAGAATAAAAAGAATAATAAAACCGAATCTTGGTTGGACAACAAATAATTTATTTTAACAGGCTAGGACGTTAACAGGGTTCAAAAAAGAGCTAGATAGATTCTTGGAGGTTAGGTCCATCGATGGCTACTAGCCAGGATGGGGAGGGGTGGTGTCCCTTAGCCTCTGTTTGTCTGGAAATGGGTGACAGGGGAGGGATCATGTGAGTTTTACCTGTTGTGTTCCCTCCCTCTGGGGCAGCTGGTATTTGCCACTATCGGCAGACAGGACACTGGGCTACATGGACCGTTGGCCTGACCCAATATGACCATTCTTATGTTCTTATGTTATGTTCTTATAGGTAGCTAAAGCCACGGCTCCGGGGCGGCACCAGACCCACCAGCGAAGGGAGGAGATGCAAGGTGCTGCATGAAGGAGATCTCTGCTCTATGACCAGACCTGGAACAGACCCACAGGGACTAAAGTCTGTCATGCCTCCTAAATTCCCATTCCCCACCCGCCTAGAGGATAACAGCCCTACTGCTGCTGCAAAGGGCACGCTGCCTTCGGATCCACCAGCCCTTCCCTGTGGTGCTGACGTCCTGCATTCAAAGCCTGCTCAGTAACAGCCTGTCCACCACTGCCACCAAGTGGTGGCAGCCATTCCGCTTGTGTACAGTGTCCTATGTTGATGGGGAAGGTCCACAGTCCAAATCCTTCCCATCCACGTGACAGATAGCAGCCTTACTACTGCTGCCAGCGCTGCTCCCAGCTCAAGCGGAAGTGTTCTGGGCTGCAGGCTCTTGTGTTCCAAACCCACTGAAGTGGGAACTACATTTCCACAAAGGCCAACGTGCTAATACTAGAGGCCAAAGAGGAGGGTCTCCCTGTAGCTCAACAAGGTTAAACTTGGGGTCCCTCAAAGATTCTGGTCCTTGTTTTATCACCTGCTAAAAGGTGCCTCCAAAACCAGAGAGGTCCAGCCCAGCCTGTTTGCCCTCCCTCCAAAAACCCCGTTTGCTTCCCCACTTCCAGCTACAACCTGTAGTAGCTTGCTTGCTCGTGGCCCAGCCATGGAGAAGGAAAGACCAGGAGTGGGTAGCGGGTGCTGGAGTGACACTCCTACTGAAATACGCCCATCTTTGGCCAAGCACTCTGGAGCCATCTGTGGCCAAAAAAAAAAAAAAAAAGGCCCTTGACGCCATGGCAACCCTGCCATTGACAGAGTCTGAAGCCTTGAGGAAGTTGGACCACCCACTGCAACACTGACGGGACAACGTCAGGCAGATGCGTGGCTGACCACTCGTGGCCAGAGCTGGATTAGACATTTGTGGGCCATAGCACCCGGACTGAAATCTAGGGTTGGCAGAGATCTCAGAACATCATCAAGTCCAACCCCCTGGTAAAAATGGGACCAATCCCAACAAGATCAACCCAGCCAGGGCTTCCTCAAGCCGGGAAACCTCTTGGGATGGAGATTCTACCCCCTCCCTAGAGAACCCTATTCTAGTGCTTCCCACCCTGCTAGGGAAATAGTTTTTCCTAATGTCCAACCTAGACCTCACCGCACAGGCATAGCGAGGGTGCAAAAGCAAAATTTCCCCCCCCCCCCCATCCCCCGCCACCACGTGACAGGGCCCCGAACCTGGTGCACAGCTGAGCCCAATGGAGGTGGGGCCGCTAGTCCTGCATCTTCCCCCACCCCCTCCAGTTTGGGGCGGGCACTATCCCACTGTTGAAGAGGGAGGAAGGTTGAGCTGGGGGTGCAGAGGCAGGGAGGTGGCTTCAGCAGGCGGTGGTGGATGGAGGAGGAGCAGGCGAGTGGAGGTATGAGAGGGAGAGCAGAACGGCAAATACCCCCCACACCTCCTTTGCTACATCAGATTAACTTACCTGGTAAAATAACACTCAGAAAAAACTTTTAAATAAAACTAACACACAATATGAGAATCACCCTCACTTTCTTGAAGCTATAAGTAGCCTAAGGCTGAGGATACACTGCAAGTGAGGCTTTCAGTCTGCCCCGAGGACTTTTTCCTTCAGGCTGCTGTGAGATTCCATCGTTAAGTAAAGGGGAAAGGTCTCTCTGAGCTGCTCTTCCAAATTTCACACAAGCCACTCAACTGAAGCCATAGATATCAAGATTCAAGGCCAGCCTTGCCCTTGGCAGACTGCCTCGCGCGGTGTTCACAATCACAACGTCCAAACATGTATAAGACTTTTAGTTGAGAAAGCCATGTTTAATCCCAAGTCTCTGCTATGACTAGGAGATGTGGGTGACCTGTAGAAAACACCAGCATTTTCTTTGGAAAATCCACAACAAAACGTGGGGGGATCGATCACTTCAGTAGTGACAGCTCCTTTAGAATGGAGGCTCTGATTATCCAGCACCAGCTGAGGTAGAGCGGGCACTGCGTGCACATGTCTGATATATTTTTACCAAAACTGCTACCTGCCCAACTTGCCAAAGGAGAAAGGAAACAGGGAGGCCAAAAGGATTGGCTTAGAGCAGTGTTTCTCAACCTTTTTATAATAAAGTATCCCTTTTAAAAAATGTATACGTACCCCCTGTACCTACAGTTTTCAGACCCATAACATTTTCTCTACAATTGCAACATAATTGTTTAAACAGCTTCATCGTATCCCCATCACTCCTTACAAGGTACACTGCCCATGCAGGTCAATGGGGCTGGGCTATTTTATATGTAAAAGTACTGAGAATTGTATATGTCAATACCAGAATGGCAATGTGTATATTATGTAAATAATACCGAATAATAATTGCCAGACGAGACCACTTCCTAACCTGCTTACAAAGGGCCTAATTAAAATTAAAATTTTAATCTAGGATTGAGCCCAAAATGGTGTCCCAGGCCTCTGTTTGTCAGAGGCTGGAGAAGGATGGCAAGAGACAAATCGCTTGATCGTTGTCTTCGGACCACCCTCTCTGGGGCACCTGGTGCTAGCCACTGTCGGCAGACAGGCTACTGGGCTAGATGGACCTTTGGTCTGACCCAGTACGGCCGTTCTCATGTTCTTATATTCTTATCTGTTGATATGACCCAAAAAGATCCAGATAACATTGTCACCCTTCAAACATATAAGGGACCAATCAGTAAAAGCCCCACTGCCTGGTAGAAGTGATCTTTGAAGAAAATTGGAGAGACTTTGAATGTACTTTTTCTGACAGCAGCTGAATGTGGGGTCTTCGGCACAGGTTTCACTTTATGTGCCAGAATAACACAGAAATGCGTTGTCACAGCTAACTCCATTCAGGTCAAAGCAACGTGCAGCCCAAAGACAGAAGAACAAATCCCTTGAAGCTGGAAGTCAAAATATCTCACCTCTTCACAGAGCTCACAAAGGGTCTTGTTCACCCAGAGGCACAAGTCATGACAACTCTCTCTGGAGAGAGACAAAACGTCCTGCCTCTCTATGGACGCACCAAATGTTTTCATGTGGCGTCTTACCATGCTGTTTAAACCGACTGCTTGGATGAAGAAGACTCACAAAGAGTCTGTCCATCATCCACACTGGAGCAACATGGTGATTTACCACCATGGTAACAGACCTGATCTCTCTGTGGGTTTTTGTGGAACAGCAGGGACCCTGCAGCAGTCTCTTGGGGTATGTCTACACTAACACTCTAGTTCGAACTAGGGTGGTTAATGTAGGCAACCGGAGTTGCAAATGAAGCCCAGGATTTGAATTTCCCGGGCTTCATTTGCATATTGCCGGGCGCCACCATTTTTAAATGTCCGCTAGTTCGGACTCCGTGCCCGCAGCTACACGCGGCACGGAGTAGGTAGTTCAGATTAGGCTTCCTATTCCGAACTACCGTTACTCCTTGTGGATTTGCTTTTCTGATTAATTTTATGGACCCCTTAGATTCTAAAGTGGGGACAAAAATAAGGGGTTCAGTGTGTGTGAGAGGGCTGCCAATGAACGGGATAGGGATGAGGTGCAGGATCTGGGAGGGAGGTGGGGGGCGGAAGGGGGCAAAGTCTAGGTGGTAGGTAGGCTGCAGAAGCAGGCTGGATGTAGGGTGTCTGGCCAGGGGGAGGGAGCAGGAGCAGACTGGGGGTAGGGTGTCTGACTAGGAGGGAGGGTGCAAGGAAGGGACTTGGGTAGGAGTTGGACCTCCCTGGTCTGGCACCCTCTGGACCTGACTGGTCCCAGATGAGGGATTTTTTGGACCAGGGGAGGTCATTTCAGGGCTCCTGGCTCCTCCCCTCCCCATTAGGCTTCTTTGAACCTCCCTCCCCTGCAACCCAACTGAGCTGCCCACCCCCTGCTGGTTCCCTGCACCTCCCCCAAAACCATCCCCCACAATCCAAGGCAGTGCAGCACCAGTTCCCTGCAGCCCCTCACAGCCCAGCTGAGCTGCCCATCTGCTCCCTCTGCCTTCCCCCATCCACCTCCACCCAGCTGAGCCCCGCACTGGTTCCCTGCATGCCTCCCCACAGCACAGCTGAGCCCCGTTTCCCTGCACCTCCCCCCAAAGCCCCACAGAACTGCTGTGCCCAGCTCTGATTTCCTGCCCCTCCTCCCCTTGAGTCTAGCCCCGGGTTCCCGGCACCTCCCTCCTCCTGCAGCCAAACTGAGCTCTGAGCTCCACACCTCCCCGCCGCAGCCCAGCCCAGCTCAGCCCAGCACCCCGCACCTCTTCACTCTCACAGCCCAGCTGAGCTCCGTTTCCCCATCCACCTTGCAGGAGGAATAACAGTAGTTCGAATTAGGAGCTTTAATTCGAACTACCTAGTCCATGACGCATGTAGCCGCGGGCAGGTAGTTCAAACTATGGGGCATTTAAAAATGGCAGCACCCGGGAACATGCAAATAAAGCCTGGGATATTTAAAACCCGGGCTTCATTTACAAGTTCGAATGCCTACATTAGCCACCCTTGTTCTAACTAGGGTGGCAGTGTAGACATATCCTGGGGAGTTTCTCTCCAGATACTGCGGGAGACAGACATGTCTCTCTCTCCAAGAAAAGACTCTTCATTATCTGTAAGTAGGGTAAACTTTAGATAAATCCGGTTTTATTAGATACATTTATTTAGAAAAATCCAGTTTTATTGTTTTATGGTTTGGGAATGGAAATCTGATGTCTCTGCATTTAAAAATGGGGTCGTCTCTCCTTTGTAACTAAGTTCTGGCCAATGGTAGAATTCCCCATGAGTATATTAATTGGTGACTTTTCCATCTAATCATTATGCTTGTAACAGGAGTATTATGGTGATAATAAATGTTCTTTTTCTTAACTTGGTATTGGTTAATTTTTTTGTGTCCTGGTTTTACTTTAGGGCTCAGAGGGTATCTCTACACTACAGCACTAATTCGAACTAACTTAATTCGAATTAGTTAATTCGAACTCAGCTAATTCGAACTAGTGCATCTAAACCTAAAAGCTAGTTTGAATTAGCATTTTGCTAATTCAAACTAGCATGTCCACATTGAGTGGACCCTGAACCAAGGTTAAGGCTGGCCGGAAGCAGTGCTGGCAGGGCATCAGGTTAGGACTTAGAGTGTGGAGCTGCTGCTTCAGACTAGCGGAGGTCTGTGCTTAAAGGTACCCAACCCCCACCCCGGACAGACAGTTCTCAGGGTTCCTCGCTTGTTTGTCTACCTCGATGAGGGACAGCAAAGCAGTCCTGGCTTGGAGTGCCCTGAGTGCCCACACTCGGCACATCACAGCACTCGGCCATCAGCCCAGCTGCACTTGCCGCAGGCTGCCATCCGGAGGGGGGGGGTCAATCTGGGGGGCTGCAGGAGAGCTTCCACCCCGAGGAGCCCGCAGAGCCACCTCAGTCCTCCCCATCGGGGGCTCGTACCTGTCAGCCGACGGTCAGGGCAGTGTGTGTGTGTGTGTTTCCGAGAAAAGGTTTAACGTCCGTGTCTTTACTGCTAGGACCGGGGTCCCATCGCAGAGGGTGGCCAGCAGGCCAACAGACGCCCCGAGTTTATAGGAAGAGCTTATTACGCTTCAGATTTTAGCTGCTAGAATTTCATAATTCCTTCGCAGCGGGCAGCCTCGGGGAGACTGAGAAGCGCCCCAACTGAATTTTGCCACCTGGGTGTGACACAAATCCAAACGCCCAAGCTCTCCCTATATCTGTCCCTTTATGACCGGCTGAAGTTCTTTTAAATTGTGCTTGGTTCTGTTACAGCAACTGAAGGAGTCAGGTTAAAGCTTAAACAGTTACAGGTTTATTGAGGAAGCTTATAAATCATATGGTTATAATGGCTATTGCTCTATTTCTTAACTATTAGCAAAATATAGGTCTTAAAAATGGTTACAAAGAAGATAAAGATAGAAAAATAGAAATAATGGTACCAAGTAACAGCTTACTCTTTCTATGTGTACACTTAAGACAGAGGACCACATCCAGGTACCATTTTTACCCCCTTCTGTGCCTCTCGACTCCAGCATGTCAGGCCAGGGCCAGTCCCTCAATTCCTAGGAAAGACGAAAATACGAGGTGGGCGTCCCCATAGAACCTCGGGAGGTCAAACACCTAACCCTATCAGCAGGTAGAGGGTAGAATGACACTCAAAGTGAGTGTGTGCTGGGCCCATCTTTTATACTTATGGGGTCACGTATTTCTCTTTCTTATCTGTCATGCCAATTGATGCTGGTCTGTCTGCTGTGAGACCAGTTCTTACAAGGGAGTTGTGAACTTAATTTACACTTGTAAGAGAGATTTGAGGTGATTAAATTTTGAAGTACTGGACATTGTTTTCTCAGTGGGAAATTCCTCTTCCTGGGACTGTGTGTGTTCGAATCAACATAGGTGCCAGCCGCAGCCTCGAGGCCAGCTTATTGACTTAGCTGCTCTCTATCCACATATCTGTGTTTCAGCTTCTCAGGATCAGATGAGCCAGCATAGACTATGCTGATATTATTGCTCCTTCTCTGCCCTGTGCTTCAGAGAGGCAAATAAGATGGATGATATGGGGTTATAGTCTGTCTGGCCACAGTACCCCATTCCTCCCTCACCTCCTTCCACTTACCCCTCCCTAGCCCCCCTTCCTGATGTACAAAATAAACGACACGTGTGTTCAAAAATAGAAACTCTCTTTATTGAACAAAACTCGGGGAGACTGGGAAAAGGAGGTGGGAGAGGGGAAGAGAGAGGGTGGGAGAGGGAAAGAGAGAGGGTGGGAGAGGGGAGGGCAACTAAAATGATCAATGGTTTGGAACAGGTCCCATATGAAGAGATGCTAAAGAGACTGGGACTTATCAGCTTAGAAAAGAGGAGACTGAGGGGGGATATGATAGAGGTCTATAAAAGCAGGAGTTGGGTGGAGAGGGTGCATAAAGAAAAGTTCTTCATTAGTTCCCATAATAGAAGGACTAGAGGACACCAAATGAAAGGAATGGGTAGCAGGCTTCGAACTAATAACAGAAAGTTCTTCTTCACAAAGCAAATAGTCAACCTGTGGAACTCCTTGCTGCAGGAGGCTGTGAAGGCTAGAACTATAACAGGGTATGTCTACACTAGAAAGTTAGTTCGAACTAACGGACGTTAGTTCGAACTAACTTTCCTATGCGCTACACTAGCGCTCCGCTAGTTCGAATTTGAATCGAACTAGCGGAGCGCTTAGTTCGAACTAGGTAAACCTCATTTTACGAGGACTAACGCCTAGTTCGAACTAGCTAGTTCGAACTAAGGGCTGTGTAGCCCTTTAGTTCGAACTAGTGGGAGGCTAGCCCTCCCCAGGTTTCCCTGGTGGCCACTCTGGCCAACACCAGGGAAACTCTATGCCCCCCTCCCGGCCCCGGACCCCTTAAAGGGGCACGGGCTGGCTACGGTGCCCGTGCCAGGTGCAAGCCTGCCAGCACCCAGCTAGCAGACCCTGCACCTGGCACGGAACAGAGCCACCCACCCGATGCCCCCCAGCCCACCCCCTCTTGCCGGGACCAGGCTGGCGGCTCCCGGGAGCTTGCCCTGGACCGCAAGAGGCGGGCACCTTCCTGGGCTAGTGCGGACATCGTGGACCTCGTCCACGATCTCCGCACTAGGCACAGGAAAGTGGCCGTCTGGGGCAGGAGAGCTGCCAGCCTGCCCACCCAGGACCAGGTGTGCATGAAAATCAAGGGGGTCCACTGAGACCCCCGACACTGAGCCCTGAGCTTACAATGGCCGTCCTGGGTCAGACCAAAGGTCCATCTAGCCCAGTAGCCTGTCTGCCCACAGCGGCCAACCCTAGGGACCCTGGAGGGGATGGACCGAAGACAATGACCAAGCCATTTGTCTCGTGCCATCCCTCTCCAGCCTTCCACAAACTTTGGGCAGGGACACCACTCCTACCCTCTGGCTAATAGGACTCCATGGACCCAACCTCCATGACTTGATCTCACTTCCCTTTAAACTCTGTTCTAGTTGTAGCCTTCACAGCCTCCTGCAGCAAGGAGTTCCACAGGTTAACTATTTGCTTTGTCAAGAACAACTTTCTCTTACTAGTTTCAAGCCTGCTACCCATTCCTTTCCTTTGGTGTCCTCTAGTCCTTCTTTATGGGAACTCATGAAGAACTTTTCTGAATGCACCCTCTCCACCCAACCCCTGCTTTTACAGACCTCTATCCTGTCCCCCCTCCGTCTCCTCTTTTCTAAGCTGAACAGTCCCAGTCTCTGTAGCCTCTCTTCATCTGGGACCTGTTCCCAACCCCTGATCATGTTAGTTGCCCTCCCCTCTCCCAGCCTTTCTCTTCCCCTCTCCCACCTCCTTTTCCCAGTCTCCCCCAGTTTTTTTCAATAAAGACAGAGTCAATGTTGGAAAAAACGTTATCTTTATTTTGTACATCAAGAAGAAGGGGGGCTAGGGAAGGGCAAGTGGAAGGAGGTGAGGGAGGAATGGGGTACGAGCCCCCGATGGGGAGGACTGGGCTGGCTCTGCGGGCTTCTGGGGGTGGAAGCTCTCCTGCAGCCCCCCAATTACTCCCTCTCCCCAGATGGCAGCCTGCGGCAAGTGCAGCCGGGCTGATGGCCGAGTGGTGTGATGTGCCCAGTGTGGGCACTCAGGGCACTCCAAGCCAGAACTTCTTTGCAAGCGGGGCACCCCTTAGAACTGTGTGTCCGGGGTGGGGGTCGGGACCCTTTAAGCGCAGCCCTCGGCTAGCCTGAGACAGTATCTCCATGCTCTAAGTCCTCCTTTTATGCCCTGCCGGCACTGCTTCCGGCCATCATTAAGCCCTGTTCAGAGTCCACTCAATGTGGACTTGCTAGTTCGAACTAGCAAAACGCTAGTTCGAACTAGTTTTTAGTTCTAGATGCGTTAGTTCGAACTAGCTTAGTTCGAATTAACTAATTCGAACTAAGTTAGTTCGAACTAGCGCTGTAGTGTAGACGTACCCACAGAGTTTAAAGAGATGTTAGATAAAGTCATGGAGGTTGGGTCCATGGAGTGGTATTAGCCAGGGGATAGAAATGGTGTCCCTGGCCTCTGTTTGTGGAAGACTGGAGATGGATGGCACGAAACAAATGGCTTTGGTCATTGTCTTCGGTCCATCCCCTCTGGGGTTGCTGGTGTTGGCCGCTGTCAGCAGACAGGCTACTGGGCTAGATGGACCTTTGGTCTGACCCAGTATGGCCGTTCTTATGTTTTTATGTTCTAAGCTCAGGGCTCAGGGTCGGGGGTCTCACTGGACCACCTTGATTTTCATGCAAACCTGCTCCTGGGTGGCCAGGCTGGCAGCTATCCTGCCCTAGACGACCACTTTCCTGTGCCTAGTGCGGAGGTCATGGACGTTGGAGGCTTCCCCCCAAACCTGGATGAGATCCATGCTCTCCGCACTAGACCAGGCGGGCACCCGCCTCTTGCGGCCCCAGGCAGGCTCCTGGGAGCCGCCAGCCTGGTCCCGGGAAGAGGTGGAGGGCTGGGTGGAAGAGGGTGGCTGGCTCGTGCTGTGCCAGGTGCAGGGTCTGCTGGCTGGGTGCTGGCAGGCTTGCACCTGGCACGGGAACCGTAGCCAGACCATGCCCCTTTAAGGGCTCCGGGGCTGGGAGGGGGGCAGACAAGTTTCCCTGGTTGTGCCCAGAGTGGCCACCAGGGCAAGCTAGGGAGGGCTAGCCTCCCACTAGTTCGAATTAAGGGGCTACACAGCCCTTAATTCGAACTACTTAATTCGAACTAGGCGTTAGTCCTCGTAGAATGAGGTTTACCTAGTTCAAATTAAGTTCGAACTAGCGGTTTGCCTGTGTAGTGCTTATGAAAGTTAATTCGAACTAATGGCTGTGAGTTCGAATTAACTTTGTAGTGTAGACATACCCAGATTTCCTAAAGTAAAGGGGGGAAGCTTTATACCAAAGCCTGGAAAGATAAGGTTTGGGGTTACTTTTGTAGACCCCCACTTCTGCATTCATTGTGCCAGAGTGGGGAAGGAGCCTTGACAGGGGCCCAGAATTGGATGCAATATTCCAGATGTGGCCTCACCAGAGCTTAATGAAGAGTAATAATCACTTCTCTAGATCTGCTGGAAATGGCACTCCTAATACACCCCAATATGCCATTACCTGCGTGGCTACCAGGAACGGCACATTATTGACTCATGTCCAGTTCTCATCCACTGTACTCCCCAGGTCCTTTTCTGCTGAACTGCTACTTAGCTAGTCAGTCCCCAGCCAGTAACTGTGCTTGGGATTCTTCCATCCCAGGAGCAGGACTCTACACTTGTCTTTGTTGGCCCTCCTGAGATTTCTTTTGGCCCAATCCTCCAATTTGTGTGGGTGACTCTGGACTCCACCCCCCACCCTGCAGTGTCTCTCCAGCATAAGGAAGAGGATCGGGAGAGAGAGAGGACAAAATGGAGGAAGCAGAGAAGTGGTTGAGCGGGAGATGAGTGGAGGGGGCGGACCCATGTTCCTAGTGCCTGGGCACCTATTGAGTGTGAACCCAGTCCAATGACACTGTTACAAATTAGGTATTTGTTCTGGCTTGGCAACAGAAAAGGAAGGCCCTTGCCATCATGGCAACTCCAACTTCACCTTGGTCAAACTCCTGGCCAGTGACCCTGCAGCTCACGTAGGCCAAAGCCCTGTGGCAGTTGGGTACCAGCTCCAAGCCCTGTCACATTCTAGTGTCTCAACAAGGCCCACTGCCCTCTCGAGGTGCAGGGAAGGACAGAAGATGTGACCCCGGCATAAGAAGATTATGGGGGGACATGATAGCAGTTTCCAGGTATCTAAAAGGGTGTCACAAGGAGGAGGGAGAAAACTTGTTCATCTTGGCCTCTGGGGATAGAACAAGAAGCAATGGGCTTCTGCAGCAAGGGAGGTTTAGGTTGGACATTAGGAAAAAGTTCCTAACTGTCAGGGTGGTCAAACACTGGAATAAATTGCCCAGGGAGGTTGTGGAATCCCCATCTCTGGAGATATTTACGGGCAGGTTAGATAAATGTCTGTCAGGGATGATCTAGACAGTATTTGGTCCTGCCATGAGGGCAGGGGACTGGACTCGATGACCTCTCGAGGTCCCTTCCAGTCCTAGTGTTCTATGATTCTATGACAAGTGCAGGATCGCTTGCTGCTGCAGAGGCTGGGACAAGCAACACTCTGCGGGGCAAGCAGAGGGACGGTCCCATTTGGGGAGTCACGTTGTCGATTCCTCAGTCTTGTCCTCACTGCCCTTACTGTCCACTTCCCTGCAGCAAGTCAAGCAGGGGAGATGGCACTGGGCCATGAGGGTGCTGTGGAATCCATCTTGTAAAATAGCTGCCATTTCATGTAGGCAAGAAGGTCACGTAGTTTGAAAGTGTGAGAAAGTAAAACATTTTATCATAAAAGAAAATGTAATCATGCTAAAAGTTTTCCCAGTAACAAGCATGTGCAGAGTGATAGTTTGTTATGTAGCGCTACTGTAAGAGGAATTATAGTTGTATTCTAAGGTAGAACTAGGTGTAGGATCCTAATGAAGTAAAGAATAACTTCAATTGAAGTCTGATCAGAAGCGCCAGGTGTCTCAGAGCAGCGCCACTTCACAGAGATCAGGGGAATTGGAAGTGCCAGGTAGTTTAAACTAGCGCCACTTCAAGAGAATTAAGTGCCTGGTGTCTTTGGGCAACGCCACTTCACAGAAACCCATGTGAACCGGACAATAACGAGAGATGCATCTAAATGTGGCAACTGTAGGGGAAAAAAGGGGGGGGAAAGGAGAAAAAAATTTTGTGTGTGGAAAATGATGAGTATGAATGCAATGAGTGAAGTATGAATGCCACTGCCCAGGTCTGAGGCTTAATCTGATTCCAGCCGTACCAGGCCTCTCCCATGAGGGAATTCTGAAAGCAAGAGGGGTCAGCTGAACCTCAAGATCTAGCGGATATGTGAGGGAGTGACGACTCCCCTTATTTCATGAGCTGCTGATAAGGTCTGACGCTCTAGGCCCAGCAGACCCCTTCTTTGGAGTGTGGAGTTAGTTTCCTATAAGCCGCTGAACGGACAGGGCGTGAACAGGATACTCCCCTGGGTGACTAAAATAGGTGGGGTCAGCCTAAGCATACCCCCACGCCGCTGAAAGGCACGCCTGCATACTACATGTACGTGCATCATGGTCCAAGGACCTGTAAGCTTTTGACAGTTTGACAGAGAAGGATGTAATCAAGTGGGGAACTGAGAAAGGAAAGT
The DNA here is from genome assembly GCF_049634645.1 of Pelodiscus sinensis. Taxonomy (NCBI): domain Eukaryota; kingdom Metazoa; phylum Chordata; order Testudines; family Trionychidae; genus Pelodiscus; species Pelodiscus sinensis. Next base: position 3,926,505 of record NC_134734.1, read on the forward strand.
GGAAACACCAAGAAAATACTAATAACATTCTTAAAAAACCCCTCGCATTAAAAGAGGAAGAATTAAAGCCCTGAGGGATGAGATTGAAGCTCAGAAAAGCAAAAATCCTCCCTGCAGTGAGAAATGTAACTCACAAGCAGCAGCACCTTTACTGGCAATGAAATACCTTGGGGAAGGAAGTGGGTAGTGTTTTGTCAGAATTATGTGGGGAGTTTCAATTATAACTTTGATAATAGAGCTGGTGCTGTACCGGTGCTTCCAAAGTAAATTAAAAACCCTGAAACTATTATATTTAACCTGGCGGGTTAGAGAACCCTCAAGTCAAGAGAAAGGAACTGTAGGGGTAAACTGAGGCAGTCCATGGTGTCTTTCTGAGAACTGACAACTCAAATCCTAAATTTGAGATAGGCTTGGGAACACAGCCCAAACAGTTAAACTTGACCCTGGTTTCCCTGGCAACCGCATTCCAACGGGGCCTTATCAGAGTAGCTAGTCCCATAACAAACCATGCAGAAGTTTTTTGCACTATCTCCTTATTCCTAGGAAATAAGCTTGGAGCCAGCCCAACAAAATCCGGCTCCTAGCAATAATTTTGCTGCCTTTCTTGCATCCCCCCACAGGAGACTTATTTATTTTACTGTTGTAGATCTTTGTTCAGCCCTTACAAGATCCTGACAGGGTGCCCGATGCAACTACCGCCAGCGCCCCACTGACCCTTGTCCAGATGGACATTCACTTAATGGATACCGTGCTTAATTACTGCCAGGCATTAATGAAATGTGTTAGGTCTCTTTACAGGCAGTCCCCAACTTACGCGGATCCGACTTATGTCGGATCCGCACTTACGAACGGGGATTTTCTCGCCCCGGAGCTCACGGGCGGTGGGTCGCCACCCGTGTCCTCCGGGGCGAGAAAAGCTTCTCCCGGTCTCCCTGGTCTGCTGGGGGGTCCAGCGGCTTTGCTGGACCCCCCCAGCAGACCAGGGGGACAGGAGCAAAGTCTTGGAGCACGCCCGCAGCGGGACAGCCCAGGCGCGCTTGGGCTGTCCCACTGCGGGCGTGCTCTGCGTCTTTGCTCCCCGTCTCCCTGGTCTGACCAGCAGACCAGGGAGATGGGGTGCAAAGCCTCGGAGCACGCCAGCAGTGGGACAGCCGCGGCGCGCCTGGACTGTCCCGCTGCCCACGTGCTCTGCGGCTTTGCTCCGGGTCTCCCAGGTCAGCAGACCAGGGAGACAGAGCAAAGCCGTGGAGCATTTGGGCGGTCCCGCCACCCCCTTTTCCCTGGTCTGCTGGGGGGGAGTGCTAGCACCCCCCCCAGCAGACCAGGCTTTTCTTGCCTACCCCTGGGGTAAAGCAGCTGGGGGCTGCCGGGTTGGTCCCGCAGCGCCGCTCCGGACCAACCGGGCAGCACCCCAGCTGCTCTGCCCCAGGCGTCCCCAAGTCAGCCGCTGCTGAAACTGACCAGCGGCTGACTACAGGAAGCCCGAGGCAGAGTTGCTCTGCCCCAGGCTTCCTGGAATCAGCCGCTGATCAGTTTCAGCAGCAGCTGACTTGGGGATGTCTGGGTTTCTTAAGTTGAATCTGTATGTAAGTCAGAACTGGCATCCAGATTCAGCCGCAGTTGAAACTGATCAGTTTCAGCAGCGGCTGACGCCAGTTCCGACTTACATACAGATTCAACTTAAGAACAAACCTACAGTCCCTATCTTGTACGTAACCCGGGGACTGCCTGTATTCCCAGGTAAAGGAAGCATTTCCCAAGGACCCTGAGCAACTTTGTCACCCGTTAGAACCACGAGCCTGGATCTACATAAAAGTCCATCAGCGAAAGACCATTCTAGCCTCACACTGGAAAGGCCCTTACCAAGTTTTGCTAACCACAAACTCCACAGTGAAGTGCCTGTCTGGACCCGTGCTTCTCATGCAAAAAGACCCTTCCACCTCGAGATGAGTCTACCCCGACTACTGATAAATCTCTCTTCTTCTGGTCCGCTTTCCCTCCTGCTGGACAGCAAGAGTTAAGTACAAGAGGAAGTGCTGGCAACCTCTCCCTTGTACACTAACAGAATTACCATGCATTCGATATCTGCCAGAAGAACCAAAATATTACAGGGCGATGTGCTGGTAACCTCTCCCCTGCACTATACTAAACCACGACTGTTTTAGGAAAGGAGGAGTGTCTGTTCCTCTGAAGCCCAGAGATTTCTGACTACGAAAGGATATTAAGAACTGACCTTGGTGAAAGAAGCAAAGTATTGTATATTGGCAAGGAGAAACTTGTGGGAGTAGTTTGGGTTTCTTCCAGGATCTGGACTCTGTGCTTATGGATAGATACCATCAGCATGTATTGCCCTCCCTAATTGGTTTTTAGATTTAATTAGCCCTTAGATTCCAAATAACCTTTAATTGGATTACCTTAGTACTTGACTGCTTCCAAAATTTGCTTTCACTCCTACCAGAAAATCTCTGAATTACAAGATCAAATTTATATACACTACAATATTTACCAAATTGAGGAACAGGCTTTCCATACGGTCTATAGAACATCTCTCTTGTGTATTTATTATGATTTGTTGTGTTATGTTACTAACATTATAAAACAGCCCCATCATAAAATTATTAGGGATATTCATGATTTTATTGCTTTTGCTTATTTTAGAATAGTTGTATATTGCTGTAATTTTACTAATGTATTATGCATAGTTTATGTTAGTTCATTAGCTGTTGTATGAGAAAAACTGAACAGTGTGTAATGGGAAAACAAGTGTACCAAATGCTGTTGAAGTATGAAGAGAAACAGAAGGAATACAAGGATGTTGTAAATGGTATGATGGCAATTGAAATGTAACCATGAAATGGGAAGTAATGTTGTCTTTAAAGGACAAAAGGGGGGAATTGTGGAATCCATCTTGTAAAATAGCTGCCGTTTCATGTAGGCGAGAAGGTCACATAGTTTGAAAGTGTGAGAAAGTGAAACATTTTATCATAAAATAAAATGTAATCAAGCTGAAAGTTTGCCCAGTAACAAGCCTGCAAAGAGTGATAGTTTGTTATGTAGCTCCTACTATAAGAGGAATTGTAGTTGTATTCTAAGGTAGAACACACTTTGATGGGTTCTCGCTATGCTGCAGCATTTCTAAATAAACTACTCTCCGTACCTTTTACTGAGTGTGAGGCTTGTACTTGATGGGGAAGGCTGCCCCCAAGTAGCGCTCAACGCTGATAGCCATGAGGAAGAGGGAGCTGATGTAGATGCTGCTGTAGTAGATGAAGCTGGTGAGTGGGCAGAGGGAAGGCGGCAAGCGCCATTCCATGCTGGAGGCGGCCTCCAGCATCTTGAAGGGGAGGAAGATGAGGAGCAAGATGTCGGAGACGGTAAGGTTGAGCAGAAGGATGTCGACAGGGGCGGGTTTCTGTCGGACCTTCACCAGGAAGGAGTAGAAGGCCAGGAGGTTGGACGGGAGGCCGATCATGAAGGTGAAGATGTAGACGGTGAGAACCAGCGGGATGGAAATGTCCATGCACATTTTCTTGGCTCCTACAAAAGCAATGGGCTTGTCAGCTGCTGCAGGAACCCAGAAGTTCTGGCTCCAATCCCCCCTGCTCCAAACCTCTTCATCCCTCTCCTTTCTGTGGCTCTCGATACCCCAGAGCAACACCCGGTCACCCGTCTTCCCCACTGCCACCTCATTATGTTACGTGTCATAGAAAACCTGCCGGGTCAGAGAGCCTGTGAGAGGGGATGTCAGGCGCAAACCCGTCGTTCTGTCCCTGCATCCTTCCTGGGCACAGTGGATAAGATTTGCTGTGCGGTTGTCAGCGAGACTGACCTGAGTCCTTCCCACGGCCACAGGGGCATTCGCCGGCCAGTCGTCAGCAGGAGGCGTAGTTACAATCAAGGGATTCACAATTCAGTGACAGGTCCCCCGCCCCTCACAATGGATTCACTGACCCAGCAAAGCCCATTGGGACACGTCTGGGCAAGTGTCTCCAAAACACACGGGCTAAGGGTATCAAAGAACGGGACAGAGGCCGCATGGCTTGGCCTTTGCCTCTCACTCACCTACACTGCAAGCTACAAGGACGCTGAGGAGAGATCTTCAACAGGGGAGACTGGCCTAGGTTTGGAGGGAGAAATCTGGGTATTATAATCTGTAATGTCCAGTCGGGGCAGTGGCAGATTTAGAATACGTGGGACCCTGATCAGGTTAATTCCCACCCCACCCCTCCAGCACCCAGCCAAGAAAAAGAGCAATCTCTCTTATCTCCCTCCCCCGTTTTTCATTCCTGTTTTCTTTATCCTCCTATCGGGGGGTTAAGTCATAGGAAGTACAGGAAAATGAAGGGAGGTGCCTCTATTGGTTTTGTGGTCTAACTTTTGTTTCATGGACCACCTGAGAACTGTCCAGGCCCGGCCTTGGTGGACCTCATCATGGTGTTTCCAGATGTTGTTTGTACCATCGCCTAGCTATTGGAAAGTGCTTTGGAGAAGGGCACTTTATAAAAACAGCCCTAATGCCTTTTCTCAGGCCATCTGGGTGGAGTTCTCACAGTGTCTGAGACCTTCTGGCCCAGCTGAATGCATGAATTTGCATAAGGCTCAGGTGGAAAGGGGTCACAAGAAAAAGGATGGAGGCTGTGCATCGACCGTGTGTTACTTTCCACAGCTTGCTCAGTCACAATCAGCCTGGCAGACCACAGGCAGGAGAACGGTCTCAGGAGGGAGAAGTGTTAGATCCAAGTCACATTCTCCGATCTCTTGTTGGGGCCGAATCCTGCTCTCCATGCAGTCAGAAGGAGCCATGCTATCGAGTTCAATGGGAACAGGCTTAGACTTTGGAGGGGAAAGACCAAACTAGCTCAGGCAAGAGCTCTGGTGCTTATGCAGCCATTGGACCTTTGTCCACTGCAAGGGAGGAACCAGTAATCAATGAGGCTGGAAGAGCCTCTGTTCCGTATCCAACCCATTCCCACTGCCGCCAGCTCATTGCTACCCCACCTTGCCCCTCCTGTGTGGGGCTCATTCCCCGCCCAGTGCCAACACACTGTACCCCCTCTGCTGTCTGGTAGTTGAAGGCTGCTGTCTTATCTCTCCTCCTCCTCCTCCTTTGAGGACTAAGGAAGGCAAGACCCCTCAGCCTCTCCTCATAGGTCATGTCCTCCTGTGCACTTTCAAATGAGAGGGCCATCCTAGGGGGGGGGGAACCCAGGGTCCTAAGAGTCCTAATTTCCTGCTCTAACCACTAGACCCTGCTGCCCTGCCAGCAGTTGGCTAGAACCCCAGAGTCCTGAATCTCTATCCTGCTCTTTTAACTACTGGACTCCACTCATCTGCTACAGCTGGGGCTGGAAACCCATGTCAGCTGAGACAGCAATAACCCTTTTGCTTTGTTGCTTCTTTGTCTTTTGCATAAGCAAGACTGAGCTGTGCACCCAGGCTGGGGCACACTGGTAAAGGCAAACACACACCCACTGGCGCTAGGATCAGAGCCCAGGACTCCTTGCTCCCCATCCTCAGCTTGAACTAGGATGCTCTATTTGTCCCTGCGAGATGGTACGGCAGCCTGGCTTGTCCAGCTTCTATGGGCCAGTGAGAGAACCCAGAATCATCTCTCATGCCTGCTCTAACCTCTAGACCACACTCCTCCCCTGGGGCCAGGGATAGAACTACAGCTCCTACACACCCAGTACTGCCCTCTTACCATTAACCCACACTGCCCTCCATATGAGCCATGGTCCAGGCAGTCAGTGAGCCTATCCTCACCTTCTCCCCGCTGCCAGAGCATTGGGATCCTGCAGTGGGGCTGGAACCCAGGAGTCCAGCCTGGGTTGTATCAGGGAAGAGCTGCTCTCTTGCGAGCCAACTGGGCAGTGAATTCTCTGCAGCCCAGATGGCTGGTTATATTGGGTCCGTGGCTGCACCCCAGGAATCCCACTGGCCCCTCTCTTCAGAAATTTACACAGAGACTGAAGGACGCAATCATCACTTCCTCCTGTCTCCCATGAAGTGTGAGCAGGCATGTCCAGAACAGGGCCTGGTGTGCCCCCAGCGGCCCGCTGCACCTTTCTGGAGCCAGGACTCCTGGGTTCTGTGCCCAGCTCTGAGAGAGAAGTGGAGTCCAGTGGGAGAGAGAGATAGGCTGCCTGGAGCCCTTCTTCTGGTGTGGGAGGGGATCTAGCAGCGCAACCCCAAGACGCTGAGCTGGGTTTTGGGCTGTTTCTTTGGTCTCTCAGGCTGCAGCATCTCTCCAAAGCATGATATTGAATCAACAGGCAAATCCGAGTGCGTATTTCTTAGCCTCCTGCAATGAGGTTTACCACCTAATTCGATTTAGGTTTTAAATCGGAAGCCCGTTTCACTGCTGCATGTAGACGCGGGCAGTTACTTCGGGCTAGTCAATTTCTAAAATGGCGCCCAGCAGGGAAGATGCAAATCAAGCATGGGATATTTAAATCCCGGGCTTGATTTGCAATTCCAAATGCCTACATTTGCAGCCCTAGTTGGAATTAGGCTGCAAGTGTAGACCCTCAGTAAAAAAACTGGTTATGAGAGCGTTCTAACATCTTGAGGAACATAATGACTAGAATCAATCTGTTAAATTCACTATGAATATTTCCTTTGTTTAATAAATGAATTTTAGATGCAAAATATATTTGGATACTTTTGTTGTGTGTCCTTCACATTTAAGGTAGTTTTATTTCATACAAAAATTAAATGCTGGTTTAAATTGAATTTCCGTCCAGATAGAAGTAGATGCAAATCGTATGTTTTTTAAAAGGTAGTCACTACTTAGCAAATAATAAATGGGGTAAAAACTGTCTCTTAAGTGTTCCTATTATACACCATTTTGTAATAGAATAAAAATGTAAAATTTAAGAATCTGATTACATGTACATAAGACCATAAGTTACAGAATTATTTGGGCATTTATTTAGTTGGTAGCTGTACTGAGTGTATTCTCATGGGTAGTAAACAGAAGCACCAGATTTGGCATAAAGGTTATATTTAGTTGTAAATCAATATGTTTTAATGGTTGCTAATCAAAAAGACTCAGCCATCCTTTAGGAAAATATTTTAAAATCATAATTTAAATGATTAATTGCTCATTTCAACAAAGGTTTTCTGCTTACCAGTTTAAATCATGATTAAAATTAGAGATTTAAATCAAAGCTATTTAAATCAATCCACCCTGCTTCAGAGGCTGTTTGGTCCATCCCTGAAGGAGAAAGCCCAGGGCTGCGCTCATGGAATAAGTCCTAGGCTAGTGGACTTTTGTTGTCTGGTGCCTGTCTTCTTCTGGACAGTTGAGATGGGGAGTTGAAACAAAACTTCTCTTAATCCTTTTGAACTGTTTCATTGTATAGTGAGGCTGATTCTTGTCCATGAACACCAGGAGTTGGACAGCTTATGTGTTGGGGTTGGAGTCTGAGTGATTATAAGGCTTCTAATAATAAAATCCCTTTGCAGAGTGAGGAGAGGGACGGGGACTCCAGCACTAGGTGATGTGAACAGCTGCATGCTTTGGAAGTCTTTAGCTGTCTTGCTGTGGATGAACCTGCCCTCCCATTGTCCTCATGTGGGGAGTCCCTGGCACTGTCCTAAGAGATGAAAATGCCCCAGGGTTTGGGCTCCCCCCAGAGTGCACACCCCATACCCCAGGAAGCTGCACAAGATGCATTTGCACATGCGCCCCCAGCAAGCTATGCAAGCTACATTTGCTCACGCATCCTCCATAGACAAAAAAAAAAGAGGGGTAACAAAATATTTTTTGCTTAGGGCGGCAAAAAACCTAGAGCTGGCCCTGCCCCAATACACACACAAGGCCTTGTCTTGGGCAGGGAGGAATGAGCCCCTAGAATGCAGACTCTTTCCCCACCCCCAGCCAGGTCTCTTGCAGGACTCTGGGTTTGGCTGCGACTCCCTCCCTCCCCTTTCCCAGGGTAGCTGGATGAAATCCTAGTGGCATAGGCGTAATAGCATCAGTGCTGTGAAACAAAGCTGAGGTGCTGGGTACCTGCCACTGGGGCGTGGGCAGGGATGGATGGACATTAATTCGGGCCTGCCAGGGGCTGGCTCACCTGTCCTTCCAGAGGGAAGGTAGGATTTGGGCCAGGGTGTGTATCACTGCAGGGTACACACTTGGCATCTCTGGCCCCACCCTACAGTCTTTGGCCATGCCAGCCCTTAGCCCAGCAGGCTTGGCTCCCAGCCCCTGCTCTAATGGCTCGACTCACTCCCCTGGGAGAGCTGGGGAAGAGAACCAGGTATCTTGGCTCCAGCCTCCCTGCTCTACCCCACTAGATTCCCAGCAAAGCCGATGAATCCTGCCTTCCCCATAGGCACAGTGGCCCTATTTCCCTCTGCTGAATACGGGACACCAGGTAAAATTCAAGTGAATTCAACAGCTATTTGTATTGCACCACTCTGATTGACATTCCAATTAACATCCAGCTGGCTGAGCAGAAAGCAGGTGTGTGGCTTGTGTCTTTTCATTTACCTTTTCTCTCTAGTGCAGGGGTCTCCAACCTTTTGAACCACAAGATCACTTTTTCAATGTAAGTGCAATGTAAGATCAACCTCAAACCCAAATACCCTCACCCCACTTTTTTCCTGCTCCTTCTTAGAGGCCCTGTTCCTGCTCCACCCTTCTCCAAGGCCTGCTCACTCCATGCCCCATCCTCACGCACTTTCAGCAGGCCGGGCTGGGGGATTGGAGTGCAGGCTCTGGTTTTGGGCCAAGGAGTTTGGAGGATTGAGGTCCAGGAGGGGTTTCAGGGTGCAAGCTCTGGGAAGGGGTTTAGGTGCAGGTGTCCTCAAGTCCGGGGCAGGAGGTTGGGTGTAGAAGAAGGTTCAGGGCTGGGACAGGGGTTCAGGAAGCAGGTTCTGGCCGGGCACCATTTAATTGAGGTGGCTTCCTGGTAATGGAGCAGTGGGGTTCAGGCAGGCTCACTCCTGCCCTGACCCTGCACCACTCCTGAAAGCAACTGGCATGTACAGCAGTGGCTCCATGCCCCTCGTCTACAGGCCTTCAGCCTGCAGCTTCTACTGGACACGTGTCTCCGCTATTGATCAATGGGAGCTACAGGAGTGCTGTCTGCACAGGGCCGGCCCACAACATTTTGGCAACTGACACGGGGAGCTCAAATGATGCCCCCATACCCGCCTCACTGCACCAACAGCAGACACAATTTTCTACACTCTGGGTCTGAGTGGCGCCTCCCCCACAGTCTGGCACCTGAGGTGGTCAGACCTGTGTCTGCAGGCAAGGACAGCATGTGGAGATGCCCTGCTCTGCCTCTCTCATGGGCTGCAGGGACATGCCAGCCACTTCCAGGAACAGCGATTACCATACGGATAACGACTCCACCCATGACAGGTTAGGATTTGAGAACTCATTACTCAAAGAATTACATTGAAGCGTAAGAGACAAATGAAAATGATGAAATGCACAGACCAGTGCAAACCCAAAATTAACCCACTTTGCAAGCAGTAACAGAAGTAACAACAACCCCCCCATGTATGTGTTGGGTCAGGAGATGAGAGAAGAACTCTGTGTGTGTGTGTGTGTGTGTGTGTGTGTGTGTGTGTGTGTGTGTGTGTGTGTGTGAGAGAGAGAGAGAGAGAGAGAATGTGTGTGTGTGTGTGTGTGTGTGTGAGTGAGAGAGAGAGAGAGAGAGAGAGAGAGAGAGAGAGAGAGAATGACAGATACACACAGTGGCTACGTCTACACTGGCCCCAAATTCCGGAAAAGGGATGCAAATCAGGTAAGTCAGCATAGGGAAATCCGCGGGGGATTAAAATATCCCCCGCGGATTTAAATAAACATGTCCGCCGCTTCTTTTCCGGCTTGGGGAAAAGCCGGAAAAAAAGCGTCTAGACTGGCGCGATGCTCCGGAATAAAGCCCTTTTCCGGAGGATCTCTTATTCCTACCTGAGGAAGAGATCCTCTGGAAAAGGGCTTTATTCCGGAGGATCACGCCAGTCTAGACGCTTTTTTTCCGGCTTTTCCCCAAGCCGGAAAAAAAGCAGCAGACATGTTTATTTAAACCCGCGGGGGATATTTAAATCCCCCGCGGATTTCCCTATGCTGACTTACCTGATTTGCATCCCTTTTCCGGAATTTGGGGCCAGTGTAGACGTAGCCAGTGTGTGAGAATGACAGAGATTTGCATTGCCAAGCTCCCTCCATCCCCTTCTCTCTGTGTGGAGATGGGGTACAAGAGAGTGGGGAGGAGGAACACCTGCTCTTCTCTCTCCAACAGCCTACACAGCAAACAGGAGGCTCCTAGGGGGGCAGCTCCAAGGCAGAGGGCAGGAGGAGCATGACAGCAGGTGGAGGGGCAACTGAAGTGCCAGCACTTGATAGCTTTCTGGTCAAAGCAGTCACAGGTCAGAGGCTCTAAGATCCACCAGTAGATCCCGATCTACTGGTTGGTGACCACTGCTCTAAGGCTTTAGGGGGCACACAGGGAGGCATGACACCCCACACACACACAACCCCCACACACATGGAGTGGGGGGTGACACACACGCACACTCCTGGGCACCTCTCTCACATGGAGGTGGGAGGAGATGACCAGCCCACCCTCCCATCCACCCAACTCTCCCTGACCAATACTCTCTGTCCATTCTGGGCTGAGCCCCTCTCTCCTGTTACACGGTGCCGTGTCTTCCAGAGGCAACGCATGGGTGGGCATGCAGGGTCACACTGCCCCCAGCTTTCTGCCAGGGTTCACACGAGAATGTGGCCAGCTGTGGTCCTTGGCACCGTGCAGGTGGGAAAGGATGGGAGCTGCTTCCAGATGCAATGGAGGAGCACAGGGAGTGAAGGGGGAGGAAGACAACCTGGCCTATGGGGGGATGAATTTCCAGCTTGCTACTGTGATGCATTTCTTCATGCTGAGGGGAGCACTCGTGGGGCTATTGCTCTCCTGTAGCTCTGGGGTGAGCTCTGCATGGATCTCCAGGGGCCTGGCCAATTGTCCTGAAGTGCTGCCATCCTGGATGGTTGGACCCATCCCATCTCTTGGCCCTAGGTGCCCAGAGCTGGTGCTCCACCACGGGCCCTGAAGAGTCCATGCACACAACCTGTTGCTTGATCTCCTCCTTTGTCCAGAGCACTTTGGCCATTTCCAACACCATGTGGCTAGGGTACAGCAAAGAGGCGCGCATCTGCCCATTTGTGTTACTGGCACTGGCTTGCCGGAATTGCAGGGACATCTCACAATATGTGAAATCCCAGGAGGCGTAGAGGCGAGCGCTGGGATGCTGCAGTACAGGATATTTTCCTAGAAGATTGCATGGTTATTTAGTAAGAGTGCGGGGCCGTGTGGGAACAGTGACTCAAAAGGGAAGCAGCTTGTGCAAGTTATTGTGTACATGTAGCTTTCGGAAATTACACCTGATTAAAGGGCAAACAGAATCCGAAACAACTTGCAAGCACAAAGAAGCCCTAATTTGGGAATATTCCCTCACCGCCTTCAGTTCATGGCAGGCAGGAACCTCAACACATCCCAGACCTGGTGGAGATGGAACTGGGCTCCCCACCCTGTCCATCTCACTGTACCATCTGTGAATCCTCTGTGACCACATTCTCTGGGGACTCCAGCCAGACTCTAGGGCAGAGCCAGCCGAGCTGCAGTTTTTCCCAAACTGCCTGCAGGCACTCCCAGCAGATCTTCTGGAAAGACGAGGAGGAGAAGTAAAAGATGATGGGATCTAAGCTGGCATTGAAGGTGCTGAGGAGCACAGCGTAGGTTCTCCACTCTGGGCTCTTCTTTTCCACGTATCCCACCACATGGGAGATGTTGAAGGGGGCGAAGCAGACCACGAAAATGAGAAACGTGGCTGCCACCAGCCCAATGGCTCGGCGCTTCCTCCCGGGGCTCACCAGGGGCAGGGAGCGGATGATGGAGATGAATCTGACATAGCAGAAGGTGGTGATGCCCAGTGGGAGACAGAAGAGGATCAGGAACATTTCCAGGCGGAAGGGCAGCAGGAGGGTCAACTGCTGGTTGTTGAATGTGGTATAGCATTGGGTGAGCTGGCTTGCTGTGTCATTGTCCCTGCCCTGGTACTGGACCACATAGACAATGCTGCAGTGGGAGAAGGCAGCCAGCCAGAACAAGACCACAGCTACCATGGCGTAGGCCGGCCGGCGTCTTGCCTTGTAGCGGATGGGGAAGGCTACACTGAGGTAACGGTCGACACTGACGCTGGTGAGCGAGAGGGTGGTGAGGTAGATGCTACTGAAGAAGAGGAGGCCGAAGAGAGGGCAGAGAAATTCTCGCATGTTCCACTTCATGTCCCAGGAGGCCTCGGCAATGCGGACAGGCAGGAAGGCCAGCAGCACCAGGTCGGACACCGTCAAGTTGAGGAGCAGGATGTCGGCTGGCAGCAGGCGCCGGCGGGCCTTCACCACAAAGGCGCAGAAAGCCAACAGGTTGAGGGGCAGGCCTGTCACGAAGGTCACCGTGTAGACAGCCAGGGACAGCTGGTTGGAACTGTTGAAAAACATGGCAGGAATATGGGGCGGCAGGGGCTGGGTTGCCAATACCAACACAGGATCCGCTAGGGATGGAGGTGAGAAGGTGTCCCCAATAGCAGCAGAGACTCACCAGGCCTTGGGACAGGGATGGAGGTAGGGTTGGGTTGCCAATAGCAACAGGGCACACGCTAGGGCTTGAGATAGGGATAGAAGTGGGGTGGGGGGAGCCACCAGACCTTGGATGGATGGAGGTACGACGGGGTTGCTAATAGCAACGGGACACACACTAGGCCTTGGGGCCAGGATAGATGGAGGTAGGGCTGGGTTGCTAATAGCAATCAGGCCCACACTAGTGCTTGGGACAGGGATGGAGGTAGGGTTGGTTGCCAATAGCAACAGGGCACACACTAGGGACAGAGATGGAGGTAGGGCTGGTTGCCAATAGCAACAGGGCACACACTAGGCCGTTGGCTGGACGGGGGGCCAGGCTGCCAGTAGCTCACCACCAGGAATCTACTAAGCCTTGGGGTGGAGCTAGAGACGGGGTCCCAGCCAGGGTCATTCACTGTAAAGAGAGAGACGGGGGCGTTAATGAGTCTCCTTCAAGATCAGTCTGTAGACAAACTCCGTGTGACCGGGGCAGCCCTTTGTCTGTGCAGCTCTTTGCACAGCGGGGCCTGGGGGCAGCTGGGTGAGACTGTAACACCTTTACGTAGCACTAATAACGTACAGCGCCTGGCACCCTGGAGTCCTGGGTCAGAACAGGGGCTCTGGGTGATAGCGTGACACACCCAGTATATAGCAATAATGGGGTACAGAGCCTAGCACAAGGGGCCCTGGGCCAGGGCTGGGGTGCCAGGGTGCTCCCATAATGCACAGCACTAAGAGCATGCAGCACCTGACCCAATGGGGTCTGGGTCCAAAATTAGGGCTCCTGGGCACCCCCATAATGCACCCAATGAATGGAACTAGTAACAAACAGCGCCTAGCCCAAGGGACTGGGCCAGCCTGGGGACCCCTTGAACCTACCACAGGACAGATAAGAATATTACTAATAATTCCACGTGGTAGGAAATTTTCAAAAGCACTGACCCCTCCGCCCTCCCCCAGCCCTCAAAACTTTGTTCTCTGTTTTGAAAGTTTTTCCAAGAATTGGGGGGGAGGGGTTAAGAAATCCAAAGCACCTCCACATTTTGTCTCAGCTTCCTCCTCAGCTTTTTATTCTCACTTCCCCTTCCCCCCCCCAAAAAAAGAGGGTGTGAAAATTAAAACAGTGAGTGAAAGTGGGGAAATAAAACACTTTTGCTCCCCCCTCAGATTTTTATCGCATGTGGGGGAGGGGACCCACAGATTCCAAGGGACTGTTATGGTCATCTAGTTCCACACTGAGCAGGTCTGAGCCAGGAGCCCCTGCCGGAGTCTGGCCACTGGTCATGGATCACTCTTTAGCTGAGGCAGCCGGCCCCTGGGCCCAGCACCCCACGGCGCCTCAATCCATCGTGACCCCACCTTCCAGCTCCGCTCCAGCACTCAACAGTGTTTATGTAGTTCCCAACCTAGAGCAAAACTGTGGGCTGTGCCCACAAAAGCTCATGATCCCATCGACATGTTTTGTGAGTCTTTAAAGTGCTACCAGACCATTTGATGTTTTTTAAGTTTATCCTGTACAGACTAATTCGGCTACCCCCTGAAGTGTTCCCCAGAACTGTTAGGCTACGTCTACACTGCAGGCTTCTTGCGCAAGAACTGTTTTGCGCAAGAGTTCTTGTGCAAATAGTCTTCCGCAAGAGCACGTCCGCACTGCCATGTACTTTTGTGCAAGAGGTGTGCTTTTGTGCAGGAGCATCCATGGCAGTGTGGATGCTCTCTTGCGCAAGAAAGCTCTCATGGCCATTTTAGCCATAGGGCTCTCTTGCGCAAGAAAATCATGTTGTCTGTCTACACTGACTTCTTGTGTAAGAGCTCTTGCACAAGAGGGTTTATTCCTCGTGGGGAGAGGAATAACTCTTCCAAAAGAAGCTCTGTTTTCTGATGCTGTACTGTAAATTTATTTGTGCAAGAACGTGTGCGCAGTGTAGACACCCAGCAAGTTTTTGTACAAGAACAGCTGTTCTTGCGCAAAAAGCCTGCAGTGTAGACGTAGCCTTTGTGTTCTGCAAGAGCCACTATAAATCCACCCAGCCTAGCGCCTCTCCTCACCACGGAGTTCCAGGAGCACCAAGAGTTCCCCCTCACGTGTCTCACTTCTAGGGGGCTCTAGTTACCTGCTATTCCCAGCTCTGTGAGGGAAGTGAGGTCTAGTAGTTAAAGCGGGAGGGTCTACGAGCAGCTGCACTTGTTTCCAGGTAATGGCCCTTGGAAACAAAGAACAACGGGCAGAGGCACCCAGCTCTCTGTTCGTGTCTAGTGACTTGTCCCTGGGGCACTGAGGCCTAGTGGTGGAATCCAGATAGAGGGACAAGGGCAGGCAGATGCCACTCTGTGACCACAAGGACAACAATTGCCACTCCCATGAACTGAGAAATGCAAGCTCCTGTGTTCCCAGAGAAACCACAACACAGAGATCTCCCAGGGTTATGAGGAACAGAACCCTGGCTCGTAGAGAAAAGGTGCACGGAGCCAGACCATCCCTGACCCTGGTCCTGATCCTGATCAGAGCTGGTGTCCCCTTCAGAGGGAAAGACCCAGGCCCCATTCCCCACCCATCTCACCTCTGAGCTTTTCATTCACTGGTCTCTCCCTGATCTATAAAACCTACCAGGACCCAGCCCCTCAGAAGTGGGGGAGCTGAGGAGGCTGGAGATGGATTCAGCAGGGCATATGGGGATGGATAGACAGGTAGATAACTTCAGTGCAGTCCCTTACCCCATCTCAGTCTCCGATTCTCTCCCGGACCAGTGCTCTGTGCACAGATGCTGTCTTTTGTGGCCCTGGCTGGTTAAATTAGTCGCCTTTCTGAGCAGGGTCGATGTCACAGCTGATAGGAATGATGCTCTGCAGCCCAAAATAAACCCAGGTGTGAAGCAGGAAGAGGTGACCGGACACCCAGCTCTCTGTAGCCCTCACTGACATCTGTGCCTGGAAACTCCCCACCCTCCCGAACAAGGTTCAAGCACTGGACACCCTCTCCTCACTACTGATAGAACCTGGCCCTTAGCCTCCCCTGCTCTAACTACTAGACCCTACTCCATCCCCTCCCTCAGAGCGGGGGAATAGATCCCAGGCTTCGTGCTCTAATTACTATACCCCACTCACCTGCCAGATCTGAGGAGAGAACCCAGAAGTCCTGGCACCTGGCACTGCTCTCTTCTAACTAAAACCACTTCCCTTGAGCTGTAGGAAGCAAAGCCAGACTGCCTTTTCCTTGGTTCCTTTTCCTCTCACTGGAGCATGACCTCTTGTACCCTCAGCTGTTCTGACACGGATCAGCCCACTAGTGTCCCTTCCCCCACCCTGAGGGGTACAGGACTGACTGTGGGAGCTAGGCTCTGGGCATTCCCGAAACCAGACGGCCGGGCACTGCACGGACACCCAGTGAGCCCCTATGAGTAGCTCTTCCCCAACCTGGAAGGCACAGGACCTTTCCCCTCTAGTGGGTGACAGCTCCAGTCTGGCCCCAGGGCTGGGGACTGGCAGGTTTGAAGGGGCAGAAAATGGCCCACGGGGTCTTTCCCCTCCAGTTTTGCTCTGGTGGCTTAGAGGCCAGCACTCCCTCCCCCCTGCCAGTGTCCCGGGACACAGAGACTTGCACAGACAAACCGCCCTCGGCGCTCCTTGGCTGAACTGGACGTGTGGGGTCTCTCGGCAAGACCTGAGCAGCCAGGGCAGAGACGGGGTTATTGGCCCCAGGGTCCTCAGTGCAGAGGTCCCTCTCCTCAGATATCCATCCTCCTTCCCTCCTCCCCACACTCTGACCCCGTGTCAGCTGCAGCTGGCTACAAAGCTCAGGCAGAGAGACATTGAGAGGGTGAAGCTGGTGGTCCCTGAGGAGCTGTGACAGTTTCAAGGAGCCCTGTGCCCACCCACAATAGTGTCCAGGGAGCCCTGTGCTCCTTGACAGTTTCTACAGACCCTAGAGATAACTCTGATGTTGGTAGGGGGCCTGGAGCCCAGAAGCGATAGTTTCAAGGGAGCCCAAAGTCACCCTGGAAAGTTTTGCGGGGGACCTGGGCTACTGTGACCATTCTGAGGGAACCCCGAACCCCCATGATCATTTTGGGTGAGCCTCGGTTCCTCTGATTGTTTCAAGGGAGCCCCGAGCCCCCATCATCCTTTCTAGGGAGCTCCAAGCTGCCGTGATGTTTCGAGGAAACCCACTTGTCTCTCTGGTGATTTTGGAGAAGCTCAGGGCTCCAGTAGTTTCTAGGAACTCCACCCTGCTTCCCCTCCTAGGAGTTCCTAGGAACTGTGCCCTGGACAGTTTCTAGGTGCCCAACCACCCCCTCCCACAGCAGTTTCTGGTAAGCCCTGGAAAACGTCCAATCTTGCTCCAAACCGCAGGGAGGCTTGGTGGTTTCAAGCAATTTCTGCTTTTGCAAGCCCAAGGAAACCAAAGGGAGGGATGGGGGGAAGGAGGGTGTGGACTGGTCCAAATCCTTCCCCTCCTGTCCAGCAGCACCGCTCCGACAGCAGCAATGTCAGTGCCCCGGCCCACAGGGCTGGGCAATACCACTCTCACCTGCTACCCACCTCGTAATCAGAGGGGAGACTGGCACAGGGCAGACCCAAGAGTGCCTGGTCATTGATTCTTACCTGCCTGGGTAGCGCCAAAGCCAGGCCGAGGGAGCAGCCAGACTGGGCTTGGGGCTCCGAGACCAAATGGGCCCATTGGAACCTGCATAGGAGAAGCTGCATCAAATGCACCTCCCGTTCTCCCCATTTAGATAGAAGGAAACTGAGGCTCGGAGAGAAGCAGGGACTCGCCCAGGGTCCCACAAGCAGCTGGGAATAGAACCTACGTCCTGCGTCCCAGCCCTAGACCCCACTAGGGTAACCACTAGACCCCACTGTCATCCCAGGGCTGGGATAGAACCCAGGCATCCCGGTTCCCAGCCCCATTATGCCATAAGTGCAGAGCATTCATTTCAGTGGGGATCTGACCTCAGTCCAATGATACCTACAGTAACGATATTAATAATTAACGACCCCATTGGAGCTGGGAAAATGCTATTTATTCAGTCAGTCAGTGGGAGGTAATGGACGGCCCATGGGCAGAAGAGTCAGCAGTAGGGTGAAGCGGTGAGACCCCAGCTGGGGGTCTGGCCCCATTGCATCTATTTGTACCAATTCATTGATTAACCCTGGGTAATTCTCTGCATTATTCTGTCCTAGGGGCTTGCAGGAGTTTACACAAACCATCCAGCTCTGAAGCTGCAATTTCCTCACCCAGAGGTTTACGAGTGCCCTTGCATTGTGCTTTGGAATATTTCTACATTCAAGTTACGCAGACACCGTGGTGACCTCGGACATTTCTTTAGGGCATAGGTTCCCAAACTGCGGAGCGCGCCCCCCCTGGGGGTGTATGAAGACATTCCAGGGGAGGCGTGAGGCAACCCAGTCCCCTCCCTCCCTTGGTCAACCCCCTCCCAAGAAAGAGCCCGGTCCATCTGGTAAAAAAATTCAGAAAATACCGGACATCTGAAATGTCCGTTATTTTCTGTTTTTCCTGGCTCCGGCATCCACCAGAACACAATGCAGCTCAGGCTGGCTGGGGCGGGAAGGGGGAGGGAATGGGGGGGCCTTAAAAGGACCGCCTTAAGAGGGCAATGCCTGATCGTCTCTTAAAAGGGCAACCTTTTTTTTTTTTTTGGTCAACAACTTCCTCCCCCCCCCTTTTTTTTTTTTACACTGGTCCTATGAATTAAAGGGGCTGCAACTGTTTTTCAGCCCCGTTCAGTTCCTCTTTTTTTTTTTTTTTTTTTTGCTCAAGTTTTGCTGATTTTTGGGGGGGATAAAGGTTTCTCAAATATCAAAAAGGGGGGCATGATGCCAAAAAGTTTGGGAATCACAGCTCTAGGGCCTTACAACCAAGAAATCATAACCTCAGTGCTAAAATGTAGCCACTGCTGGGGTGGAGCACCTGGGGAACAACTGTGCAGCATAGAACTCACCCAGTGCAGACCTACAGGCTGGAGTTTAGTCTATTCCCCAGTAGTAGGGTTAGCCATACAGTTTATTTCGCCCTTTCAGCGGATCATGGGGCGAGGGAGTCTGGGTCATCCCCTATATCCAGTTCTCTCAGGGTACGTCTACACTGCATGCTTATTTTGAAATACGCTCCAAAATAGTATATTTCAAAATAGCACATCTACACTACAGGGAAGCCTCAAAATGAGGCTAAGGCAGACTTCCCTATTGTGTTACCTCGATTTAGAGCCCCAGAAGACCCTGGGAAGTAATTACTTTGAATGGCCCTGGGGAGGAGCTATTTCGAAGTAGCCACAGTGGAACGTCCACACAACCGCTATTCCAAAATAACTATTTCATAAAAGGCATCATTCCTCGTGGAATGAGATTTACGGAAGTCAGAATAAGCTGCCCGTTATTTTGAATTTATTTCGAAAGAATGGAATTGCTGTGTAGATGCCTGCATGGTTATTTCGGAATAACAGCCGTTATTCCAAAATAACACGGCTGTGTAGATGCACTCTCATTGTGGGATCTGACCTATGGGGTACGTAATGATCCCCATGAAATCTGCACCCTACTGTCACGCCCCAACTGGAATCCCTGCCCTCCTTTCCAGCCTGTATGAGGGCCTAAAACAAAAGCCCATGTAGCACAGGCCTGGTCTGAGGCCTGAGGCCTAGCTAACAATAGACAAATCCTGGCTAACATAAAGCAAAGCTAAGCTATGAGCAAGAAGCAGGCCCCAGTTCACAGAACTTGGCATGAACAGGGCTGAGGGTGCAAAACACTAACTGGTAATAGGCCCTGGTGTAGAACAGTCATTGGTACTGGTCATAAGTGCAAAGCACGTGGTACCAACAGCTCATTAAAAGAAGACCTTGGTACCCACTCCTCACAGATACCGGCCCAGGTTCAGGAGAAGGTGTAAAATGTGATTGACTGAGATGATCCAATCAAACCCAAGGTGCAGGGTGATGGGTGGTCTCTAATAGCGTCGGAGGGTGGCAACGTGATACGTCGGGAGTGCTGCGTAACTTGTTTGAACCTGTATACAAGGTGGTGTCTTGGGGGGGGCAGTCTTTGGATGATCTAGGGGGCAGTGGAAATTTCCCATTGATTGTGCCATGCCATTATTACGAATGTGTAGTGGTTCGGTAGAGTCTACTGGCAGCTATGTACTTCCCTTAACAATACACCTTCGATCCTTATGTGGCTTGTGGTCTTTGGGGGCTCTCTCGGGGTCTGCGGTGCAGACACGGCACATACCACCGAGCACGCCTGCAAGCAGTCTTCTGGATCATCATCGACAGAGCCAGAGACCTGTGAGGACACCTTGGCAAAAAATCTTGACCCTGCTCTGTCAGGGTACGTCTACACTACAGCGCTAGTTCGAACTAACTTAGTTCGAATTAGTTAATTCGAACTAAGCTAGTTCGAACTAACGCATCTAGAACTAAAAACTAGTTCGAACTAGCGTTTTGCTAGTTCGAACTAGTAAGTCCACATTGAGTGGACTCTGAACAGGGCTTAATGATGGCCGGAAGCAGTGCCGGCAGGGCATAAAAGGAGGACTTAGAGCATGGAGATACTGTCTCAGGCTAGCCGAGGGCTGCGCTTAAAGGGTCCCGACCCCCACCCCGGACAGACAGTTCTCAGGGGTGCCCCACTTGCAAAGAAGTTCTGGCTTGGAGTGCCCTGAGTGCCCACACTGGGCACATCACACCACTCGGCCATCAGCCCGGCTGCACTTGCCGCAGGCTGCCATCTGGGGAGAGGGAGTAATTGGGGGGCTGCAGGAGAGCTTCCACCCCCAGAAGCCCGCAGAGCCAGCCCAGTCCTCCCCATCGGGGGCTCGTACCCCATTCCTCCCTCACCTCCTTCCACTTGCCCTTCCCTAGCCCCCCTTCTTCTTGATGTACAAAATAAAGATAACGTTTCTTCCAACATTGACTCTGTCTTTATTGAAAAAAACTGGGGGAGACTGGGAAAAGGAGGTGGGAGAGGGGAAGAGAAAGGCTGGGAGAGGGGAGGGCAACTAACATGATCAGGGGTTGGGAACAGGTCCCAGATGAAGAGAGGCTACAGAGACTGGGACTGTTCAGCTTAGAAAAGAGGAGACGGAGGGGGGACAGGATAGAGGTCTATAAAAGCAGGGGTTGGGTGGAGAGGGTGCATTCAGAAAAGTTCTTCCTGAGTTCCCATAAAGAAGGACTAGAGGACACCAAAGGAAAGGAATGGGTAGCAGGCTTGAAACTAGTAAGAGAAAGTTGTTCTTGACAAAGCAAATAGTTAACCTGTGGAACTCCTTGCTGCAGGAGGCTGTGAAGGCTAGAACTAGAACAGAGTTTAAAGGGAAGTGAGATCAAGTCATGGAGGTTGGGTCCATGGAGTCCTATTAGCCAGAGGGTAGGAGTGGTGTCCCTGCCCAAAGTTTGTGGAAGGCTGGAGAGGGATGGCACGAGACAAATGGCTTGGTCATTGTTTTGGTCCATCCCCTCCAGGGTCCCTAGGGTTGGCTGCTGTCGGCAGACAGGCTACTGGGCTAGATGGACCTTTGGTCTGACCCAGTACGGCCATTGTAAGCTCAGGGCTCAGTGTCGGGGGTCTCAGTGGACCCCCTTGATTTTCATGCACACCTGGTCCTGGGTGGCCAGGCTGGCAGCTCTCCTGCCCTAGCCGGCCACTTTCCTGTGCCTAGTGCGGAGATCGTGGACGAGGTCCACGATGTCCGCACTAGCCCAGGAAGGTGCCCGCCTCTTGCGGTCCAGGGCAAGCTCCCGGGAGCCGCCAGCCTGGTCCCGGCAAGAGGGGGTGGGCTGGGGGGCATCGGGTGGGTGGCTCTGTGCCGTGCCAGGTGCAGGGTCTGCTAGCTGGGTGCTGGCAGGCTTGCACCTGGCACGGGCACCGTAGCCAGCCCGTGCCCCTTTAAGGGGTCCGGGGCCGGGAGGGGGGCATAGAGTTTCCCTGGTGTTGGCCAGAGTGGCCACCAGGGAAACCTGGGGAGGGCTAGCCTCCCACTAGTTCGAACTAAAGGGCTACACAGCCCTTAGTTCGAACTAGCTAGTTCGAACTAGGCGTTAGTCCTCGTAAAATGAGGTTTACCTAGTTCGAACTAAGCGCTCCGCTAGTTCGATTCAAATTCGAACTAGCGGAGCGCTAGTGTAGCGCATAGGAAAGTTAGTTCGAACTAACGTCCGTTAGTTCGAACTAACTTTCTAGTGTAGACATACCCTCAGTGACTAACTGCACATCCGAGTCTGGGATGGCCCCAGACCATCTGACCATGCATGGTCACAGTCACGACCATGCGCTTATGTCTCAACGGAAAATGGTGACATCGAAACCATCAAAACCAGACACCTCCTTGTCCCACATGGGCTATGTCCTGGCCCAAGCATAGTTCTTAGACTCATGTGCCATCCAAGGGCAGAGACTACTAATCCCACGGGGAATCTGTAATGGTCATGAATTTCCTGGTCGTTGGTCTTGCGTCCTCTCCAAGATCGGACTACTAACCCCATGGGGAATTTTTAAGGCCCATAAGCAGCCGGGTCCCACCGCCCATCTAAATCTTGTCCCAACGGAGTTGGTGTCTGTGTCCCATGGTTACTTGGAGCTCCCCACCCCAGGGCCTGTGGTCCCCCAGGATGCACCGCCCTTCTCAGGCTGCGCCTTGCCCGCCTCCCTGTCACCTAGCGTCATCTTCTGCCAGAAGGAGCTGCAGCGCTGCCCCACCGAGCGCCACACCCAGGCCGGGCTGTGGTCCTTGGTCGAGGAGAGAAAGTAGAAGATGAGCGGGTCCAAGAAGGCATTGCAGGCTCCGGGCAGCATCGCCACCTTGCGCCACCAGAGGTTCTCGCCACGGGCGTAGCCCACCACGTGGGAGACGTTGTAGGGGCCAAAGCAGAGCACAAAGATGGAGAGTGTGGCCACGGCCAGCCGCACCGCCCGGCGCTTCTTCTGCTGGTGGAGATGGGACTTCATGAGGACGTGGATGCAGCCGGCGTAGCAGAAGGCCGTGATCACCAAGGGCAGGAAAAACAAGGCCACGGAGAGCTCCAAGCGGACCGGAGCCAGCAGGGCCAGCTGCTCGGGGCTGAACTCCTGGTAGCAGGCAGAGCCGTTGCCCGTGAAGAGGGTGGCGTTGGCGCCCAGCGAATTCTCCAGGATGGCCAGCAGGGCACCATGGAAGCTCACCAGGCACCAGATGGCCACGCAGACCAGGCAGGAGTACAGGGGCTTCTTGCAGCGCCGGTAGTGGAGGGGGAAGGCGGCGCTCAGGTAGCGCCCAGCGCTGACGGCTGTCAGGAAGCAGGCGCTGGTGTACAGCGTGCCGAAGTGAACCATGCTGTAGAAAGGGCAGAGGAAGCTGGGCGGCGACCAGTCAGGCCAAATCACCTCCAGGATCTTCAGCGGCAGGAGGAGGATGAAGGCCAGGTCGGAGACGCAGAGGTTGATCATGTAGATGAGGTTGGGGGTGAGGCGGGCGCGGGCGCGGCGGTAGAAGATGAACAGCGCCAAGGCGTTGGCTGGCACGCCCAGCAGGATGGTGAGGGAGTAGACGGCCAGAGTCAGTGTGTCCAGCGGACCCATGGTGCCAGCTCAGCGGGGGATGCAGGATGGACACATCTCGACCGGGGCTGGAATGGGAAAGGGGGTGAGCCCCCTCTGCTGCGGCCCCTGGATCCATCTCCTATCCATGCCCCATGGACAGGACCCCTACATCCACTATAATCCTGTCCCGCAGCTGCGGCCCCTAGATCCACCCCCAACCCCTGCCCCCTGGCTGCATCCCCTAGATCCACCCCTACCCATGCCCCCTTCCCCCTGGCTGCATCTTCTAAATCCACCCCCACCCCTGCCCCCTGGCTGCATCCCCTAGATCCACCCCCAACCCTGCCCCCTGGCTGCATCCCGTACATCCACCCCAAACCCTGCCCCGCGGCCAAGGCCCCTACATCTACACCAAGCCTGCCCCACAGCTGTGTGCCCTCGATCCATCCCCATCCCAGCCCCACAGCAACGCCCCTAGATCCATCTCTAGTCCATGCCCCATGGCTGGATCCCCTGCGTCCACCATAACCCTGCCCCACGGTGACATTCCCTAGATCTATACTCAAACCTGCCCCCTGGCTGCATCCCCTAGATCCACCCCCAACCCTGCCCCCTGGCTGCGGACCCTAGATCCACCCCCAACCCACCCCCATCCCTGGCAGCACTGGCAGCCCCTCCTGGCTCAGCATCTCCCGCAGCCTGCCACACGCCCTCAGCTATGTTGCCCATGAAGCTGTTGAACAGAAGCATAGCCAGTGTGGGTCCCCCGCGCATGACGCCCGCCCAGCCTGGCCATGGGGAGCTGCAGTTGGGGGACAATCCTCCACCCAGCTGGGCCCCCGCCCTACACGAGCTCCATCCAGGCTGGAGGGCCCCCGCTTGTTAATGAGACGGGAGACTGTCAAAAGTCGTCGTAAATCCCCAGAGCAGGGGTCTCCAACCTTTTTAAGCACGAGATCACTTTCTGAATTGAAGTGCAATCCAGGATCCACCTCAAACCCAAACACCCTGCCCCTCGCTTCCTTCCCACCCCTTCTCCAAGGCCCCGCCCCTGCCCTCTCCATCCTCCCTCACTGTTATCAGGCTGGGGGCAGGGATCTGGGGTGCAGGAGGGGTTCAGGCCCGGGACTGGGGTTCAGAATGCAGGCGCCAGGTGGCTTCTGGGTGGGGGTGCAGTAGGGCTACGGCAGGTTCACTTCTACCCTGGCCCTGCACCACGCCCAAAAGCAGCCAGCGAACTCCCTCCATCCCTGCCCCCCTCAGCTCTGTGGAGGCGGGGTACAGAGTGGAGGGGGGGCACCCTGACATCAGCACCCCCTTCATCTTCTTCCCATGCCCTGCGCAGCAAGCAGGCGGCTCACGGGGGTGAGGGGCACCTCCAAGGCGGAGGGAAGGAGCCGCACAGCAGTGCTGAGGGGCAGCTGACACTTGACAGCCTCCCGGCCAAACCTGTCCGGATCAATTGTCAAAGGTTCCAAGATCTACAGCAAACCCCGATCGAGCGCCTGCTTGGTGACCGATGCCCTAGAGCCACCCGTCCCCGTTCCTGCCCCACGGCTGCATTCCCTGCCGTTGGCCACTTCCCCGCAGGTGTGTTCCCTTAATCCACCCCCCATCCCTGCCCCACGGCTGCGTCCCCTAGATCCGCCCCCATCCCTGCCCCACGGCTGCATTCCCTGCCGTTGGCCACTTCCCCACAGGTGTGTTCCCTTAATCCACCCCCCATCCCTGCCCCACGGCTGCGTCCCCTAGATCCGCCCCCATCCCTGCCCCACGGCTGCATCCCCTAGATCCACCCCCATCCCTGCCCCACAGCTGCAACCTCTAGATCCACCTCCATCCCTGCCCCACAGCTGCAACCTCTAGATCCACCCCCATCCCTGCCCCAAGACTGCATCCCCTAGATCCACCCCCATCCCTGCCCCACAGCTGCAACCTCTAGATCCACCTCCATCCCTGCCCCACAGCTGCAACCTCTAGATCCACCTCCATCCCTGCCCCAAGACTGCGTCCCCTAGATCCACCCCATCCCTGCCCCATGGATGGATTCCCTAGATTCACCCTCCATCCCTGCCCCACAGCCATGTTCTCTGCATCCACCCTGTCCCTGCCCCATAGCTGCATCCCCTAGATCCACTCCCATCCCAGCCCCACTGCCATGTTTCCTGAATCCACTCTGTCCCTTCCCCATGGCTGAGTCCCCTAGTTCCACCCCATCCCTGCCCCACAGATGCATCCCCTAGATTCACCCCCATCCCTGTCCAACAGATGCGTCCCCTAGATCCACACCCAACGCTGCCCCACAGATGCGTCCCCTAGATCCACCCCATCCCTGCCCCAAGACTGCGTCCCCTAGATCCACCCCATCCCTGCCCCATGGATGGATTCCCTAGATTCCCCCTCCATCCCTGCCCCACAGCCATGTTCTCTGCATCCACCCTGTCCCTGCCCCAGAGCTGTATCCCCTAGTTCCATCCCCCACATCTCTTTCCCATAGCTGCATCCCCTAGATCCACTCCCATCCCAGCCCCACTGCCATGTTTCCTGAATCCACTCTGTCCCTTCCCCATGGCTGAGTCCCTTAGTTCCACCCCATCCCTGCCCCACAGATGCATCCCCTAGATTCACCCCCATCCCTGTCCAACAGATGCGTCCCCTAGATCCACACCCAACGCTGCCCCACAGATGCGTCCCCTAGATCCACCCCATCCCTGCCCCACAGCTGCATCCCCTACGTCCTCCACCATCCCTGCCCCATCTCCACGTCCCCTTACTCTTACCTCTCTCTAGTCTCTGCTGCCCACACCTGCACTCCCACCTGGCCTGGCCCCGGGGACGTGACAAGCTGCTGTGCCCGTGGTCGCTGGGGGCGTGGATCTTTCTGCTCCCAGGTGGGATGAAATTGCCCAGAAAGAATTGCTCAGCCAGGGCAGCCTCATGTCCTGGCTACGCATCTGGGCCATAAAGCCATAAAAGACTATGGAGGTTCCGGGGGCTGCCCTGCCCCTCGGGCCCCTCTGCCTCACGCCCCATTCCCAGGGGAAATGATTGAAGGGGGCAGAACAGACACCAAGGTGGACGCAGAATGGGATCGTCCCCACGGAGACCCCAAAGTGGGACGCAGACAGAGCCCCCCACCCTGCCCCAGTACATGGGACTTACCCCATTCTGAGAGGTGATTTCCCCCACTTCCCAGGCAGCTGCTGCACACTGATCCCTGTATGAATGGCTCCCCAGCTGCTCCACCCCAGAGGTGGCTGCATCTCAGCTCTGGGCACGCCCTGCTCTCCCCACTCCCCAGGCAGTGTTATGTGTGGCTGTTCCCTGCACTGCCCCACCCCAGAGGTGGCTGTATTTCAGCTCTGGGCACGCCCTGCTCTCCCCACTCCCCAGGCAGTGTTATGTGTGGCTGTTCCCTGCACTGCCCCACCCCAGAGGTGGCTGTATCTCAGCTCTGGGCACGCCCTGCTCTCCCCACTCCCCAGGCAGTGTTATGTGTGGCTGTTCCCTGCACTGCCCCACCCCAGAGGTGGCTGTATCTCAGGTCTGGGCACGCCCTGCTCTCCCCACTCCCCAGGCAGTGTTATGTGTGGCTGTTCCCTGCACTGCCCCACCCCAGAGGTGGCTGTATCTCAGGTCTGGGCACGCCCTGCTCTCCCCACTCCCCAGGCAGTGTTATGTGTGGCTGTTCCCTGCACTGCCCCACCCCAGAGGTGGCTGTATCTCAGGTCTGGGCACGCCCTGCTCTCCCCACTCCCCAGGCAGTGTTATGTGTGGCTGTTCCCCGCACTGCCCCACCAGGGGTGGCTCCCTGGCTGCTCTGGCGCAGAGCTAGGTGTATTTCTTGGGGACTCTTAAAAGCAGCTGGCTCCTTGTTAATGAAGAGCCACGCAGTGAAACATTTGTGTGTGCTACAGGCATTTTCTGCCCCATTGCGAGCAGGGCAGCTTTGCCTACACAGAGCCGAGGCGAGAACCCAAGAGTCCTGGCTCCCAGCCCCTCTGCTGTCAGCCCATCAGCTGTCAGGGTATGTTCTTTGGAGGGCTGGTACAAAGCCTCATGGGCGAACTCCTCCCCACCCCATCCAATCCATTTTGCTCTATTTGTTCTGTGACTATGTGTTATTTCCGCTGGGAGAGATAACAGGGCTCTAAAGACACAGGAAGGCAGCGCCAGCTCCGGAGAGCAAATCATTCTCTCTGAGGCGATGCTACAGGAAACCCCCAGATGCTACAGAAAACCCTCATCTCTGCAAGGGGTGAGTCATCCCCATGCGGCGTTATGTGCAGCTGTTCCTCAGCTGCCCCTCCCCAGAGTTGGCTGCATCTCAGCACCAGGTGAGCCATCCTGCACACTGTTATATGCAATGCTTCTCCAAGGGCTTCACCCCAGTGCTGGCTGCATCTCGGAGTCCGTCAACGCATCCCAGTGCAAGTGTGGCTGGATGTCTGCTTCCCAAAGTGCTCTGCCCCTACAGCCAATAAGTCACACCCACACCAGACCAGGAAATCAGCAGGAAACTGAGGCTGAAGTTGGGAAAGACAGAGTAGAGGAGGACCCAGAAACCCTGACTCCCAGCCTCCCCTGCTCTAAACCCAGCAAGCTTGCACTGTGCTGGGGCATTGGGGCCATCCTCTAATGCCAGGGAAGAGCCCCCACCCCACTCCCTGCAGCCCAACGCCCCCGAGGGCCGCCCTGGGGCATTGGGCCCAGCCCTGACCAACCCACCCCACTCCCTGCAGCCCAACGCCCCCGAGGGCCGCCCTGGGGCATTGGGCCCAGCCCTGACCAACCCACCCCACTCCCTGCAGCACAGCGCCCCCTAGGGCCGCCGTGGGGCATTGGGCCCTGCCCTGACCAACCCACCCCACGCCCTGCAGCACAGCGCCCCCTAGGGCCGCCCTGGGGCATTGGACCCTGCCCTGACCAACCCACCCCACTCCCTGCAGCACAGCGCCCCCTAGGGCCGCCCTGGGTCATTGGGCCCTGCCCTGACCAACCCACCCCACTCCCTGCAGCACAGCGCCCCCTAGGGCCGCCCTGGGTCATTGGGCCCTGCCCTGACCAACCCACCCCACCCCACTCCCTGCAGCACAGCGCCCCCTAAGGCTGCCCTGGGACATTGGGCTCAGCCCTGAGCCCCAATTAAGACCCCCCCCACTCTGCCCCCTATAGCATAACGCCCCCTAGTGCTGCCCTGGGACACTGCAACCCCTCACAGAGGATGCACAGAATACTCAGCTAAATACCGGGCCTGGAAAATGCTCATAGATCAATTTATTTCTTTTCCTGCTGCTGCAACCGCGTCAGTTTCCTCTGAGCGGCTGGGGCCGAACGCTCCAGTGCTTTCGAGCTGAAAGCTGTTTACAGACTTGCTATTTGGCCGGGCCCTGCTGCAGTTAATAGCCTGTAAAGAACTTTTATTGCTGATTCTACTGCAGGAAGAGCTGCCAATTACATCCCTCCTTCCTCGTGCCAGGCGCATGCTAGCCCAGCGGCGGGGGGAAGCAGGGGAAGGCACTCGCTAGTCAGAAAGGAAAGCACCGAATGGCTACGAGGGGCTGCTTCCCGGCCTCCCCACCCCAGAGCTGGCTCCCAGTCCTGGGAGAGCCGTTCCAGTGCAGCGCTGCTTTGAGGCTACTACTCTTAAAAACAATGCAGCACGTCCCTGACCCCCACCCCTTTAGAGCCCCCCGCCCTCCCAGCATTGGGGCTGGAACCCAGGACTCCTGACTCCCGGGCCCCACACTCCACCTCACAGCAGGCTAGGAAAGCTGGCCCTTCAGAGATGGCTGTGGGGTCCCCTTCCTTAGAGGTCCCTTGTCACGGGGCGGGGAGGGGAGGAGTGGGACTTGGATAAAGCACACTCATCTTGTGTTAGAGTCACCCACAGCCTATGGGCCTGGGGGGGTCACTGTGCTGGGGGGCTGAACCTCAGGGGCAGCAGCGTCGCTGTGCTGGGGGGCTGAACCTCAGGGGCAGCAGCTGGTGATTAATGGGATATTTGGGGGGTACAAGGGAAAGCATCCCCTGCTGCAGAAAGTGTGTGTGTCTGTGTGTCTGTGTGTATCCCTGATGTCCCCTACTGGAGGAGCTGGGCCTTGTTCTGTGGTGGGGGCTGGGCCTTGCTCTGTGTGTGTGTGTGTGTGTGTGTGTGTGTGTGTGCAGGGAAGCTGACATGGGAGGGTGTGTGTGTGTGTGTGTGTGTGTGTGTGTGTGTGTGTGTGTGTGTGTGTGTGTGTGTGTGCAGGGAAGCTGACAGCATCGATGGGCCGGGGTGGGGTGGGGTCTTGGATGGGAGGGGCGGGGCTGGGAGCAGCCAGACCAGACTGCAGTCTCCCTGTCCCCTCTCCGCGCCCCCCCCCCCTCCCCCACAGCCCTCAGCACGGCCTGCAGTGCATCGCCCAGCGCTCCGGCGGCGCTTTGAAGGGTCCAGGGCTCTGGGTGCCATTGCTGCTGTAGCAGTGGGGAGGCGGCCGGGAGCCCTTGCCCTGCATTACCCTGCCTGTGTTTCTCTCTCGCTGCCTGACTCCGCTCACCCTGCCCCCACTCTGCTCCAGGTCCAGCACTAAGGCCACGGACACCCCTGCCCCCACCGCACCCAGCGTCCAGAGCTCAGTGGGGCCTGAGAGTCCAGAGTGGCTCCACGGCTGGGCTCCATGGCCAGGCATTGTGGGTCCATGGCTGGGCTCCGTGGGGCCACGGCTGGGCTCCGTGGCCAGGCATTGTGGGTCCATGGCTGGGCTCCGTGGCCAGGCATTGTGGGTCCATGGCTGGGCTCCGTGGGGCCACGGCTGGGCTCCGTGGCCAGGCATTGTGGGTCCATGGCTGGGCTCCGTGGCCAGGCATTGTGGGTCCATGGCTGGGCTCCATAGCCAGGCTCCATGGGTCCATGGCTGGGCTCCGTAGCCAGGCTCCGTGGGTCCATGGCTGGGCTCCATAGCCAGGCTCCAAGGGACCATGGTCGGGTTCTGTGGGTCTGTGGCCAGGTCCCTGGGTCCATGGCAGCGGGAAGCCGGCCCCGTCAAAGGAGGCTCAGTGCCGCAGGGCCGCGTACTGCACGCTTGCCTCCGACTCGGACTCAGACTCGGACTCCCAGCGGCCGGGCGGGACACGGGAGCGCGGGCCGGGCAGCACCAGGGTGCAGTAGTTCAGCTCCTCCTCCGGCTGGGTCCCCACGTTCTCATAGTCGCCCTTCGCTTCGCCCTGGGGAGGCAGGCAGGAGTCAGAGAGAGGCAGCTACAAGCAGGAGCCCCCAGCTGGGACCCTCTGCAGCTCCCAGCCCACCGCCCCCTGCTCTCCCAGCTCTGGGCTGCCCCCCCACTCCCTACCCACCGCCCCCTGCTCTCCCAGCTCTGGGCTGCCCCCCCACTCCCTACCCACCGCCCCCTGCTCTCCCAGCTCTGGGCTGCCCCCCCACTCCCTACCCACCGCCCCCTGCTCTCCCAGCTCTGGGCTGCCCCCCCACTCCCTACCCACCGCCCCCTGCTCTCCCAGCTCTGGGCTGCCCCCCCACTCCCTACCCACCGCCCCCTGCTCTCCCAGCTCTGGGCTGCCCCCCCACTCCCTACCCACCGCCCCCTGCTCTCCCAGCTCTGGGCTGCCCCCCCACTCCCTACCCACCGCCCCCTGCTCTCCCAGCTCTGGGCTGCCCCCCCACTCCCTACCCACCGCCCCCTGCTCTCCCTGGTCTGGCCTGCCCCCCCTCTCCCTACCCACCGCCCCCTGCTCTCCCAGCTCTGGGCTGCCCCCCCACTCCCTACCCACCGCCCCCTGCTCTCCCAGGTCTGGGCTGCCCCCCCTCTCC
Organism: Pelodiscus sinensis; assembly: GCF_049634645.1. Classification (NCBI taxonomy): domain Eukaryota; kingdom Metazoa; phylum Chordata; order Testudines; family Trionychidae; genus Pelodiscus; species Pelodiscus sinensis. The sequence goes on from NC_134734.1 coordinate 3,957,482, forward strand.
CTACCCACCGCCCCCTGCTCTCCCAGCTCTGGGCTGCCCCCCCCCCACTCCCTACCCACCACCCCCTGCTCTCCCAGCCCTGGGCTGCCCCCCCACTCCCTACCCACCGCCCCCTGCTCTCCCAGCTCTAGGCTGCCCCCCCACTCCCTACCCACCGCCCCCTGCTCTCCCAGCTCTGGGCTGCCCCCCCACTCCCTACCCACCGCCCCCTGCTCTCCCAGCTCTGGGCTGCCCCCCCACTCCCTACCCACCACCCCCTGCTCTCCCAGCCCAGGGCTGCCCCCCCACTCCCTACCCACCGCCCCCTGCTCTCCCAGCTCTGGGCTGCCCCCCCACTCCCTACCCACTGCCCCCTGCTCTCCCAGCTCTGGGCTGCCCCCCCACTCCCTACCCACTGCCCCCTGCTCTCCCAGCTCTGGGCTGCCCCCCCACTCCCTACCCACCGGCCCCTGCTCTCCCAGCCCAGGGCTGCCCCCCCCACTCCCTACCCACCGGCCCCTGCTCTCCCAGCCCAGGGCTGCCCCCCCCCCACCACCCCGTGCTCTACTGGCCCTGGGGTGACCCCCTCCCCCCACTCTCTATCCCCTGCTCTCCCAGCCCAGGGCTGCCCCCCACCACCACCCCGTGCTCTACTGGCCCTGGGGTGCCCCCCACTCTCTACCCCCTGCTCTCCCAGCACTGGACTGTCCCCCATTTCCGACCCACAACCGCCTGCCACCCAGCACCGCCGGGGGGGCTCAACTGTCACACGAAGGTGGAGCAGGCACATGGCAGAGCCCAGGTTGGGCTGGGTTCCAGCTGCCAGCGGAATAGCCTCCTATTTTTATCTTATCTCAACAAATGCTTTTATTTCGAGAGCAAAAATGTATTCGAAGTCACATGAGTGACCCAGAAAGGGGAACTAGAGGCAGAAAAACAACTGGCCCAGCCTGCTACGTGTGGGTGCGTTAGGCCTCGCGGGGTACAGCCCACCGCCCTCCAGCCCTGCCAGGGGCCCTGCCCCGTGACCCGCAGCCCCCAGCTAGCCCAGCCACTCCGGCACACGCGTCCCCGACAGGACCCCACTTCAAGGACCTGGAGGACGCAGGCTCTGGTGGGACGGGGCTCTTGGGGGACCCAAGGTAACGCCAGGCTGGTACCTTGGGCAGCGGTTTGGGTTTCTTCACCACACTGTAAATCGCAGCTTCGTCCGGGCTGGTCGGCTCCACTGCCTGCTTTGAGTTTCCTGGCCCCCTGGGAGGAGAACAGCAGCTTTTAATGGAAGCAGACAGGACTCGCGGGTCCCTCCCCAGCTCTGGGAGAAGCCAGGGCTGGCGGGTTCTTTCCCCTCTTTATACCTGGCAGAGGTGGCCTGCCCCTGGCGACGACTGGGTGGGAACTGGAGTGTTGCATAATTGATGGCCTCTGAGGAGGCTCCATTCAGGCACCCCACAGAGCTGACGGGCCGCTGGGGTTTCAGAGGTGCCCGTCTCCTAGGCTGAGAGAAAGACAAAACCTTGCACGGTGTGCCCAGGAATGGCTCTGCCAGCATGGAGACGCAGGCACGTCTGGGGAGTGCCCCTGGGGAACAGCCGCACCGAACGCCGCCTGGGGCCGGCTCACCCAGCGCTAAGGTGCAGCCACTTGTGGGGCAGGGTCGCAGGGGAGCAGCTGCATGACGCTACAGGCGTAGGGTGGGAAATGAAGAAAACTCCTCAGAGAGGGACTGGCAGAGGCAGGACAGAATCTCCCACCCTGGGGTACCACATGCTGGGTTTACTGTCCCAAAATACAGGGCCTGGCTCAGGAAATGTTACCCAGCTCAGGGCTAGAAATTCAGCTCTGATCTGCCTTGGGGCAATGCCCTGCAGCACAGCACCCCGAGCGCCCCACTAACTCAGCACAGCGCCCCCTAGCGCCACACTGGGGCAACGGCCTAACTCAGCACAGCGCCCCCTAGCTCCACGCTGGGGCATCGGCCCAGCTCAGCACAGCACCCCCTAGCTCCATGCTGGGGCATCGGCCCAGCTCAGCACAGCGCCCCCTAGCGCCACGCTGGGGCAACAGCCTAACTCAGCACAGTGCCCCCTAGCTCCACACTGGGGCATCGGCCCAGCTCAGCACAGCACCCCCTAGCTCCATGCTGGGGCATCAGCTCAGCACAGCACCCCATAGCGCCGCGCTGGGGCATCGGCCTAACTCAGCACAGTGCCCCCTAGCTCCACGCTGGGGCATCAGCTCAGCTCAGCACAGCGCCCCCTAGCTCCACGCTGGGGCATTGGCCCAGCTCAGCACAGCGCCCCCTAGCGCCGCACTGGGGCAACGGCCTAACTCAGCACAGCGCCCCCTAGCGCCACGCTGGGGCATCGGCTCAGCTCAGCACAGCGCCCCCTAGCGCCACGCTGGGGCAACGGCCTAACTCAGCACAGCGCCCCCTAGCGCCACGCTGGGGCATCAGCTCAGCTCAGCACAGCGCCCCCTAGCACCACACTGGGGCATCGGCTCAGCTCAGCACAGCACCCCCTAGCGCCGCACTGGGGCATCGGCCCAGCTCAGCACAGTGCCCCCTAGCTCCACGCTGGGGCATCATCTCAGCTCAGCACAGCGCCCCCTAGAGCCACGCTGGGGCATCGGCTCAGCTCAGCACAGCACCCCCTAACGCCGCACTGGGGCATCGGCCCAGCTCAGCACAGCGCCCCCTAGCGCCGCACTGGGGCATCGTCTCAGCTCAGCACAGCGCCCCCTTGCGCCTCACTGGGGCATCAGCTCAGCACAGCGCCCCCTGGTGTCGCACTGGGGCATCAGCCTAGCTCTGCCGGCCAGGGAACAGCCCCCGCCTCCTGCAGCACAGTGCCCCCTATCAAAAATGTCTCACTAAGAAGGATCTCCTGCTCCTCCTGCTCATAGGCTCCAGAACAAGCTCGGGGAGATGATGCTTCTTCCTGCAAAGACAGGAGTGGAGCAAGGTAAAGAGTCAGGACTCCTGGGTTCTACCCTGGCTTGGGGGAGGGGTGACAGTGGGGTCTAGTGGTTAGAGCAGGTGGGGCTGGGAGTCAGGACTCCTGGGTTCTAAACCATGCCCAGGAAAGGAGTGGAGTCTAATGGTTAGGGAAGCAGGATTGGGAGCCAGGACGCCTGCGTTCTACCCCTAGCTTTGAGAAGGTAGTGGTGTCCAGTGGTTAGAGGGGAGGCAGGACTCCTGGGTTCTATCCCCATGTCCAGGAGGGGCATGAGGGTCCCGTAGTTGGGGAGGGGGGAGCATTTTACGGCTACACTACTCTGTCCTAGAGCTCAGGCTGCCAGCTCCATGGGTGCTGGTCCCTAGTGCTCAGGGCTGGCCGTGGCGGGGGGTGAGGGAGCTTTCTGCTTACCACTGCTGAAGGGTGCAGAACAGCATGCCTAGTAGGAAGAGAAAGGCCAGGCCCACGCCGACCCCCAGAGCAGCTTTCTTAGCTATAGTCCTGGAGTTGTCTGCAAAACACAGCAAGGAAGGGGTGCACAGGAGTGGAGACTAGTGGTTAGAGCAGCTCAGGCTTGAGGGGAGCCAGCAGAAATGGGGGAGCCCTGGGCTGGGACAGCAGGTCTGTGGGGCAGGAGTGAGGGGAGCCAGCGGAGCTGGGGAGCCCAGGGCTGGGACAGCAGGTCTGTGGGGCAGGAATGAGGGGAGCCAGCAGAGCTGGGGGGCCAGGAGGATTCCAGCAGGGGCTGCAAGTCAGGAGTGAGGGGCCGCAGCACACGGGCCCCTTACAGCGGATGTAGAGCAGGACAGGCGGGGAGTCCCCGGAGGAGATCTGGTTGCTGGCTCGGCAGTGGTAGTGCCCAGATATCCCAACGTCCACGTTCTCGATGAGCAGCGTATCCTGCACCTCGCGCTCCTGCCATTGGCCGTCCCGGTACCAGTCATACTTCAGCACGGCCGGCTGGGCGTCGGCCCGGCACCGCAGCATCACTTCCATCCCCTCCACGATCTGCCCCCGCGGGGCCACTGACATCTGCACATCCCGCGGAGCATCTGGGGAGGGAGCCGGCACTAGTGGTTAGAGCCAGGGGCTGGGAGCCAGGACTCCTGGGTTCCTCCCCTAGCTTTGTCAGCAGAGTGGGAACTAGAGGTTAGATGTGGAAGCCAGGACTCCTAGGCTCCTTTCCCAGCTCTGGGAGGGGAGTGGGGCATAGTGGTTAGAGATGGGAGCCATTACTTCCTTCCCCAGGTCCAGGATGGGGGCCTGAGAGCTAAGACTCCTGGGTTCCTTTCCCAGCTCTGAGAAGGAAGTGGGATCTAGTGGTTGGAGTTGGGGGGGTTGGAGCCAGGACTCCTGGGTTCTCTCCCTGTCTCTGGGAAGGGTCCGGGGGTTGGTGACTTACACCAAACATCCAGCGGGAAGGGTCTGGCGACGGTGGAGCCCACGGCGTTCTGAGCTTCACAGTGGTAGTGGCCTGAATCGGCCGACTTCACGGCCGGCAGGCGCAGTGTGTCGGAGCCCTCGCCCTGCAGCACATTGTCCTTGTACCAGGTGTACTGCAGGGCGTGGGGATTGGCTCTGGTCACCGAGCACTTCAGGGTCACCGTGTCACCCTCCTTGATGGACCCCAGCGGCTCCCGCACCACATTGACTCCCTTGGGCGCATCTGCAGAGAGACAACCACCCTGTGTCTGCCAGCCCATTGGCCCCAGCTTGGATCCAGCCCCACTGACACCCAGGGGGCGATAGGTACAGTGACCCAGCTGGGATCTGGGACCCATTGACCAGAAAACTGGGGGTTCACCCCAAAAGATTCGTCTCATGAAGAAGAATAGTAATTTCTGCCAAGAAGGTTGATTGTTTGGGGGGAGATTCCACATGTGATATGGGAGGAGGGGAATCCTTATGATTTTGTACAAATTTTGGCTGTGAGAATGAGATGAAGTGCTCACTTCTTTGTGGTTATTTACTGAAAATAGGCAGAAAGGAATAAAAGAGGGAGTGAAATTGGGGGGAACACTTCTTTTTCATTTTTAGACATTTCAAATAATTTTTACCCTATTTTTTCAGGGGAGTTCAAAAGCTCACTTTTCTCCACTGGGAAAGTATGAGAAAGGGTTTGTTATGAGTTAGTAAAATACACCCTACACTTGAAAAACTTTTCTGATACTTTTCCAGTGAAGAATAATGTGAATTAAGCCCTACAAAGCAAGAAAACTATATTTTTTGAAGTAAAAGGCTTAATTGTGGATATAAAAAACACTTTTAAAAACTTCAGCACATACTTTTTCAATGCAATAAAATGGGAAGGGGAAAAGCCAGAAAAACAAATGAAAAATGATTTGTTGTTTTTGTAAAGGCTAAGTAATATGTCTAATCTTTTTTCTCAGGTTCCCAGTGGGTAATCAAGCAGTGACTTCCCCCGGGGAAAATGTGAAAAATGTTTCTTGAAACAATGAAAACAAAATCGATAACAGAATCAAAGCCCCATTTCTGTTGTTTTCACCCCCACGTTTCTGCTAGAAAAATCAAAGCAGGAAAATAAATGTTGAAAAGTCACTTTTCTCACTAGGCAAATTTTAAAAACACACGAAGTTCCTAACTGTCAGGGTAGTTAAACACTGGAATAAATTGCCCAGGGAGGTTGTGGAATCCCCATTTCTGGAGATATTTAAGAGCAGGTTAGATAAATGTCTATCAGGGATGGTCTAGACAGTATTTGGTCCTGCCATGAGGGCAGGGGACTGGACTTGATAACCTCTTGAGGTCCCTTCCAATCCTAGTATTCTCTGATTTTATGAAGGCCAAACAATGGGCGATCAAACCATTTTTTTCTAAGGGGAAAAAACTGAATTTTGGGGCTTTTTAATGGAATAACAATGTTGAACTGGAAGAACCATTTTTTTCCACAACATTTTGCAGCAGAAAATCCCACGAGGACGTTGAGAAGCCGGGAGGAGGGTACTTACACTGCACATCCACTGAGACAGGGGAGGACTGTATAGAGCCGACTGCGTTCTCAGCTGTGCAGCTGTAGTTACCCGACTGCTCCTCGCTGGCAACGAAGGGGAGGATGCCCTCCTGGGTCTCTCTATACTGTCTGACATCCTGGTACCACCTGTACTTGATGACTGGGGGGTTACTGCTGCCCACGGAGCAGTTGAGCGTCACTGCGCTGCCTTCCAGGATGCGATGGGGGGTTTCGAGGGTGATTCGGACCCACTTGGGGGAATCTGGAAAGAAGCGAAGTCGGGATGTGTCGGGGTGTTTGGGGAGGGGGGTGTTAAGGGCAGGACATTGAAAGAAGGGAGCTGCCCTAAGCAGAGCCGAGGCCTTTCCGAGTCTGCAGAGAGGCTGTTGCTAAGAGAGGAAGGAGCTGCCCCAAGTGTGACTGACCTAGCAACACTGCCTGAGTCTGCAGAGAGCCTGAGACCATTGCTTCCAGAGAGGGAGCCATGCCAAAGGGGCGTTAACTCTCATCCCAGCTGCCCTGGGGCCTTTTGTCCCAGCAGGGGGCTCTATGTATCCCAAACATGGACACCTGGGATATACATCAGGATCCCACCGCTCACACCAATACTTCTCCAGATGGAGAATGTAGCTCCTAGAGGGAGGCTACAGCTCCTGCACCTCTGGGAGACAGGGGGGGCTCTGCCATGCCAAGTTTGGGTGCATATCCTGGATTGCGTCAGGGCCCAATACCACTCCCAGCTGCAGCGCAGCCTGCTGGTGCCCTGGTTACTCACACAGCACGTCAATCTTAATGGCCTGTGATTTCGATGTTCCAACTTCATTCTCAGGCTCGCAGTGGTAGGATCCAGACTGGTTGGAAAGGATTTTGTCAAAGTGCAGATACTGCTGGGTTTGAAACTCAATGCGCTGTTTGTTCCAGTGCCACGTGTAGCGATTGGCAGGTGGGACAGCCCTACTGACGCAGCTGAATGTAACCGTGGTCCCTTCCAGAATCGGTGAGCTTGGCAGCAGTTCCACATGAGCGTCCTTGGGTGCATCTGGGGAATAAACAGAACACACAGGCCTGATTTAAATGGACTCTTCCATGGGCTACCTTAAGTGAATTGACCAAGGTCGCCCTGAGAGTTCAGTGGCAGAGAGTGCACTGAACTCCATTCCCCTGTGAACATCTCACACATGGGCAAATCCTTTTTCCTGAGCAGGGCTACTCAACATGCGGCCTGCGGCCTGTTTGTTTGCGGCCCATGGTGCAGTTTGGGTTTACGCGGGCTCAACACGCCGCCCGCGGGTGGGATCCTTTGAACGTGGCTTCCACTGGGAACATGCTCCACAACGGTGAGGTGTCTCCCCAGCAGGGTGAGCATAGACACAAGTGGACAGGCTGGCTGGGACAGACAGGTACAGGGTGTCGGCATTTCTAGCCCCCGGAGAGGAGGTGCCGGGAGCGCTGGGGCGTTGTGAGAAGTGCAGGCTGCTTAGCCTTGTGGGCAGAGCCCCAGAGGTGCTGACTGGCTCCCACTGGCCACATTTGGGTCCGGGGCCACAGCTTAAGGCTGAATCTTTGTATTCGTGCCCGTCAGTGAGTAAGAAAGCTTCGGGGAGGGGGGGCTGAGTTAGTCTGTAACAGGAGAAACTTAAAAAAACAACAAATGGTCTGGTAGCACTTTAAAGATGAACAAAACTTGTCGATGGGATCATGAGCTTGCGTGGGTACAGCCCACTTCTTCAGATGACCCGAGTGTTGGACGTCCAGATCCAAAAGAAATGAGAAGCGTGAGCTGGGAGTCCAGCAGCCCCGCATCGCAGCGGCCAGGACTGGCCACGGACAGGGGATGCTCCCCTGGACACAACCAGCCCGGGCCACTGCGAACAGGGGCTGCTTGGTATCAACAGCAGACGTGGGGCCCAGCTCCCCACTGGGACCCCCACGGCCAGGGGCTGCTGCTAGAGCAGCCTCTGCCTTGGAGACCTTCAGCCCACCACAGGCAGAGGCTGCTTTGCAGCAGCACCTCCTGTCCCCCAGCACCAGCTCCTGCTCCCCCCTTGCTGCCTCTCCTACAGGCCCACAGGGGATGATCTGCTTGTGCCGGGCCGGCCCATAATATTTTGGCACCTGAGGCGGGGAGCTCAAATGATGCCCCCTCAACTGGGCCAAAACTTTGAAAGGTCTCTTGTGCCCTCCTTCCTCCAGCACCGCACCGCACCATCTCTGTGCACCAGCAGCAGACACAACTTTCTACACTCTGGGTCTTAGTGGCAGCCCCCGCCCCAGGTCCGGCACCTGAGGCGGCCGCCTCCGTTTGCCTGGTGGTAGGGCCGGCCCTGCGTTTGTGGCAACACTTCCAAAAGCCGGGCGGGGCGGACGTGCTTTGGGCTCTGTGGGGTTTTTAGAACAATCGGGAACATTTCACCCCAAAAGCGAACGTTCCCCTTGCGTCACACGCTGTTTTCTGCATACGCCGGGCACCGAGTGTAACGCGCCAGATTCATCCGGTGCCAGACGCTCCGGCTGTCCCGAGGTGGAGGGCTGAAATCCTTTCCAACCCTTTCAAGCAGCCGGGTTTTTCTGCTTCAAATGGGGTCAGTTCTTTTTGCCGGGTGCGATGGCTGACACGTCCCACAGGGCGCAATCAAATCCATTGTTCCAGCATTTAGGGTTGGTTTTCCTTCCCCGCTCCCCTCTCTCCCTGCTGGGGGGTTGAATCCTGCTCAGAGGGCGTAACCGGAAGGGAACAGGTCAGAACCAGCCACGTGTGGGAGATGAGACCCCTGCCCTCTGCTGCCTGGAACCAGAACTATCTTGTCGCGAGTCAGAGACCTTGTACTGCGAGAGCTAAGGAAGATTCCCCTTTAACTGCCTTAAGTTCCTGTCTTTTCCCAGGACACAAGCCCCGGTTATTTCACCACCTCTGCTGGCCACATCATAAGTGTCCGGGCAGCCCGGTAACACTCCTTGCCTCCCTCCCTGCCCTCTGTATGGGTGTCTGGTCTCAGGCAGTTCCACAGCCCCTGGCCTCCCGTCTGGCCCAGCCTCCACACTCACACTGGACTTGTATCCGCACCGCTGGGGATGGGACCGTGCGTATTTCATTGGCAGCCTCACAGATATAGGATCCCGAATGCTCGTCTGCCTCGGCATAAAACCACCAGCTCTGCTCCTGCTCCTGGTGCAGCTGCAGTCCGTCCTTCTTCCAGTTGTACGCAGAGACCGCAGGGTTGCTGCCATTGGTCTCACATTTCAGGGTGACTCTGTCTCCCTCTTTGATTGTCTGTCTGGGGGTCACTGTCAACTGGACGTTCCTCGGGGCATCTGCAGCAAACCAAACCGGGGGTGAACAGCTGGGATCTGGACAATGGGGTGGGGCTGGGCCATGCGGTTTTTTTCCCCTCTAGGAGGCGCTGGCTCCCATCCACCCCAGGCCAGGGGACTGGCTGGCTCAGATCAGGGGGGAATGGGCCATGGAACCTTTCCCCTCGGCGGGGGGGACACTGGCTCTGCCCCTGGTGCCCATCTCTGCCCAATGGGAGGGCCCCACTCTTCCTTCACAATGCTTCCAGTGCTTGCCCTGTTGGCCACTCCGCTTCCCCTCACCTGGCCCCACCCACCCCCTGGCATCCCCCAGAGGCTGCAGCCTGTGCTGCACTTTACAGGTCAGCACCGGAGCAGCTGGTGGGGCTGGGGCTGTCAGACCCAGGGACTCCTGGTTCAAGTCCCCCTCACTCACATTTCACATGTAGCACCCGGCTGCTCTCGGAGCTCAGTGTCCCTGTCGGGGTGCTGAGCTGGCAGGTTACATTTTTCCCATGGTCCTCCCAGGTGGGCGTGAAAGTCAGTGTGTTCATCGTCATTCCGTTTTCAACAGACGATGTCGTGAAGATCTCTGGGGTGTGAGGCGACAATCCCCCCCAGCTCAGGGTTATGTTGTAGTCGGGGCAGTAATAGGCTACAGAGCAAACCACATTGGCCGAGGTCGACTCCCTGAGCTCACTGAGTGCTTTGATCTCAGGAGACGGAGGGGAATCTGTGTCACGGGCAAAGGGGAAAGTTAGTAAGGAGAAAACATTATCGTTAGGTACAGTCCCTGGGCCAGCAGAGAGCAGGGCCCCGTCGTCCAGGTGCTACCCAGACAGTCCCTGCCCCAAAGAGACTGCAGTGCAAATACACAAGGGATTATTCTGCCTATTTTCATTTGGGGAAACTGAGGCACAAAGCAAAGAAATGACTTCCCTGGGACACATGAGAGAAAAGGAAAATGTGAAATAACAAAACGCAACGCCCAGCATCCCTCCTTGTGCTGCACTCAGGGCAAAGGGAACAAAAGGCAAGTGGAGAAATGGAATTCAGAATTTGGGGGTAAAACCTTACAGAACAAACATGAAAATAACACACAGCAGAAACGACTTTGAAGATTTCCACCCAACCCTCTTCTCTGTTTTGCTAGAGGTGCAGCTGAGCAGCACGGAGGATAACAACCTACTGCTGCCAGTAGACAAAAGCCCTTCTCCTTTAGCTCACCTGGCAGAGGTCAGTGCTGTGTGCAGGTAGATCAGGAGTTCTAATCCTGCCAAAGGAGATTGGTTACCGAATTCACTGGATGGGACGGGGGTTGGGAAAATCGGAGCAGCCGGACAGGTTGTCATCACAGGTGCACTGAGCTGTGTCCTCGGGAGTGGCAGGTACCCAAACAGGGTCTAGTGTTTGGGGAGCAGGTGGGCTGGGAGCCAGGACTCCTGGGTTCTGCCCCCAGCTCTGGAAGGGGAGTGGGGTCTAATGGTTAGAGCAGGGATAGGCTCTGAGACTGCCGTCTGATCCCACAAGGAAGCTCAGAACTCTCTCTTACCCAGCACATTCACAGGGATCTCAGTCATCCACTTCTCTGAGGTGACCAGTCTCAGGCCATAGGTGCCATTCTCGCTGGGCCGCAGGTCAGACAGCTGCAGGCTGCAAGTTTCCTTCGGGTGCCCCAGGAACTTCACACGCCCTTGGAAGGCCTGGCTGACAGGGGTGCCGGGCTTGAAGACCACCGTGCCATCGTACTCTTTGCTGGAACTGTTGTACTTTGGATTCAGGTACCAGGTCAGGGACTTGAGGGAGCGTCCGTAGGAGAAGAAGCAGCTACGATAGCTGCAGGGGATGGACAGGCAGGCCCCTGTCCAAGCAATCAGAGATTTGGGGACGTAGACGGGTGGGATACAGTCACACAGGAAGCCTAGAAGTAGCAGAATGACAAAGCTGGAAAGGAGGAGCAGGCTGGCTGGGCGCCTCTGGTTCCAAACTGCAACTCAGGAGACTGGTGGGGGAGGGCTCTGTGCCTCAGTTTCCCCACCTGTGCATTGGAAAGAACCCAGGTGTCCTGGCTCCCAGCCTGCCTGCTCTAACTACTAGGCCCCACTCCCCTCCAACAGCTGGCATAGAACCCACCTGGGAGTCCTGGCTCCCAACCGCTCCCCAATCACATTGAGTGTGATGCCCAAGGAGCTGCTGTCTCTGAGCGTGTGAGCCCCTGGCCGGGTCTCCCCTCCCTTCTCCCCTGCCCCAGGGCTCTGTGGGTCCAAAGCAGCCAGACTGCCAGGGCGACGGGGCCTTACCTGGAAGGAAGAGCAGCCAGACGAGATGCCTCATGGTGACCCTGGGCAGCCACGGCATCGTGGGAACAGAGGAAACAGCTCAGGGCTGATGGGTTCCTGCGATGGCCCAGAGCGACAAACACCTCATGAAGTGGGGAGAGACCAGCTAGAGGGGAACCGGCTACCTTCTCTAACCACTAGGCCCCACTCCCCTCCCAGGGCTGGAGATAGAACCCAGGTATCCTGCTGGTCCCCCCCCCCCCCCCCCCCCGCACTCTAACTCACCCAGGGAAATAGCTGCCGGTTGGGTTTGTGCACGTGGTGGCGATGCAATGGGGTATCACATTTACATAGGGAAGGCAGCTCAACATGGGGACAGCTACACACCCTGCTGGGCAGGGGTCTGGGTGCAGGGCCGCAGACCAGTTAGGCCTTTGTTCAGTTAGGGCAGTGGTCCCCAGTGCGGTGCCCGTGGGCGCCATGGCTCCTGCCGGGGCATTTCTGTGCACCCGCCGAGTGACCAGGGCCGGCCCGAGCCATTCTTGCACCCCGGGCCCTGGGCGCGTGGTGCATGATCGGCCTCACCCCCGGGCATGTGGCGCATGCGGAGCCCCACCCCCGGGCATCCAGCAGCCCCGAAAGGTTGGGGACCACTGAGTTAGGGGCTGAAGGCTGAGATCCCTGACTCGGGTCCTATTCCTGGCTGCGGGTGGGGAGTGGGGTCCAGCGGTTAGAGCATCAGAAGCCAGCTAGGGGGAGGGAGAGCTCAGTGGTTCGAGCCTTGCCCTGCTAAACCCAGGGTTGTGAGCTCAGTCCTTGACGGGGCTGCTTAGGGAACTGAGGCAAATCTGTCAGGGATGGTGTTTGGCTCTGCTATGAGGGCAGCGGACTGGACTGAATTGGCTCCATGACCTCTCAAGATCCCTTACAGCTCTATGAGATGTGAGGGTCTCTGAGTCACCCATTGTGCCTCAGTTTCTCAGTTCTTCACCAAGGCGCCTGCTGTCAGGCCACAGGCATCACTGCAGGCCGGGCCTGGCACAGCCCAGAGGCAAAGGCCTTGGCCACTCCCCCTGGGGAACTCAGGGGTGAAGAGCCTGGGAACGTCCCTTCCCTGCTGAGCAGCCCTGGACCCAGAGCAGCTGTTTCCCCCCCGTCAAGGGCGGCTGGCTGGCCGGGCGTTGGCCAGGGTATTTTTGTAGCACAAACGCTGCCACTTCCTCTGGGCTCTGAGCCAGCCGAGATGAGGGGCTGGCAGAGGGTGTGAGAACGGGCACAGTCTGCCCCTGCCCTGCCCCAAAGCAACCCCTAGAGCCCTCACTCTCACTATACCCCCTGGCAGCACTGCCCACCTACTGCCCTCTGTAGTGCAGCACAGCGCCCCCTAGAGTCTGTCCCCTGCAGCACAGCACCCCCTAGTGCCCCTGCCTTGCTCCCTGCACTACAGTGCCCCCTGGCACCTCATTGCGGCTCAGACCCCCTAGTCCTGGCACCAAGCCCCCTACAGCACAGCAGCCCCTAATGCCCCCACCTATAAGGCCGTCCCAGAGGAATTCAATGGATTCTTTGCATCATTCCTCACAACTGAAGGCGAGAGGGAGAGTCTCAAACCTGAGACATTCTTTGTAGGTGGCAAATCTGAGGAACTGCCCAAGCGGAGGTGACATTAGACTGAGGTGCCCTTAGAGGGGGTTTTAGAATCAATTGATAAACTGAACAGTAACAAGGCAGAACTGTGGTTTGTAACCTAGCCTGTAAATCAGCTTCTGCACCTGATGAGTGGAGGGCAGCTAATGTGACACCAATTATTAAAAAGGGCTCCCGAGGTGATCCTGGCAATTACAGGCCAGTGAGATCAGAATTGTCAGACTCATAGATGAACATTATGTGTTGGGGAAAGTCAGCATGTTTCTGTAAAGGGAAATCCTGCCTCACAAATGTAGAATTCTTTGAGGGGGTCAACAAAGAGGTGGACAAGGGGGATCCAGTGGCTATAGTATACGTAGATTTCCAGAAAGCCTTTGACAAGGTCCCTCACCAAAGGCTCTTCAGCAAAGTAAGTGGTCATGAGATAAGAGGGAAGGCCTCACATGATCTGATAACCGGTTAAAAGACAGGAACCAAAGGGTGCAGCGACAGCAAGAAAAGCAAAGAGAATGGTAAGAATCATTACAAAAGGGAAAGAGAATAAGACAGAAAATATCTTATTGCCTCTGTATAGACAGAGAATTCCGTATTGCCTCTGTAAATCCAGGAATACTGCCTACAGATCTGGTCGCCTCATCTCAAAAAAGGTATCTTGGCAATGGGAAAAGTTCAGAACAGAGCAACAAACATTATTGGGGGGGGAGATGAATAAGACTGGGACTTTTCAGCTTAGAAAAGAGGAAATGGGGGAGATGTGATGGAGAACTGTACAATTATGACCAGTGTGCAGAAAGTGAATAAAGAGGAGTTATTTACTCCTTCCCATAACACAAGAACCAGGGCCACCACATGCACTGAACAGTCAGCAGGTTTAAAACAAGAAAAAGGAAGCATTTTTTCACACAACATACAGTCAACTTGTGGAACTCCTCGCCAGAGGATGTGGTGAAGGCCAGGACCATAACAGGGTTCAAAAAAGAGCTACGTACATTCATGGGGAATAGGTTCCTCAACAGCAATTGGCCAGGATGGGCAGGGAGAGTGTCCCTAGCCTGTCAGAAGCTGGGAATGGGAGACAGGGGAGGGATCACATCAGGATTCCCTGTTCTGTTCACCCCCTCTGGGGCACCTGGCATTGGCCACTGTGGGCAGACAGGACACGGGGCTGGATGGACCATTGGTCTGACCCAGCCTGGCCCTCTCTGTCCCACTAAGCACTGGAGGGCCGGCCGGCATCCAGTCCCTGACCCCTCACCTCTAGCCACTAGACCCCATGGCCCTGCCAAAGTACAGAGCCCCTGCTCCTCCCTTCCCCAGCTCCGCCCAGCCCCGCCTCTTCCCGCCCCTGCTCTGCCTCCTGGTACCCTCCTCAGAGCCCCCTCCCTGAGCTACACGCCCTGGGGGGTGACATTGAGGGGGCTGGTGTGAGAGGGCAGCCGGGGTCCCCCCATCATCTGCACTCACCATGGCATCGGGAAGCAGGGGGCCCCGGCCCAGCCCGCTGCGTTCCCTGAGCCCTGTGTTACTCGGGGAAGGGCATCAGGCTGGGGCCGGACAGGGCTCTTTGCTGCCCGACGCCACGGTGACGCACGGGGGCCTGGCTGGGAGAGCGCAGAGCGGCCTGGGCTGCTGGGCACGCTGCCCATGGCGCCTGCTGCCATGGTGATTGCAGGGCCCAGCCTCTGCTACTGCCCATGCCAGGCCTCCCTGGTAATGCCCCCGGCTGCTCTGGGCCCTGCAGGAGGCTAACAGCGCGGGGGGCTGTACCGCCCATAGGATGGTTGGGACGGCAGCCAACAGGCCAGGCCAACCTCCTGAACCATCCTACGGCTCCGGATACAACCCAGGAGTCCTGGCGCCCTGCCTCTTGCTCTAACCACTAGCCCCCACTCCTGTTAGCAGGAGAAGCTGCAATTACCTTACAGCATGTCCTGCTGCGGCAGCTCCCGGGGCCCGTCTGGCTGGGAGGGAGCTGAGGTACCAGTCCTGTGAAAGGGGAAGTGGCGGGGGGAGGAGTTGAGATTTCTGTGTGTCCCTTGGGGCACGCTGGGGGGCTGGGCACCAGGGCACTTCCAAGGGAGGCTCCAGACTTCCCCCTGCAGGTGTTGGGGCTGGTTAGCAGCCTCCGAGCCCTTTTGCTTTCCTCTCCCTGGCTGTGCAGGGGCGGGCACAGTCCGGGCACGGGTGGGAGATAGGCAGGGAGCAGGGGGGTGGGGGCCACCCCAGCAGGCAGGGCTCCCTGATGTCCCAGCGCAGGCCAGGGGACCCTCGTCCTCTTCGAGCTGGGCTCACATGGGGCAGACGTGGGCCCAGGCTGAGTGCAGGTCTGGACTGAGCCAGCATGGACAATTGGGCACCTTCCTGTTCCGCTCCCTGCCCCATGAACCACAGCGCCCCCTACTGCTGGGCTGCAGAGCCCCCACCCCACCCCCTGCAGCACAGTGCCCCCTAGTGCCACACTTAGGCACTGGGGCCAGCCCTGCTGGTCAGGGAAGAGTTCCTTCACGTGTCAGGAGAAAGCCCCAAACTGACCCCTCTAACAAAGCAACCACTGGGGCCAGCCCTGTCTGCGAGAGGCAAAACCCCTCACTCTGCCCCCCTCTATAAGCAGCCTCGGCAGAATTCAGTCTTTCTGTCTTTATCATTTCGATAGCCAAGATCAATGTTTATTTTCACGTATTTTTTCTCGATTCTTATCCCTGAAAATTTTCACATTTGCACAAAATTGTGGGGTTAAAACTGGGTTTTTTTGTGCTGTGTATCGATTTCCCTGGGGGGGAGAGAGATGAGCAGGGTCGGCCAATAATTTCCTCCTGAGAGCAGAGACAGGGATCCAAACAGTGAATGGTTTGTAACCCTTAAACAAATGCCGCTGTGGAACATATGCAAAGTCCGTATCCTGACTCAAACACCGCGACGTTCTCAAGCATCCGTCTTCTTATTTCGCCTGGGTAAATGCCAGTTATCCTCAAGGGACAATTTTTCCATCCCGGTGTGTGTGGACGTTGAAATCGATGTTTACCAGAAAAAACGCCGCTTGTGAAGCCCAGCTAGATGCACGTCGGCAAAACTCCATTTTTCCTTTTCAGAACCTTCCGACCAACAACAGTCGATGGTTCTTCAGAAGCTTTTTTTTACGATGCCTTTATCTCTCAACGTGCAGTCGCGAGACCCTGCGGGGCGGTTAGTCGGGGGTTTTGCCAGAGGGCGCTCGATGTCGGGATGTAAGCAGCTACAGCTTTAGAAATCTTTACAACACCGAGTGTCAACGCCACATAAAATACACCTAGGACCCAGCCTTCCAGCAACAAATCCGGCCTATTGTGTGTGGGACAAGCCTAGTTCAAAAGTCCAACGTGCTGGATTTGGCACAAAGAAATTCTTCGTTGACATTGGCTTTGCTTGGCCTGGCTGTAAATACTCGCGGCCTGTTTGTGTGCACACAGCAAAATCAGCGTTGAAACCTGCCGTGCAAAGCAGCTTCGAGCTCAGCGTGGAAGGACGGCACTAAACTTCAGTGCTATCCACGCCCCCTTAGCTCTCTGCTGCGCTCCACCACGTGGGTCTGCCCCCTCTCCCATTTACCCACCAGTAGCAGGCACCCCTGTGAAATCTCTGCCGTGAATCGGGGAAGGACTGACGTTAGAAACAAGGCTACATGTGGGTGATTCGGGGGCTGGATTAAGGTGTAAAAGGAAGAATTTGGGGGGATTTTTCCACCTCATTTCACAAACTAGCATCTCAGAGGGGGAATCCCTCTCTCTACTCAGTCCCTGAGGGTATGTCTACACTACAAAGTTAGTTCGAACTAACGGACGTTAGTTCGAACTAACTTTCCTAGGCGCTACACTAGCGCTCCGTTAGTTCGAACTTAATTCGAACTAACGGAGCGCTTAGTTCGAACTAGGTAAACCTCATTTTACGAGGACTAACGCCTAGTTCGAACTAGCTAGTTCGAACTAAGGGCTGTGTAGCCCTTTAGTTCGAACTAGTGGGAGGCTAGCCCTCCCCAGGTTTCCCTGGTGGCCACTCTGGCCAACACCAGGGAAACTCTATGCCCCCCTCCCGGCCCCGGACCCCTTAAAGGGGCACGGGCTGGCTACGGTGCCCGTGCCAGGTGCAAGCCTGCCAGCACCCAGCCAGCAGACCCTGCACCTGGCACGGCACAGAGCCACCCACCCGATGCCCCCCAGCCCACCCCCTCTTGCCGGGACCAGGCTGGCGGCTCCCGGGAGCTTGCCCTGGACCGCAAGAGGCGGGCACCTTCCTGGGCTAGTGCGGACATCGTGGACCTCGTCCACGATCTCCGCACTAGGCACAGGAAAGTGGCCGGCTAGGGCAGGAGAGCTGCCAGCCTGGCCACCCAGGAGCAGGTGTGCATGAAAATCAAGGGGGTCCACTGAGACCCCCGGCCCTGAGCCCTGAGCTTACAATGGCCGTCCTGGGTCAGACCAAAGGTCCATCTAGCCCAGTAGCCTGTCTGCCGACAGCGGCCAACCCTAGGGACCCTGGAGGGGATGGACCGAAGACAGTGACCAAGCCATTTGTTTCGTGCCATCCCTCTCCAGCCTTCCACAAACCTTGGGCAGGGACACCACTCCTAACCCCTGGCTAATAGCACTCCATGGACCCAACCTCCATGACTTGATCTCACTTCCCTTTCAACTCTGTTCTAGTTGTAGCCTTCACAGCCTCCTGCAGCAAGGAGTTCCGCAGGTTAACTATTTGCTTTGGGAAGAAGAACAACTTGCTCTTACTAGTTTCAAGCCTGCTACCCATTCCTTTCCTTTGGTGTCCTCTAGTCCTTCTTTATGGGAACTCAGGAAGAACTTTTATGAATGCACCCTCTCCACCCAACCCCTGCTTTTAGAGACCTCTATCCTGTCCCCCCTCCGTCTCCTCTTTTCTAAGCTGAACAGTACCAGTCTCTGTAGCCTTTCTTCATCTGGGACCTGTTCCCAACCCCTGATCATGTTAGTTGCCCTCCCTTCTCCCAGCCTTTCTCTTCCCCTCTCCCACCTCCTTTTCCCAGTCTCCCCCCAGTTTTGTTCAATAAAGACAGAGTCAATGTTGGAAGAAACGTTATCTTTATTTTGTACATCAATAAGAAGGGGGGCTAGGGAAGGGTAAGTGGAAGGAGGTGAGGGAGGAATGGGGTACGAGCCCCCGATGGGGAGGACTGGGCTGGCTCTGCGGGCTTCTGGGGGTGGAAGCTCTCCTGCAGCCCCCCGATTGCCCCCTCTCCCCAGATGGCAGTCTGCGGCAAGTGCAGCTGGGCTGATGGCCGAGTGGTGTGATGTGCCCGGTGTGGGTACTCCGGGCACTCCAAGCCAGAACTTCTTTGCAAGCGGGGCACCCCTTAGAACTGTGTGTCCGGGGTGGGGGTCGGGACCCTTTAAGCGCAGCCCTCGGCTAGCCTGAGACAGCATCTCCACGCTCTCAGTCCTCCTTTTATGCCCTGCCGGCACTGCTTCCGGCCATCCTTAAGCCCTGTTCAGGGTCCGCTCAATGTGGACTTGCTAGTTCGAATTAGCAAAACGCTAATTCGAACTAGTTTTTAGTTCTAGACGCGTTAGTTCGAATTAGCTTAGTTCGAATTAACTAATTCGAACTAAGTTAGTTCGAACTAGCGCTGTAGTGTAGACGTACCCTGACTTAGCCTGGCACTTAGCCTGGCTCCCCACCCATCTCCCCGTCCCCACTGTGAGTCACCCCCTGCCCACTCCTGCCGCCTCTGACACTGCAGATGTGAGTGGCCCAGCAGCTCCCACCTCTGGGGCGTCAGGACCAAGGAGGAAGCAGCATTGGAGAGGAAGCATTTTACAGCCCACCCGCCCTACAGGGCCCAGAAGGCCCTGCACTCTCCATGGCAGCAGTGGGGTCTAGCAAGGAGCTGGGGGGCAGGAGGAGGCAGGAGAGGGTCTGTGCAGATGGGGGTACTTGCTGCTGGGGGATAGCTCCGTAGGGGTGCACAGCAGGGCGTAGCTCACAATAAGCCACACAAACTGAGCTACGTCGATTGCGGAGCTTATGTCAAAATTGGGAGCGTAAGAGCACTTCTTTGGAAGTGCACGGTGAGGCTTACGGGAGCCGGGGGAAGAAGTCCTCCCCTTGACAGTAATTCGAAATAACGGCCTGCTGGGGAGACGCAGACTAAGTTATCATCTATATAGTAGCCCAGTGTCTGTGCGTCTGTAACGCTGACGTACGCGGCCACGCCCCCCCAGCCATGTATGTCAGCGCCCCGCTCCCCTTCCCCTCCCTCCCTGGTGGCAAGCGGCCGCAGGGCCCCCCGGACACCCCCTCCCCACCAGCGCTGCTTCCCTCCCCCCTTCCTCTGGCCCCACAGCCCCCGATTCCCCCCCCCCGCTTTGCTTTCCACCTCCCTTCCAGCCAGCCCCTTCCCCTCTCCGAGTGGCGCTCCCGCCAGGCCGCTTGCCGACGCTTGCTCCCCTGCCGGGGCTGGTGGGAGCGCCGCTCAGCTGGGAGTGGCGCAGCGCGTCACGGGGGGGGGGGGAGGGAAAGGGGGCGGGGCGCTACGCAGGAAGAGGAAGGGGGCGGGGCTGGCTGGAAGGAGGGTGGGAAGCAGAGCTGGGGGGGATCGGGGGCTGTAGGGGAGGATGGGGGGCTGGAGGAAGGGGGGAGGGAAGCAGCGCTGGGGGGGATCGGGGGCTGTAGGGGAGGATGGGGGGCTGGAGGAAGGGGGGAGGGAAGCAGAGCTGGGGGGGGATCGGGGGCTGTAGGGGAGGATGGGGGGCTGGAGGAAGGGGGGAGGGAAGCAGAGCTGGGGGGGGATCGGGGGCTGTAGGGGAGGATGGGGGGCTGGAGGAAGGGGGGAGGGAAGCAGCGCTGGCGGGGGGTGTCCAGAGGGCTGTGGGTCTGGCCGGCAGGAAGAGGAGGTGGGAAGCAGAGCTGGGGAGGATCGGGGGCCATGGGGCAGCACTCAGCCAAGTGCCACGGTGGGGGGGAAGGGGAAGGGGGGCGGGGAAAGACAGAGGGGAAAGAGAGGCAGGAGGAGGAGGAGAAGAGAAAGGGAGAGTGAAAGACAGGAGGGGGAGGAGAGCTGGGGGGGCACTAGGAGAGAGAGCGAGAGACGGAGCGAGAGCGCTCAGGAGAGAAGACCTGAAAATCCAGTCTTATGACGGGCTAATTGGCTAGTTTTCAAATAATGTGGCAGTGCAGACGTCCCCTCTAGGAGCCCAGCCCAGGGACATATGCGCACAGCACAGCTCATGCCCTCCAGCAAGGGGCACCAGGAGGGGCTGCATGCACACACACACGCACGCACGCATGCACACACACACACAGAGCAGGGTTTGCCCGACCAGAGGAGTGCAATGGGGAACAATGCGCGCGCGCACATGCACACGCACACACACGCACACAGAGCAGGGTTTGCCGGACTAGAGGAGTGCAACAGGGAACAATGCGTGCACACGCACACACGCACACACATGCACACACACACACACACAGGCACGCACACACACAGAGCAGGGTTTGCCCGACCAGAGGAGTGCAACAGGGAACAATGCGCGCGCGCGTGCACACACGCACACGCACACACACGCACACAGAGCAGGGTTTGCCGGACTAGAGGAGTGCAACAGGGAACAATGCGCGCGCGCACGCACACACATGCACACACACACACACACAGGCACGCACACACACAGAGCAGGGTTTGCCCGACCAGAGGAGTGCAACAGGAAACAATGCGCGCACGCACACACACATGCACACACACACACACGCACGCACGCACGCACACAGAGCAGGGTTTGCCCGACCAGAGGAGTGCAACAGGGAACAATGCGCGCGCGTGCGCGCGCGCACACACACACACACACACACACACACAGCTTGGGGCTGGGGGTGGTGCCCATGGCACTGCTGATTCCAGCCAGCCCTTCGTGGGAGGCCTCACAACTGGCTATAAGAGGATCTCCGGCTCAGCATGGTCACCGCACCTGGGGGCAGAGGAGAGACATGAGCATCAGCCCTTGGGCCCCAGCTGCCAAGCCCCAGAGGTGGCTGCATCTCACTGTTGGGCAAGTCCATCGGCCCTGATTTTCTATTGGGGGGGGGGGGGGGCTTGTCCCCCGATCTGCTCCAGGCCCAGCCCCCACTCCACCTCTTGCCTCAAGGCCATGCCCCCATCCCTCTGCCCTGCCTCTTCCCAACCAGTTCCACCCCTCCGCTGAGCGCACCTGCATCCTCCTTGTCCCTCCAGACTACTGCACCCTGGGAGCAGCTCATTGTGGCAGGCGGGAGGTATGGAGGGGGAGGTGGTGGTAAGGGGTCTGCCCATTTTTCCCCAGGTTGCTCCAGCCCCACAGCACCCTGGGAGTTTCCACTTAGCCATGTGGTTACATGTGGCTGTTCCCCAGCTGCCCCACCCCAGAGGTGGCTGCATCTCCACCCACAGAGCCCTAGTGTGCTCACCCGTTCCAAGGTACAGGAAGAAGGACAGCCAGCCCAGGATGTAGGACCAGCTGTAGGCAAACATTTCTGGCAGGACTTTCTGGGACTCACCACTGGTGAACACGGCCATGGCGATCATGACACACAGACCTAGGGCCAGAGGGACCAGGGAGGACACCCCTTAGTGCGGCCCAGGGCCTCTGTCCTGCCTCACCACCAGGGGAGCTGCCAGGCCCAGGCAGGGTCCCTGAATGGGGTGCTCCCTAGGGCTGGCTGAGGGAGGTACTCGGGAGCCATGGAGTGTGGGACCTGGGCAAGGAGTGGCCGGGGGGTACCTGCACCGAAGCTGCTCATGGTGGAGACCGTGGTGAGGGAGGCGGAGCAAAGGTGGGAGCAGAAGAAGGAGGCGCCGAGAGCGAGGGAGGCGAGACAGCCAGCCAGCATGGCCAGGACCAGGAAAAACCTGGTGGTGTGGAAGAAACCTGAGGAGCAGGGACGGGGTTAAATCAGGAACTACCCAGATCCCAGACGTCCTGACTCCCAGCCCCCTCATCCACTAGACCTCATTTCCCCCCTCCCACCCGCACCCCCGAGCTGGAAAAACCAGGAGTCCCAGCTGCCCGCCCACGTGGCTGTAACCACTACGCCCCACTGCCCTCCTGGAGAAAGGGGCTGGACCCACATCTCCCTTACCTGGCACGTTGTCTGGATACAAAGTGCAGATCTTGAACACACAGATCTTCCACAGCCCACCGTGGCTCCCCGGCATGTCACTGCTCCTCAGCCAGGAGTCTGAGACCAGAGCCAGCCCCAGCATCCCCAGGCTGAGCAGGGACAGGAGGATGCCTG
Source organism: Pelodiscus sinensis (assembly GCF_049634645.1). NCBI lineage: Eukaryota > Metazoa > Chordata > Testudines > Trionychidae > Pelodiscus > Pelodiscus sinensis. Next base: position 3,979,882 of record NC_134734.1, read on the forward strand.
CCAGCCGGAAAACCTCCATCGCCGGGGTCCCTGGGGCCCGATCCTCGGGGCGTAGCTGCTGGGAAGCCAGAAGGGAAAGGGAAGGGTCACAACCCAGCCCCCAGCCCAGAGAGGGGAGCGCACAAGGGAACCCGAGGGGAGGAAGTGAAGGCCGGGGTGGGCCGGGGAGGGGGCCGGGGCATCCGGCTAAGGGGTTGCCGCAAAGGGAAAGCTGGGCTGCAAAGAGAATGAGATCTGGGCTGGCCAGTTTGGGGGAGGGGGAGCGTATTCCTGGAGGTGTCGTCACATGACCGAATGTTAATTAAAGGTTAATTATTCCTGCCAGAGCTGTCCTGGGCGGGGGAGGGGCGACCCCAGCGAGATCCCAGGAACAGAGAAGACCTGAAATTAGCCCCATTCACCCTCCCAAGAGCCCCGGCGTTGGGGTGGGAGCCTGGGCCCTCTCGGATGGCCAGGAGCAGCCGACCTCTCGCCCCAGGGATCACGGCGCTCGGTTCCGCGCCTCCTGCCCTCGGCCCGCTCCAGCCAGACCCCTTCCCCGTAATGCCCCCATAATCCCCCGGGCCTCCAGCCTGAACCGAATGGGAGCCGCCTGCCCCCCTGCTGCAATCAGGTTGCCCGGTGGCACTGAGCGACCAGCCCATGGCCCGGCCCCAGCCCGGTGCCCCCTCGCTCCCAGTAGCACCCAGGAACCCCCCTTCTCGGCACAGGGATCTGGCTGTGGGGGTTTGCTAGGATGCTTGCAGGGGCGGGGGTGATTAAAAAGCCTTGCTCTGTTCAAGGCTTGTGCCCCACTGAGTGGTGTGTGCCCTGTTGCCTGGGGAGCTCTGAAGGGTGCTGGCTGTTCCTGAAATACGTGGGTGGCTGTGACAGGTTGGATCACGGGAGTCCCCGGAGGGCTGTCACCCCGTGTGCTGGTCATGCCACTGAGCCTGAGAGAGATGCACAGCTGTGCCTGCCAAGTCACAATGGGGTTTAATAATAAACAAAAGGGGTTTCATTAAGTGTAAAAGGTGGGACATCAGCAATTGCCAGTGAACACAGACAGATCAAAGCAAGTTCCTAAACCAAAACAAACCAAACCCGCCAGCTGAGCCTAATGCGCAGGGACAGATCCTTACAGATCAGAATTCTCGTCCTCGTTCCCACGCCAGGTAAAATCCACCACGGCACAATTGATCTTTTTCACAGGCCGGGAGCTACAGCTTCCTGCGGTTCTTTAGAGGTCTTTGTGTTCAGGTTTCTTCGTGTCTCGGAAGGGCAGCCGGGTTCGTCTGTAATGTTGAAAACAACTAAGTAATCCTGTGGCACCTCAAGCGATCTCTACACTACCTGGTTATTTCGAAAGAAGTGATTTCAAAAGAATAACGCCTAATAAGAACTATTTCAAAATAAGCTTATTCCTCGTCACACGCAGGAGTTATTGTTTCGAAACAACAAGCCCCTTATTCCAAAATAAGGGGGAGGGACAGCTTTGTGGTTTGAGCATTGGCTTGCTAAACCCTGGGTTGTGAGTTCAATCCTTGGAGAAGACATTCAGGAATCTGGGACAAAATCTGTCAGGGATGGTACTTGGTCCTGTTGTGAGGGCAGGCGACTGGACTCAAAGACCTTCCAAGATCCCTTCCAGCTCTAGTAGATAGGCATCTCCATTCATCTTAAAAGAACAGGCTTGGTAGTGTGGATGCTCAGCTTGTTATTTCAAAATAACAGGGATTATTTCAAAATCACTCCCCAGCATAGAGGCCCTTTGGCTATGTCTACACAGCAGTGCTGTCAGAATAACTGATGTTACTCCATGGCTACATCTACACTGGCACCCTTTTCCGGAAATGCTTAAAACAGAACAGTTTTCCATTATAAGTATTTCCAGAAAAAGCACGTCTACATTGGCAGGATGCTTTTCCAGAAAAGCACTTTTTCCGGAAAAGCATCCGTGGCCAATATAGACGCGCTTTTCCGCAAAAAAGCCCGAATCGTCATTTTCGCGATTGGGGCTTTTTTGCGGAAAAGACTACTGTGCTGTCTACACTGGCCCTTTTCTGGAACAGTTTTTCCGGAAAAGGACTTTTGCCTGAACGGGAGCAGCATAGTTTTTCCAGAAAAACACTGATGATTTTACATTAGATTGTCGTTGCTTTTCCGGAAAAGCAAGCGGCCAGTGTAGACAGCTGGCAAGTTATTCCGGAAAAGCGGCTGCTTTTCCAGAATAAGTGGCCAGTGTAGACACAGCCCACGTCTACTCATCAAGCAGTTATTCTGACATATTGTTGAAATAATGGTGAGCTGGAGGACTGCTTACTCTAACTGCTGCAACGCTCACTGTACGAGGAGAAAGGGAAGCGGGAGGAAGAGAGCTCTTTCTTCGACTTCCTGCTGCGGAGACAGCGCCAAAGCCAAGTTAAGCGATTTCGACTTCAGCTATGCATTGACATAGTTCAAGTTGCGTCACTTATTTCGGCTTTAGCCCTGCTGTATAGACGCGCCCTTAGAGACTCTGAGTGCATCTAGACACCTTTCTTTCGAAATAAGCTATGCAATCTGCGTTAAGCAAATTGTGTAGCTTATTCCAAGTCTAAGCTGAAAGAGCTTATTTTGAAATTTGGTACTGCACCAAATTTCAAAATACGGCACTATTCCGACAAATCCCTTAGCCCTCGTGGAATGAGGGACACCGGACTAGCACGTCCCTATTTCGGGAACTAGCAGGCGCTTATAAAGATACGGCGTTGCTCCTTCGGGATACTTCCGGCATGCTGAAATAGCAATGCAGTCTAGACGTACCCCTAACACAAATAGATGTATAGTGTTGTGAGCTTTTGTGGGCAAAGCCCACTTCATCAGATGAGCCGGAGTGGAGAAAAAAGGGGGACTCGCAGAATGTATAACTGCAGGATCCACGGCATGGGAAACACCGTTTAATTTCGATGCTGCCCGGTCGAGTGGTATTGAGCATTGAACTTGGGAGCTGGGGGTCTGTGTGGCGGCTGAGTGACTCTGGGGTATCCACACAGTCTAGCTGGGCACGGGGCCCCATGTGCGGCTGTGCTGAGCGATGACAGGGCCTGGAGGGGTTTGCTGATTGTCACTAGCAAAGCCTTGCGAGAGGCAACCCCATCTGGAAAGGTCATACAGCTCCGTGCTCCCACCATCCCTGGCCACACCCTGGGTGTCCCATCAGCCCCCTTTGCCCTCCTTCCTAGGCGGAGCATCTCCAGAACATTTCGTCCTTTCTCCTGTGCAAATGGTTCCACATTCTTCTCCGCCATCGTTACCCCGGTCTGGACCCTTCCCCCGCCTCTTGTCTCCTTTCGGAGATGGGGGAACCAGAGCGGCAGGGATCTGGTGGACCTGGCATTAAATAATTATTGTCCGGACGTCCCCTATTGGCTGACCATCCCCCGTAACTTCCTGTGCCCCAGAATATTTAAATCAATAAAAATGAAGGGGGGAAATACTTCAGTGCCATACTAGTGTGCAATACGGAGCATTTGCATGGATAAAAGGAGGGGGAAGAGCTTACAAAGAAACACTGATGTTGTTTGTCGAAAGCATTGAACAAAAGCAAAGCAATTCTGCCGAGACCGGACATACTGGGTTTCTGCATCTAACGAAGTAGGTCTTTGCCCACAAAAGCTTATGCTCCAATAAATCTGTTAGTCTAGGTGCCACAGGACTTCTCATTGCTCCTGCAAATTCAGACTAACACGGCTACCCCTCTGACACTCGGCTTTCTCCACACATGCCTTCCCCTCTTGCCTTGGATCGCACACATGAGGCACAGAGAGGGGGGGTGTTTTTCTGAATCTGCTCCAGGAACTATTCTGGGGGCAGTTCTCAGGCCTGTGTTAGCCAGCAGGTCAGACTAGAAGATCACAGTGGTCCCTTGGCTGCTATCATACAGATGGGGAAACTGAGGCACGGAGCTGGGACATGGCCTCGGTCACCAAGGTGGCCTGTTGGGAATGTGGCCCGGGTTTTCCAAGCGCCAGTGGGCTGTTCTTTTTGCCACTCTGTGACTGCTCCACTCTCCCTGCGCCGTGCGCTCTGTGGCAGGGGACAGGGGAGAGTGGCCCTGCTTTGAACTGCCGGCACCGTGCCATTGCCCGCAGGGCTGCAGGGAATCCCCTGACAAGGTCCGTATCCTGGAATGGGGCTGTTTTATCACCTGATGGCTACAGGAGCTTTAAGCGTGTGAGAAAAGACCGGCCACTGACCCCACAGGTAGACCATTAACTCTGGGCCAGGGACTGCCCCAAATTGACGAGGTTATTGGAGCGTGATGAGTTTAGAGCCCTTACAGGGAGTGGCTGGTAATCAGAAAGCTGCTGTTAACTTCAGCAGAGTTTGCACCTGGCTATTATACATAGACAGTGCATGGGGGTGGGGATAGATAGAAGGGGTGTGTGGGGATAGATATAGATAGAAGGAGTGTGTGGGGATAGATAGAAGGGGTGGGGACAGATAGAAAGGGTGTGTGAGGATAGATAGATAGATAGATAGATAGATAGATAGATAGATAGATAGATAGATAGATAGAAGGGGTGGAGATAGAGAGATTACATAGATAGAAGGGGTGTATGGGGATAGTTAGACGGGGTGTGTGGGGATAGATAGAAGGGGTGGGGACAGATAGAAGGGGTGGGGATAGATAAATAGATAGATTCGATTAAATAGATAGAAGGGGTGTATGGGGATAGATAGATAGATAGATAGATAGATAGATAGATAGATAGATAGATAGATAGATAGATAGATAGATAGATAGATAGATAGATAGATAGATGTGAATGAGGACAAACAATTGTATTTTCCATGCCAACAGGAGACGTCTCATTCCCCAGAGACACCTTCACTGGGTCTCTGCATCACTTCCTCCCTCCAAGGGTGAAGTCCTGCCCAGCTCTGCACCCTCCGTGAAGCTGGGGCCCCCAGTGGGAAGGTTTCCACGATGTGCACCCAGACCCTGCTCTCCTCATCCTACATTTTATTTCCTTCTCACAGACCCCAACTCTGCCCCCTCCCCCACCCGAATCAGCCAGCTCCAGCATCACTGAGGGAGAGAAACCAGCCGGTCATTGAACCCAGGCATCCTGACGACCGACCAAACCCCCCTCCCGCTGGACCCCCCTCCCCGTGCTGTGGACACAACCCCTGCCCTGGCTCCCAGCTCCTCCTGCATGAAACCCAATAAACAATCCCAGCCAGGCCGCAGCTCGATCTGAAGACACCAAGAGATGGTGAAGTCACCGCTGCCCGGGAGGGAGCAAAAACGGTGCCCCCCATTTCTAACGGGAATGGGCCTGGCTTGAACATCCAGCCGCTAATTCTTGTCTCTGCTGGTCACCGCGAGATTCGCAAGCTCCTCATGGCCTGAGATTTCCTGCCCAGGAGGGTCCTTCTCTACCCGGCTCAAGTTCCCTCTCGCTCGTCTCTTTGACCAGCTCAGCCAGGACCCTCTCAGGTCTTCTCTGTCCCCTCTGTGGCTGTTCCCATCCTTGTTACAATGCTGCACCCCAGAGGTAGACGCTCTCACCAATGCCTTATAATAGAGGTGAAAGAACCTTTTGGTTCTCCTGAGATCTCCCCGTCTCCAGGTCCAAGGAGCACCCAGATCTGTTTTGGCCAGGCCATCCTGCCTGGGGCTCATGGGCAGAGATTAGTTAGCTGGAAGAAGCTGTTCTCAGGGGTGGAGAAAGAGATCGCTGCTGGGGGAGTATTGAGAGCAGAGGGGTACTGCTCTTCCATACAGCATCTCCTACCCATAGCTGAACAAGACAGCTGTCACTGCTGGGGGAAACTGAGGCAGAAAAAGCTGCAGGGATGGGGAGCTCAGCAAACAGCAGCTCTTACCTGGTCTGATCCCACCGCTGACACCAACCAAGGAGGTAAACGGCAAAGACGCACTCAGGCCATTCTGCAGCTGCAGCCCAGGTGCAGAGCACTGCTCAAGGAAGGAAAGGAGCCAGGAGAAACTCCCTGTGAAGTTGAGCTAACAAACCTTCTGTCTAGAGGGGGAAAGTTCAGTGATCAGCAGGTTCGAGCTAGGGCTGGGAGCCAGGGCTCCTGGGTTATAGGCCTGCCTCTGGGAAGGGAGTGGTGTCTAGTGGCTAGAGCTGGGAGCAGGAAGCCCTGGGCTCTATTCCTGGCTCTACCCACAGCTTATACCATCGGAGCCTTCCACTTTCTTTTCTAACCTGACCACAACAGAGAAACTTTCACTTCCCTGCTCTCATTAATCCCTTCTCGCCTGGAGAGCTCGCATTCACAGGCCAGATGGGCCTCCAGGGTCCTACTAGGAGGAAGCAGCGCACAGTGGGGAGACCTTGGCAAGGGGGGAGGCGTGGCTCCGTTCTAGCACTGACCAGCTGGGCTCTCCGAGCACCTGACAAGCCGCTCAGCCCTAGCAGCGAGAGGAGGCGCTGAGGGGCAAAGGGGCAGAACCAAGAGTCCTGCTGCCAGACTCCCCTCTCCTGTCAGAGATGGGGATAGAACCCAGGACGCCGAGCTGCCCCACTCTAACCACTAGACCCTGCTGCCCTCCTCGAAATAACGATAGAACCTCGGAGTCCTGACTCCTTGTCTCTCTAACTACTATCCCTCATTGCCTTGGAAACAGCCAGTGCGTTGCCTTGGCACCCCAGGAAGCCTCTGTCAGTTTCTTTTCCTCTCTGGAGCCACCTCTCCCTCGTGTGTCTGGGAAAATTGCGTCAGCGGGCAAGGAGCTCAGTTCCCCACTAGCTGTAACCCAGGGCTGGGGGCGTCGCGTATGAATCCTCGTTCCTTGTGGGGGGCTTGTATGAGCAGCTCGCCCTCCCACGCCCCTTTCCCCAGGGACTGTAGGGACTGGCATGGAGGAGCTGCTGCCTGGCGCATGGGGTCGTAACGCGGGATCCCTGCACGGCCCAACCCCACTGGGCCTCTCCTGGCGACGTCACTGTCTCTGCCTTGGGTACCGGGGGGGATCTCAACGCGCCGGGCTCAGCATCTTGTGCAGTCGGCCGGCCCGTCGCTAGCGAGCCTGCGTTCTGCGACCCCGAGTGCAGGGCGTGGTTTGGAGTGCAGGGGGATCCGCCCAGGAGCCAGGGCTGGGCTCTCTCCACTGAGGGAAGGGCTGCGGGGTCATGAAGTGACCCGGCTTCTGGGCAGGGCAAGATTGTCAGAGCCATCCCGAGGGGGCCGCTGGGCCTGGGGCAACTGCCACTGAAGGCCCAGCCTTGCCCCTTCTCAAACCCTGCCCCCGCCCCTCCCCCAAACTGTGGCCCCCTGCACCACCACCACCCCTACCCCAAGCCCTGACCCTTCCCAAGTCCTGCCCCTTCCCAAGCCCCACCCCCAAACTCCGCCTCCTGCTCCACCACCACCCCTTCCCCAAGCCCTGCCCCTTCCCAAGCCCCGCCCCTTTTCCAAACTCCGCCCCTTCCCAAGCCCCACCCCCAAACTCCGCCCCCTGCTCCACCACCACCCCTTCCCCAAGCCCTGCCCCTTCCCAAGCCCCGCCCCTTTTCCAAACTCCGCCCCTTCCCAAGCCCCACCCCCAAGCCCCACCCCTGCTCCGCCACCACCTCGCCCTGATCAACACAGCCCATAGGACCGGAGGCTGCAGGCCCCCCCGAAAGTGCAGGGCTGGGACAGACCTATAGGCAGGACAGTTCTGAGGACTGTACCGATCTAGGGTCCCGAGTGGGGACCTGGGGGAACTGGCGGGGGCCTCTCTTGCGTTGGTTCTTGAGGGGCTGGGAGCAGCTTCCACGCCTTTCCCTTGGGTGGGTCCCAGCCTAGAGGTGGCTGAGTGCGGGCAGGACCTGGCGGGGTTTGCAGCTGTCACAGCATCACAGACCAAGAGGGAGCCCCGGGGGGGCGGAGCCAAGGGCTCAGCTGCACCCCAGGAACCTGTTACAGGACTTTTCTAGGTGGCCTCCAGGCAACCACGGCCCTGGGGTGGGGACTGGGGTCTGGAATGGGCCCAGCGCTCTGCGAGGGCATGGCCAAGGGGTAGGAAAGTGTCCATGATTTCAGGGCTTCACAGGCTTGGCCGTTCCCATCTGACTAGCTGGATGGGGGGAGGGGGGGCACAGCTGGCCAGGGGCCCTGCCCCAACTCTCTCCCTATGGCCTGGGTTGTGCTTCGCTAGGGCCTGTGGCATCAGGAGTTGTATCCTCACAGGGATTCTGTACCGCGCTAAACCGGGGCTGCTTAGTGATGCTGGGCTCAGCTGTGAAGTGGTTTATCGCTGGCTGATTCCACAGCGAGGTTGCCACAAGCCTGATCTGCTGGGGCAGGAACTTCCCTCGCTGTGTGTCCGGAATGCCCATGCCAAGCAGGGCCGGGCTCCTCACCCCTGCCAGCACCCAGCGGTGAGGAGTCCCGCGGGTTAACGTTTTGCCATGCGCCAAATCTGGTTCCTTCGACCTGCCCTGGGCTTGTCGTGTAAACACCGGCTGCGTTTGGGCCCCAGCCTCCAGCACGGACGTCCGTGATATTGTTCTTCTTTTTCTGCCCCTCAGCCCCTCGCAGCCTTTCAATCCGTGCCTGGCAGCCGGGGAGTGGTGTCGGGCTGTCACGTCACACGGGCAGCGCACGGGGCGGCCGTCCCTGCGTCACCCGTGCTGACGCGGGGCTGGGGCCCTGGGGGACTGGGGCGTGACAGAGAGCCGGGTGAGATCAGACGCACCCGGATGTCAAAGGCGTTTTAATACAGTCACAATCCAGCCCAACCTCCTGGGGAGAAATATGAAACTAGGAGCCAGGACTCCTGGGTTCTGTCCCAGCTTGGGGAGGGGAGGGGAGAGGAGTCAAGTGGGCGGGGGAGAAGAGGCGTCTGGGCTCTTGGGTTTTATCAATGTGCACAGCGCCCCCTAGTGCGCAAGGCCAGGAACACCCACTCTTCCTTCCGACCTCTGCGTGACCGTGATGAGCACCCTTCGGGTAAGGGGTTACCCCTTAGGAGTACTGGAGACATGTCTGGGGGTACGCCAACCCAACTGACCTTTGGAGAAAACTGAATTTTTGTTTTATGTTTTACAGCACTTTATTATTTTTGTACTTTTTGCACTCCAAAATTTCATCGCCCGCCCGGCTACGATTAAGTTGTTTGAACAAATGTGTTGCCATGGCAGAAAAAAATGTTGTGAGTCTTCGAAAACTGTAGGTACTGGGGGTACTTATAGTTTTTTTAAAGAGGGACTTTATAAAAAAAAGGTTGAGAAACACTGTGCTGGGGGTGGTTGATTTCCCCCTGCAAAGTCGCCTGCTATTTCAGGGCGTTTTGCTGCCTTCCGGCCGGCTGTACATTGGGCCGGGCCTTCGCTCTCTGGGCTGTGTAGTGATCCCAGCTCGCACCTACCCCTCACTGGAAAGGGGAGCCCCTGCCCAGCTCCCCCTTTTTTTCACCCGGGTGGGTCACCGCTATTTGGTGGCTGCTCCTTATGCCGCAGGGCGTGCATCCCGCAGCAGGTAGCGAGCTGGAGATAGGCTCTCTGCTTGCAGTCCCAAGCCCCCTCCAGCCAGCACTGTGCCCAGCTGCTCGCTCGCTCTCTTGGCTTTTCTGATGGCCACAGGCCCAGGGCTTGTTCGGAAAACCCCCTTGGCTTTCTGCTGCTCCACAGACACACACACACCCCCCCCCCCCCCCGCCGCCAGCAGACGCTACCCCTACTCAGGTCTGCCAAAGGGAGCCAAAGGGGGCAGTTGCCCTGGGCCCAGCAATTCAACAGGGGGGAGGCGGTGGCAGACAGAGCCCTGGGCCCTTTAAATGTCCACCAGAGCACTGCACTGGGCTCTCTGTGCGGCTCTGGGGGCTGGAGGGGCATGTATGCCCCGAGCAGCACAGAGGGCTGGCTGCCCCTGGCCCCGCCTCTTCTGCCCAAGGCCACGCCCCTTCTGGGCTGTCGGCTCCCCCGCCTTTGTGACCCAGGTGCCTGGGGTCGTCCCGACAGAACATGCCACGGCTCCGGGCAGGCTACAACCAGAGAGCAGATACTCCCAAAATGTGCAGCTACACACTGGTGCAAAACTCACTCACAGGCCACAGGCAGTGTCCTTCTCATCACACACACACACACACACACACACACACACACACACACAAAGGCTGTGACCTTCTCATCACACACACACACACACACACACAGAGAGGCTGGGTCCTTCTCATCACACACACACAGAGAGAGAGGCTGTGTCCTTCTTATCACATACGCACACACACACAGAGAGGCTGGGTCCTTCTAATCACACACACACACACACACACACACAGAGGCTGTGTCCTTTTCATCATACACACACACACACATCCCCACACAAGCTGTGTCCTTCTCATCACACACACACACACAGGTTGTGTCCTTCTCATAACACACACACACAGACTGTGTTCTTCTCATCCCACACACACACACAAGCCGTGTCCTTCTCATCACACACACACATACAGGCTGTGTCCTTCTCATCACACAAATACACACACACACACACAAACAGGCTGTGTCCTTTTCATCATACACACACACACAGGTTGTGTCCTTCTCATCCCACACACACACACAAGCCATGTCCTCATCACACACACACACACACACACACACACACACACAGAGGCTGTGTCCTTCTCATCACATACACACACACACACACACACACGCAGTGTCCTTCTCATCACAAAAACACACAGACACACCCACACACACCCACACACATCCAGGCTGTGTCCTTTTCATCACACAAATACACACACACACACACACACACACACACACACAGAGGCTGTGTCCTTCTCATCACACACACACACGTTGTGTCCTTCTCATCTCACACACACACACACACAGACTGTGTCCTTCTCATCACACACACACACACACACACAAGTCATGTCCTTTTCATCACACACACACACATCCCCACTCAAGCTGTGTCCTTCTCATCACACACACACAGGCTGTGTCATTCTCATCCCACACACACACAGGCTGTGTCCTTCTCATCCCACACACACACACACACACACACACACACACAAGCCGTGTCCTTTTCATCACACACATCCCCACACACAGGCTGTGTCCTTGTCATCACACACACACACACACACACAAACAGGTTGTGTCCTTCTCATCACACACACACAGAGGCTGTGACCTTCTCATCCCACACACACACACAAGCCGTGTTCTTTTCATCACACACACACACACAGAGAAATCACACAGCCCCCTTCCTACATTCCAGTCTCTGGCTCCCAAGCAGTGCGAAGATGTGAACTCTCTGTCCACAGGTACAAATTGTGCTTCTGCCCCCTGCCAGGTGTGTAGTTTAGATTTTCCCCAAACACCAGAGTGCAGGAAAGTCCAGGAAGCTGGTTGTTCAATGATGACGCAATCAGGTGTTTGCATAAGATTTCAAAGTCCATTGCTGGGTTCTTTGGGGGCGGGGTGTTTGCGGGCTCGTGAAGTCACGCTGTGCCACACCTGCCACGTGGACGGGTCACTCGGCCCTGTGGACCCGGGTGTTTTACTGCACTGGAATGTTCTCGTGCCAGGCTGCGAAAAAATCCCCCCGCCCAGCAGGTGCAGCAAGTGACAGCGCTGTGAAACGCCCGTGTAAACAGGCCCCCGGCGCCATTCGCTACTCCCCTTTCCTCCAGCGCCGGGAGAGCTCTCCCCCCACCCCTGCCGTGACCACGGCGCGGCGTGAGAGCGCTGCCCCGCCGTCGTGTAGACAAAACCTGGGCAGAGCAGGTGCTCCCGGAGGTGAGAAGCAGGACTGAAGCCAACATGGAAAGGTGCAGCTGCCCTTTGTATTCCTGCTGCCATGGGACCGGTGCTTCCTGGGTCCCAAATACAAGCTGCCCGGTGCCCGGCCTGGAACAGAATCCTAGAATCCTGGGGGGAACAGAATCCTAGAATCCCTGGGCGGGCAGAGATCTCAGGAGCCATCAAGTCCAGCCTACTGCCCAAAGCAGGACCAACCCCAACTCCATCATCCCAGCCTGGGCTTGGTCCAGCCGGGACTTCAACACCTCTAGGGATGGAGAATCCTTCCCTCCCCTCCCCCCCCCCCCCCCCCGCCATCCCACCCCAACCCGCTCCCTAGGGAACCCATCCCAGGGCTTCCCCACCCTCCTAGGGAAATAGTTTGTCCTAATATCCAACCTAGACCTCCCCCACTGCAACCTGAGACCATTGCTCCTTGTTCTGCCACCTGCCACCCCTGAGAACAGCCTCTCTCCAGCCTCTCTGGAACCCCCCTCCAGGGAGTTGCAGGCTGCTCTCAAATCCCCCGTCACACTTCTCTTCTGCAGACTGAACAAGCCCAAATCCCTCAGCCCCTCCTCGCAGGTCATGTGCTCCAGCCCCCGAATCATTTTGGTCGCCCTCCGCTGGACCCTCTCCAACGGGTCCACATCCTTTCTGTAGTGGGGGGCCCAGAACTGGACACAATACTCCAGATGTGGCCTCCCCAGTGCCAAATAAAGGGGAACAATCACTTCTCTAGATGTGCTGGCAATGCTCCTCCTAATGCACCCCACTATGTCGTTTGCCTTCTTGGCTACAAGGGTACCCTGTTAATTCAACAGCCTCAGAGGTCTCTGTCCACATGCCTTGCTGAAGCATTAGGTGTATGTATGCCATGGCCCCTTTCAGTGGCTCTTGGTATGGCTGATGACCAGTGTTCCCTGTAAGCTGAGCACTTGGGCGGCCGTCCAGGAGAGATTCAGGTGCCGCCCAGCTGATTGGGAGAGTACCCCGCAGCTGATCACAGCCAGCAGCATGTGTTTCTGTTGGTGGTGCACATCCACCCATGTGTTGGTGCACAGAATAAAATTCATTCCACACACAGATGGAAAATCTTAGCGGAACATTGCTGAGGACCCTTGTTGAGCCCCAAACAGGCTGAGGCCAACCATCTGGGGGTGTCCCCCAGAAACACAGCCCGATCTTGGACAGAGAGAGCCACCTAGCGTAGCTGTAACTCCCCGTACAAAGGCACAGTCCGTGCAGGGTCACACCCAGGTGTGCCTTTGTTGTGAACAGAGGCTGCTGTTGTTACAGCCACCAGGTTCCATCAAGTTGAAACCAAACCCAGTCGCATGGAGCTGAGGGAGTGACCCTGGTAGTGGGAGAGGGCTGCAGTCTAGAGAGGCCACAGCAAGGACAGTGTCTGATCTGTTTATTCTGTACAGCCACTTCCTGGTAGCAACAAATAAGCTGTCACGAGCTCCAGACCTTCCTGCACTAGCTTTGTATCCCCCAGTCCAGCCCCAGGACTGTCTGTGTCTCTGGGTTGGGAGCAGTGCCTGGGGGGTTAGGCTTGGGAGCCAGGACTCCTGGGGTCTAATCCCAGCACTGGAAGAGGAGCGGAGTCTAGTGGTTAGAATGGTCAAGCCAGGACTCCCAGGTTCCAGTCTCAGGGATTGGAAGAGGAGTAGAGTCTAGTGGTTAGAGCAGTAGAGCCAGGACTCCTGTGTCCTAGCACCAGCACTTGAAGAGGAGCGGAGCCCAGTGGTTAGAGTGGTCGAGCTAGGACACCTGGGTTCTACGTCTAGCTCTTGGCTGGATGTAATCTCCAGGCCTGAAATAGCTGGGGTTCTAGAATGTGCCCCCCATAGAGAGGCGGGGGAGCGGAGGCCCATGCTGTGCCAGATAACTGGTTGTCTGGGTCAGGCTGCCCCTCATGCTATGGGACCGCAGGATGATGGACTTCAGCAGCTGGTGCGGCCAGGCAAGGGGGCACGGTGAGGGGCAGCCCCTGCTGGGGTTGTCCCAGACCTAGGGAGGAGGCGGGCGGGGAGAGAGAAGCAGGCAATGCAGCCACTTCAGGGACAGGACAGCTCCCCCAGTGCTGAGATGCAGCCACTTCTGGGGTGGGAAAAACTGGAGAATGGCGGCAGAGGGACTGCTCAGCTCGACTTTGCGGGATGGGGGGACGGGGTGCTGGAGTCAGTGGTTTCCCAATACAGAGGGAGCCACCCTAAGCAAAATGGAAAATGTGGTAATTACACTCAACAAGGAAGTGAGTGAACTAATCCAAACTTGGCTCTCCCCCAGCTGGCAGGTATGGCCCAATGTCCCGGCGCAAGGGCGGGGGCCTCTCCCCGAGCAGTCAGGGCTGGCCCCCATGCCCCAGAGCTGCACTAGGGGGCGCTGGGCTGTGGGGCAGGAGGACTCCATACGGGGTCAACATAAGAATGGGATAGTGGAGTTGACTGAGGCCAGTCACAAAACATCTCCGCAAAGAGGGTGTTTCGGCCAAGATGGAGAACACCCCAGGAGCCTCATTCATATGCCACCGAAATGGAAAAGAGGAAGCAAAAGGGCCATGTAAGAACAGCACAGCAGTGGGACTTAGACACCCAGCTCTGGGAAGGGAGTGGGGGCTAGTGGTTAGAGCAAGGGGGAGGGGGCTGGGGGAGCCAGGACACCTGGGTTCTCTCCCCAGTTCAATAACACATTTGTTTACACTCATGAGACTGCAGGAAACCAACAGTCGGATCCCCTGTGGCGCTGCGGCTCCCTCCCCACGGCCCTGAGCCCCCAGGAGGTGAGAACAGTCTCTGCCTAACAGCTGGGAAGTCTCACAGGCCAGGCGAGAGCTGCCACAGGGAAAGTTCCAGCCATGGATGGCCAGCGGGCCCATCTACCCTGGCCTCCTGCCTGCACCCCCCCTTCTTGGCCCCAGACCCCTCCTGCCCAGTTCCCAGCCTGTCCCAACAGCCCCAGGTCTGACCCACAGGCCCAGGACCCCTCCCCCTTCCAACGCAGACCCTTGGGCACGGAGAGGCCCTGACTTGCCCCCCAGCAGGACCAGCCCTTCTCCTCATCCCAGGCCACACTCTTACCCCCAGGTCCACGTGGGTCTCTGCTCTCAACGTGCTTCCGGCCCACGCTTAGTAACAGACATTTAGCCGCATACAGAGGGTGTTGCCACTGGGTAATAAATCCTACGCACACTAGAGTGCAGAGTCCCCGGGGTAGGGCGGAGGGAACAGGCTGCTGGCTTGTAAACCTCGCGCTGGGGTCGGAGGGGGCTCGGCCCACAGTTCATGTTGCTCCTGTTAGTGGCAAATCCACAGCACAGGGAACGGGGCAGCAAAGAGGAGCCGTTGCAACTGCCATTTATGTCCTCTGTCTGGCACGTGGAAATGGCCAGACCCCAGGAAACCCCACAGCCCCGGTGCATGGAAAATCACTGGTCTGTACAGCCACGAGGGCCCCTCACGTGGTTTGCTGAACGACGCGGGGAGGGGGCAGACAGAGGCTGGGATGAGTTTCTCCAACCCTGCATGGGGGGAGTTTCAGATCTGACTTTAATTTTTCCCAAGCATTGAGGGGCACTTCTTAACCCCAACACAGCCAGGGTAAAAAACGACGGCTCGTTTCAGCTGGGGAAATACCGGGCTTTGGTCTGGTGGCTGGAAGGATGGCGGGCGGGGCGTTTTCAGTGGCCGGACGCTCTGATGAACCCAGTTCCGTGTGGTTTGCTGCAGACCCGAACCCACCATGATGCCTCCCCAACGCTGAAGAAAACAATGAATCTCGCGTTCTCCACCTATGTGTATTTACATTTAATAATTGCACAGCCCCATTTGCAGTGCATACACCCAACTACACCCTTTTGTCCTGCGCGGGCTTGTTTGTTTGAACCTTTCCGATACGCCCCTGTGTGCTGAACCGTATCCTGATACAGGAGTCAGGACTCCTGGGTTCTCTGCCCGGTTACAGGAGAGGAGTGGGGTCTAGTGGCCGTAGCCAGGGCAGCTGAGAGCCAGGATGTCTGGGGATCTACCCCTGTTCCTGGAGGGGCGTGGAGACTAGTGGTTAGAGATGGCAAACTCTGGCACAAACGCCCCTTTCTCAGCAGCCCGTGAGAGAACTTCCTCCTGACTTTTAACGGGCCACTAAGCAGGGACTGTGGGGCCGTTTATTGCGGCATCCTTCCTCGTGCTCACATTTCTTCTCCTGGGTGCGGCAGCGCCCAGCTGCATTGGTTCTTGCCAATTTCTCAGAGGGCGGGTGCATGGGCTGGCTCTGTCCGGTGGATAAAGGAGGCTGGCTCTGCGAAGAAGAGTAGAGCAGAGGAGTGGAGGATCCCGGAGCGTGTGCTTCTCCTGGGCAGAGGAAGGTGAAAGGGGGAAGAGCCGGAGATCCAGGGGCCTCGGTGTCTCAGCGAGGGAAGAAGGAAGGGGACAGAGAAGCTGGCTCGGCAGGGCAGAGGAGGGGTGTGACGAGCAGAGCGGAGCAGAGCACACACCTGCAGGGACCTGAGGCAGTGGCAGGTGGAAAAGCAGAGCCACAAGGCAGCTCAGCGGGCAAGCGCACCCCAAGCCAGCTCAGGAAGCCCCAGGAGAACCGCCTGGAGGAGCAGAGCAGTGGCCTGGAAATTAGGGGGCTGAGAGACGCGCCCCGAGGGAGCAGCAGAGCGGGAGTGGCGCCATGAGCTACCCAAGCTACGAGAAAGGCCCCGAACCCTCCGCTCCTACTCAGCCCCCGCCGTACTCCAACAACCCCCCTTACGGGGCCCCTCCCCCACTAGGCGGGCAGTTCCCCCCAGCCAGCTATGGGGCAACCCCCGGAATGCCCCCCCACCCGCAGGGCTATTATAGCCCGTACAACGAGGACCCCAGCCGGGGCCCGATGGTCTATGCCCCGCAGCAAGTCATCCTGGTCTCCCCGCCCACTGTCAAGGAGAACGACTACCTGGGCTACTCCATCTTTACCCTGCTCTGCTGCTGCCTGCCCCTGGGCATCGTGGCGCTGGTGTATTCCATCCAGGTGAGTCCGGGGGGGCGCGGTGCTGCCGGGAATGGGGGTGGCTCTCACATGGCACCACTAAGGGGTGTTGTGCTGGCGGGGGAGGGGGCTCTCACATGGCACCACTAGGGGGCGCTGCACTGCTGGGAGCAGAGGGAGGGCTCTCACATCACACCACTAGGGGGCACTGCGCTGCCTGCTGGGAGCGAGAGGGACCTTCCTTGGCAGTCATGATAATCGCTTTGCACCACTAGGGGGCGCTGCGCTGCCGGGAGTGGGGGGAGGACTCTCACATGGCACCACTAGGGGGCGCTGCGCTGCCGGGCGTGGGGGGAGGACTCTCACATGGCACCACTAGGGGGCGCTGCGCTGCCGGGCGTGGGGGGAGGACTCTCACATGGCACCACTAGGGGGCGCTGCGCTGCCGGGAGTGGGGGGAGGACTCTCACATGGCACCACTAGGAGGCGCTGCGCTGCCGGGCGTGGGGGGAGGACTCTCGCATGGCACCACTAGGGGGCGCTGCGCTGCCGGGCGTGGGGGGAGGACTCTCACATGGCACCACTAGGGGGCGCTGCGCTGCCGGGAGTGGGGGGAGGACTCTCACATGGCACCACTAGGGGGCGCTGCGCTGCCGGGAGTGGGGGGAGGACTCTCACATGGCACCACTAGGGGGCGCTGCGCTGCCGGGAGTGGGGGGAGGACTCTCACATGGCACCACTAGGGGGCGCTGCGCTGCCGGGAGTGGGGGGAGGACTCTCACATGGCACCACTAGGGGGCGCTGCGCTGCCGGGCGTGGGGGGAGGACTCTCACATGGCACCACTAGGGGGCGCTGCGCTGCCGGGCGTGGGGGGAGGACTCTCGCATGGCACCACTAGGGACACTGTGCTGCCAGGGGCCAGCCAGGGGGGCTCTCCCGTGGCAGTCAGGGCTGATCACATTGCACCACTAGGGGGCGCTGCGCTGCAGGGCGCAGGGAGCTCTCTCTTGTGGCAATGAATTCCACAGGCCACACGGGTGGCCCTTCGGGGAGCCGGCCTCGGGAGCGGCGAGACACCCTTCCTCCAGGACTGGCAGGAGGACAAGGAAGCGACTCTACTGAGTGGGGAGCCAGCGTAGGGCAGTACGGTCTGGGGGTGGAGGCCCAGATGGCTGGTGGCACAGACTGTACCACCCTGGCCACTGCTTGCCCTGGAGATTCAGGGTAGCAGTAGGATTGATGAAGGCAGGTAAGTGTGCAGCACAGAGCCAAGATCTAAGGGGAGGGCGGGTGCTGACTCCCTGGGGTGGAGCCTCGCCAGCCGCTGTCCATCTGTGGAAATACGGGTGGGGAAGAGCTGGGGACTGTTCAGAGCTGTGTTTCTTAAACTATGTTCCGAGAGAACAACAGAATTCAAAATGGCCACCCTTAAAGGTTTTTTTCTCGAGAACTTTCCCCCGACCCTTTTTCCCCCCGACTTTTTTTTTCTCAACAAAAAATCTTTCATGTTCCCCATAAATAATTTATTGTTTGCTGTTCCTCAGTCTTAAAAAGTTTAGGAAACACTGGTTTAGAGAGTCACTGGAACAGCCACACAGAGGTAATAGGAGAGAGTGTGCTAGAGGTGCTAGTAATGTCTGTTACTCAGCAGCTCAACCGCAGAGGCAGCTGCATCTCAGCCCCCAATGAGCCAGCCCCATGGGGTGTTGCTCTGTATCTGTTCCCCTGCTGTCCCAGCCCAGAGACAGCTGCATCTCAGCACTGGGTGAATCTTTCCCTTATATGTTATATGTGTCCGTTACCCCCCTCCCCTCACACACACACACACACACACACACACTGACCCACCCCAGAGGTGGCTGCATCTCAGTGCCGGGTGAGCAGTTCCCAGTAGCTGTGGGGTTAATTGTTCCTGTCTCTCTCTCTCTCCCCAGACCAGGGATGCCAACAACGCCGGGAATGCTGTCCAAGCGCAGCGGAGTTCCCGGATGGCCCAGATTTTCAACCACACGGCCCTCGGAGTGGGAATTGTGCTGCTGATCGCGTGGATTGCCATCGTGGTGACCATCACCATGTTTCACTAGAGAGCCGATCCCTGAGGAGTTAATCCTTCCACCCAGCCTCTCCGCGTATCCAGCTCTGAGCCAACCCCTCCAGTAGGGGGCAGCGGGTTTTCCACACCTGCCTGAACACACACACAGCAACAAGATCACACACAGACCTGCACACACAACCATCTCCTCAGCCCCAGCCACCCCCACCAAGCAGCCAGTCCATGGGCCCCTCTCCCCCAGCGTAACCCCCCCTTGCCAGCCCCAGCGCACACCGGGGGACCCAGGGAGAAAGGGTCCCCTCTGCCCAACCCAGGACTCCCAACTAGGCCATATTCCACCCACCCACATCCAGGGACATGGTTCAAATGTGGGTGCAAAGGACTCTGGGAGACACTGGGGATGGACAGGGCTTCAGACAGGGTCTGAGATGATGCAAGGGAGGAGGGTGGTCCCAAATCCAGCCTTACCCCTAGGCTTTCCCCACCCAACTCCACCCAGCTGAGGTCCATTTTGGGCCACACCATTGGCTTCTGGGAAAGACGGGACAGTCCAGACCACGGACTAAGATTCTCCCCTGTTGGTTGTGTTAGAGGATAAGGGCTCTAGTACTGCTTCTGGCTAGTGGGGTGACTCCTTTAGTGCCATCTAGAGGATAACAACCTTACTGCTGCTGCTGGCTAGTGGAGTGACTCCTTTAGTGCCATCTAGAGGATAACAACCTTACTGCTGCTGCTGGCTAGTGGAGTGACTCCTTTAGTGCCATCTAGAGGATAACAACCTTAGAACTGCTGCTGGCTAGAGGAGTGATTGGAAGATAACAGTCTACTACTGCTGCTGGTTAATGGATGAAGGGGACCCATCATGGCGTGACCGGTAAGACCAATAAAACCACTGTCTGCTGGGTAATCCGATCAGCTCCTAGTCACCCTGTGTTTAAACAGCATGTCTCAGGCGAGGGAGCACACCACTGCCCAGCTCCTGGTGCCCGGCTATGAGAGCCGCCCCCTGCCAGCTCCACTGATAAGTGGCAAAATGCCCCTTGTGTGCACATGGGTTCACCCGCCAGCTTCGCCTGGCTGCCCAGAGATCTCCCCGATCGGCTGAGAGCGCCAAGGATGGACACGCTCGTGCCACGGATGAAGCCCAGCACCTGTGTGAGAGGAGACGCCGCCTCCCCCCCGCCCTGGCCTGAGTGGCTGAGAGAGGCTGAAAGACTTGGTGCACAAGTCTGCTCTCGTGCAAAGGGACAGCAATTCAGGGACGTGTTCAGGCTGTGTTACACGGCAGGGCGTGATCCAAGTGTGAGCCCGCAACCCTACTGAGGGGCAGCACTACTGGGAGCTAGGCAGGACCCTTCCCTGGCGTGTTGGTTAAAGCGGCATCGGACGCTCCAGAGAAATGAGGCAGGTTCAAAATCATCCCCCGGCTGTTACCGCGGGGTCCAGAGCCTGCCCGGGCCCACGTGGCCACGGGGTGTTGCGAGATCGCTGACTCCCCCAACAGCCAAGCTCCACTGGGAATGTCCAAAAGCCTGGCCCAGGCCCCACCGGGGTGCCAAATGGAGACGTTTGTGTTGCAGCGAGAGGGGCGCGCCGCAATGGGAGTCCTGCTCCTGCCGCTCACCTAGCCAGCCTGCCTTTGCCTGCCCTCGCCTCGCCCACCGGAGACGCCACTGGTGGCGCATGCCCCCCTCTCTGTACATCTGCCCCTGCCGCTGCTTCCAGGCTCACCGACCCAAAGCCAGCGAGGGGCCTCGCCGAGGAAACGGGCTCATTAAATTATTCCACCAGCGTGTGTTTGAGAACTTTCCTTGGTCACCCTGCGCTCTAACCACTAGTCCCCACTGCCCTCCCAGAACCATGGAAGGCACATGGGAGTCCTGACTCGCAGCCCCTTGCTCTAACCACTAGTGTCCACTGCCCTCCCAGAGCCATGGAAGGCACCTGGGAGTCCTGACTTGCAGTCCCTTGCTCTAACCACTAGTCCCCACTGCCCTCCCAGAGCCGTGAAAAGCACCCGGGAGTCCTGACTCTCAGCTCCTTGCTCTAACCACTAGACCCCTCTGCCCACCTGGAGCATGGGAAAGAGCCCAGGAGACTTGATTCCCAGTCCCCTCCCTGCTCTAACCACTAGACTCCCCCCCCCCCCAGCTCATATATGGCAAAGGCTTGTGCTGGGTGCTGCATTGGCTGTGACACACTGGGGGGTGAGGCCAAGTGATCAAGCAGGGCTGGGGAGCCTTTTCTGGGTTGGGGGCCGCTGAGCCACAGAAAAATCAGTTGGGGGCCACACGCAAGCGAGAAGCAAAATAACCCCAAGGACCCGTCGCTGAGGGGCTGTGCACCAGCCCTGCGGATGTCGGCAGAGGGCTGGAGCACCAGCGCGGGCTCCCCAAGGGGGTGGGAGCCCTGAGCCTGGGGAGCCACATCCAGCCCCGGGGCCTGAGGTGCCCCACCCCGATCGACGTGCTCCCCCGAGAAGACACTGGGGTAGTCCTGGGAGTGGATTCCCCATAACGGGCCGTCCAAGCTCCTCCACTGTTGCACCTGAAAAGCCATGGGAGGGGGGCATGCTCGGTCGGCGCCTCCACAAGGGGCGTGGCTTCAGGTGGAAGGGGCGTGGCTTCAGGTGGAAGGAGCGGGGCAATTTAAAGGCCCCCGGGGCTCCAGCCACCACTGCTGTGATAGTAATCGGAGCAGCCCAGAGCGCTGGGCCCTTTTACACCACTGGGTCCCAGGGCATTGAGCCCTTCCCCTCGTCGGCGGCCCTGGTTGTGGGTGTTCCCTGTCTCACCACATATTTCGGTATCCCGCTGTGATGCAGTGGGGTCTGCTTTCACTCTTGTAGTCCCTGCAGTCGCTCTTTGCGGTGCTGTACGTGATTCTACAGCCCTGTGCTGTTCTCTAGTAACGCTGTGTGTGTGCCTCAGTTTCCCTGGGCACTGCCGCTCTCTCTGCATGAGGAGGGGACAGCTGGGCCCGACTCACTGGGGAAGTGTGTTCAGCCTCTATCCTCCTGAGGACCAGGTGACAACAGATCACACCTTGGGACAAAGGAGGAGGCAGGGCTGCTTAGAGGGCTGGGACCAGTGTGTGTGGGGGGGGGAGTTTCTGCTGGCTCGGGGAGACTAGCCGGCTTGGGGGCGGGGCAGAGCCCTGGCTCGGTGCCATATCCCCAAGATGGGTTGTTCTGGCTGCTCCTGGTTCCCTTAACAACAGATCTGTGCCACGCTGTGTCCCTGTGAGCCAATGAACCTTCTGTTCTACCTGCCAGCTGAGAATCCCCTCTGGCTGTGGGTGGGGCCCAGGGACTCCCCCACGCTCTGTGACACACACACATGTAGCACAGCCAGTCCCCCGGGTACTCGTGACAACAGCCAGGTAGGGTTACCAGGCGAGTTAAAAAAATACCGGACGGGGGACTGGACAGGAGGCAGGCGGGGCTGGCCAGGACGAGGGGCGGGGCAGCCGGTGGGAAGCAGGGCTGGCGGGAGTGGGGGGCAGCGGGGCTGTCCGGGGGAGATCGAGCGAATCGGCTGGGGGGAGCGGGACTGACCCAGGCGGGTGCAGATCCCAGGGCGCTGCCCGTCCCGCACACGGTCCCGGCCAAGCACTAGGGAGTCCGGGTGCGGCTCCACAAGGCGCTGGAACAGCGCTCAGGACCAGGGACAGGGCTTCCCCTCCAAGGCGTCACACGCAACCAGAGGCTCCCAGCGCCGATCGCGCACCGCACCCCACCACTCCCCCCGCCCCCGCCAGGCTTCCCTCGGGCGCCCAGTCAGAAAACCAGAAAATACCCAACACTGCACGTGTCCGATGTTTTCTGATTTTTTTTTACCAGACAGAGGGCCCAAAAACTGTCGGGTTGAAGAGCAGACACCTGGCGACCCTACAGCCAGGCGGTTAGAATGACGCCGCTAAGGGTGGACTTCGCACAAAACGCAGCCTCCCTACCCCTCCATGGGAAGTGGGGGGGGTGGCTTTGGGGGGTGGAGTGTCACACACCTTACAGCCCTGCCGCTGGGCCAGCACCTGGTCGCCTGTCGCAGGAATGACACAGCCGGCGAACAAGTCCGGGCCTTGTGTACCCACAGGCCTACGCAGGAAGGGGGTGGGGTACCGGGCTAGATGGGCCAATGGGGCAGAGTCAGGGTCACAAAGGGGGGTGGGATACCGGGTTAGATGGGCCTGTGAAGGGGCCCATGGCTCTGTACCAGTGAGGGGGTGCAGGCAGGAGGCCAGGGCAGATGGGCCTGTGGCTGGAGCTTTCCCTGTGGCAGCTCTGAGGGCAAGCGCCCGGCCTGCGGGAAGAGCTGGGCAAGGGGAGGACTTCCCAGCTGTCTGGCAGTGGCTCACCTGCTGGGGGCTCAGGGCAGGGCCGTGGGGAGGGAGCCGCAGCGCCACACGGGACCCGGCTGTTGGTTTCCTGCAGTCACATGAGTCTAAACAAATGTGTTATGGAGCTGGGAAGAGAACCCAGGCATCCTGGCTCCCCCAGCCCCCTCGCTCTAACCACTAGCCCCCACCCCCCTCCCAGAGCTAGGAGAGAACCCAGGAGCCCTGGCTCCCCCAGCCCCCTCCCCCTTGCTCTAACCACTAGCCCCCACCCCCCTCCCAGAGCTAGGAGAGAACCCAGGAGCCCTGGCTCCCCCAGCCCCCTCCCCCTTGCTCTAACCACTAGCCCCCACCCCCCTCCCAGAGCTGGGAGAGAACCCAGGAGCCCTGGCTCTCTCTTTCCATAAAACTAGCCACTGCATATGCAATGTCTCAGGGCAGCTCACTGAGGAAGGTAGGAGGGTGCCAGAGAGCAGCATAGAAGCGTGGCCAGCAGGGGGCAGCACGGCCCAGGGCTGCCCAGCCTCTGAGAACTGCCCCAGCTCGGTGCAGCCCTGCTTAAAGGGACAATGTCTTCAAATAGCCACCTGGGCCTGGGAATGGTTTGACACTTAGCCAGCGGTCAAGCCTCCGGGCGCCACGCCAGTGAGGACAATGCCCATTTTGGGAGGGTCCTAACCAGGGCCGGCCCACGACATTTTGGCACTGAGGCGGGGAGCTTGAATGACGCCCCCCTACCCGCTCGCTGCACTCTGGGGCCCCCCCCAACACAGTCTGGCCCCTGAGGCAGCTGCCTCAGTTCACCTCATGGTAAGGCCAGCCCCGGTCACAACCAACTTGGTAATGTGCGTGTGTGACAGTGTGTGTGTTTGTGTCTCTGTGCATCAGTGTGTACGTGTGGGTGCATGGACGTCAGTGTATCTGCGTGTGTATGTATTGGGTATGTGTGTGTGCATGTGCATGTGTCTGTTAGTATTAGTGTGTATTTGTGCGCGTGCGTGTGCATGTTAGTGTGTGTGTGTGTCAATATGTATTTCAGTGTGTATTTGTGCCAGTGTATGTGTATTTGTGCATGTGTGTGCATGTCCCAGTGTGTGACTGTAAGCGTGACTGTGTTTGTGTGTGTGTGTCAGTTTGTGAGCATATCCCAGTGTGTCGACATCAGTGTGTGTGTGTGTGTCTGTGTGTGTGCATGCGCATGTCCCAGTGTGTGTTTGTCGCAGTGTGTGTGTGTCTGTGTGTGTGTGTGTGTGTGCATGTCCCAGTGTCTGTCTGTGTCAGTGTGTGTGCATGTCCCAGTGTGTGTTTGTCACAGTGTGTGTGTGTGTGTGTGTGTGTGTGCCAGCCTGTGAGGAGCCTGCAGCCCCATCCCTCCCTCCCCCAGCCCACAATCTCCAGGAGGCCGATAACCTGGCCCTGATAAGGTTTGGGGGTATCTAGGCTCCGGCAAGCGCTGGGCCCGGGACAAGCAGACGCAGTTGGGACAAAGCGACTGTTCCAGGCCAAGGGCCCTGCAAGGTCAGAGACAGGAACCTGCCAAGTCAGCGCCAGCCTGGGCCACCAGGGGAGTCAGACCTACTGAGGAATAAGGGTCCCAGCTTGGGGAGGGGAGTGGGGGCTAGTGGTTAGAGCAGGAAAGGCTGGGAGCCAGGACATCTGGGTTCTAGCCCTGGCTCTGAGCAGGAAGTGGGGTCTAGTGATTAGCGTGGGGGCAGGGTTTCCTACTTGTATCCCAACTGCCTTTGGGACAATCATACCCCTTGCCATGCCTCAGTTTCCCCATGTGGACCACAAGGGGGTTGTTTTAACTCCTTTTCTCGGCAAAGTGAGTCAGGCCCTACAGTAGAAGGGCCGAGTTAGATCACCAGGCCGTTCCCAGAGATGGCAGGACCCAGTACCAGCAAATTGGCCCCTCTGCCCAGCTCAGGAGCCTGCCCCCGAGAGCTGTGTCCCGTGGGGCCCCTCAAGCTCTGGCCGTCCCCACACTCTGCCCCTCTCCCCCCCCCCCCCCCCCCACACTGCTCTGCTGCAGAAGACAAACAGGAAGGAAACAGAACAGAAACACCCGACGTGTGTGTGTGTGTGTGTGTGTGTGTGTGTGTGTGTGTGTGTGTGTGTGTGTGTGTGTGTGTG
Organism: Pelodiscus sinensis; assembly: GCF_049634645.1. Taxonomy (NCBI): domain Eukaryota; kingdom Metazoa; phylum Chordata; order Testudines; family Trionychidae; genus Pelodiscus; species Pelodiscus sinensis. The sequence goes on from NC_134734.1 coordinate 4,005,134, forward strand.
ATATGCCCAAGAGAGAGAGAGCCCTGTGGGTTTAGGGCTGGTGCAGGCACTCAGGGTATGTCTACACTACAAAGTTATTTCGAACTAACAGCCGTTAGTTCGAATTAACTTTAATAGGTGCTACACAGGCAAACCACTAGTTCGAACTTAATTCGAACTAGGTAAACCTCATTCTACGAGGACTAACGCCTAGTTTGAATTAAGTAGTTCAAATTAAGGGCTGTGTAGCCACTTAATTCGAACTAGTGGGAGGCTAGCCCTCCCCAGCTTGCCCTGGTGGCCACTCTGGGCCAAACCAGGGAAACTCGTCTGCCCCCCTCCCGGCCCCGGGAGCCCTTAAAGGGGCACGGTCTGGCTACAGTGCTTGTGCCAGTTGCAAGCCTGCCAGCACCGAGCCAGCAGACCCTGCACCTGGCTCGGCATGAGCCAGCCACCCGCTGCCACCCAGCCCTCCGCCTCTTCCCGGGACCAGGCTGGCGGCTCCCAGGAGCCTGCCCGGGGCCACAAGAGGCGGGCACCCACCTGGTCTAGTGCAGACATCGTGGACCTCATCCAGGTTTGGGGGGAAGCCTCCAACGTCCATGATCTCCGCACTAGGCTCAGGAAAGTGGCCGTCTAGGGCAGAATAGCTGCCAGCCTGGCCACCCAGGAGCAGGGTTGCATGAAAATCAAGGTGGTCCAGTGAGACCCCAACCCTGAGCCCTGAGCTTAGAACATAAAAACATAAGAACGGCCGTACTGGGTCAGACCAAAGGTCCATCTAGCCCGACAGTGGCCAACACTAGGTACCCTAGAGGGGATGGACTGAAGACAATGACCAAACCATTTGTCTCGTGCCATCCATCTCCAGCCTTCCACAAACAGAGGCCAGGGACACCAATTCTACCCCCTGGCTAATACCACTCCATGGACCCAACCTCCATGACTTTATCAAACTTCTCTTTAAACTCTGTTCTAGTTCTAGCCTTCACAGCCTCCTGCAGCAAGGAGTTCCACAGGTTGACTATTTGCTTTGTGAAAAAGAACTTTCTGTTATTAGTTTGAAGCCTGCTACCCATTCCTTTCATTTGGTGTCCTCTAGTCCTTCTATTATGGGAACTAATGAAGAACTTTGCTTTATGCACCCTCTCCACACCACTCATGCTTTTATAGACCTCTATCCTGTCCCCCCTCCTTCTCCTCTTTTCTAAGATGAGAAGTCCCAGTCTCTTTAGCCTCTCTTCATATGGGACCTGTTCCAAACCCCTGATCATTTTAGTTGCCCTCCCCTCTCCCACCCTCTCTCTTCCCCTCTCCCACCTCCTTTTCCCAGTCTCCCCGAGTTTTGTTCAATAAAGAGAGTTTCTATTTTTGAACACACGTGTCCTTTATTTTGTACATCAGGAAGGGGGGCTAGGGAGGGGTAAGTGGAAGGAGGTGAGGGAGGAATGGGGTACGAGCCCCCGATGGGGAGGACTGGGGTGGCTCTGCGGGCTCCTCGGGGTGGAAGCTCTCCTGCAGCCCCCCCCCCCCCCCGATTGACCCTCCCCTCCGGATGGCAGCCTGCGGCAAGTGCAGCCGGGCTGATGGCCAAGTGCTGTGATGTGCCCAGTGTGGGCATTCAGGGCACTCCAAGCCAGGACTGCTTTGCTGTCCCTCATTGAGTTAGACAAGCGAGCGGGGAACCCCTGAGAACTGTCTGTCTGGGGTGGGGGTCGGGTCCCTTTAAGCACAGCCCTCGGCTAGCCTGAGACAGCAGCTCCATGCTCTAAGTCCTAACCTGATGCCCTGCCGGCACTGCTTCCGGCCAGCCTTAACCTTGGTTTAGTGTCCACTCAATGGGGACATGCTAGTTTGAATTAGCAAAATACTAATTCAAACTAGTTTTTCAGTCTAGATGCACTAGTTCAAATTTGCTTAGTTCGAATTAACTAATTCGAATGAAGTTAGTTCGAATTAGTGCTGTAGTGTAGACATACCCTCAGTGTGCCAGGCAGAGCCCAGACATGGCCCCTACCCCATCTGGGATCAGAGCCCCATTGTACCAGGCACTACCCAGACCCATCCAGAGACAGGCCCTGCCCAGCCGGGATCAGGGCCCCATTGTGCCAAGCATCGCCCAGACCTATCCAGAGACAGGCCTTGCCCACCTGGGATCAGTCTTTAACTAGACATAGGCAGGATTATTTGTAAGTGGGAAACTGAGGCACAGAGCTCTGCAGTGACTTGTCTAGGGTTCCCCAGTGAGTTGATAGCAGCTCTGGGCATTGAAGCCAGGTCTATCTGAATATCCATTCACCACCTTCACCACTAGGCCAGCTTGCCTCTGGAGCACAGTCCATGCTACCGGGTCAAGTTCTTGACCATAAGGTCAAAAACACAGAGAAACCTGACAAGTTACGTGCCAGCTGCCTCGATGAACCTTGAGCCAGATCCTCTTCTGTGTAAGCCAGGGCTGTCCAGGACACTAGACCCAGCGGGAATCTGCCCCATTGACTCCAACGAAGCTACGGCCCATTGACCACCCCATTGACGCCAATGGAGCTACGGCCCATTGACCCCAGTGGGGATCTGGGCCTCTGATCTCTTGTTGCCTGTTCATGAGCTGGACTTGACTGTGCTTTTAAAAATCTGTGGACTCCTATCTATCCGCAGAACTAGCACCCTCCCCCATGCTCTGTGCTCCATGGACAGAGTCCTGGCTCCCAGCCCCCTGCTCCAACCACTAGACCCTACTCCCCTCCCAGAGCTGGGGAAAGAACCTAGGAATCCCAGCTCCCAAGCCACACAAGCTGTGTCCCTTTCTCCCTGGCCGGGGGTGTCACCTTGCCGGTCCCTGCCAGCGCCAGGCGTGCTGGCTCCCTGGGGGGTCATTCCAAGGTGATCGCAGTGGTTTGTTCTCCGCCCGCGGAGGTTATCAGCTCCTGTGTTGTGACTTCAAGGCTCACGCAAGCCAGGGAGCAGGGGGGGGGGGCGTCATGGCACCAGTGTGTCCACAGTGGGCGGGCAAGGTCCCCTGGGACAGTATAAAAGGCTCTCTGATGGGCACAGCTGCTTGCCCAGCCAGACTGCCGGAGCTACCTGGGCTGCCGTCCCTCTGCCCGTGCGGCCACCGTCCCCAGCGCACCCCACCCGCCGGGGGCCCCGAGAGCCAGGATGGGGAAAGCGGTAAGGGCCTGGCTCTGATTCTCTGCAGGGGGAAAGGGCCAGACGCCAGGGTGATGGGCCTTCTTGTGGATAGTTCGATAAATAGTGGGGGGGGGGTAGATGGATAGAAGTGGTGTTACATGGGGGGGCGGATGGATGAATAGCTAGATGAGTGTGTATGAGGATGGATGGATACAGGATGTGTATAGGAAGGGAGAGAGAGAGAGAGAGAGAGAGAGAGAGAGAGAGAGGGAGTGTATGAGAAAGAAAGAAAGAAAGAAAGAAAGAAAGAAAGAAAGAAAGAAAGAAAGAAAGAAAGAAAGAAAGAAAGAAAGAAAGAAAGAAAGAAAGAAAGAAAGAAAGAAAGAAAGAAAGAAAGAAAGAAAGAAAGAAAGAAAGTTGAATGGATAGCTGGATGGGTAGAGAATTTCCAAATCACACCCGATGAGTTTCCCGGGCTGTTGCTATGTGGCTTTCCGATTGTCAGTCACCGTGGAGGGAACTGAGTTGGGTAAATGGCGCCTGTTAGGGGGTTTATCCCATCACCCTCTCGCTTCCCTGGTCCTTCTGGTGGGAACAGAGAACAGCCGGACCTGCAGCCCAGCGATGCAAACAACTGGATGTTTGCTGGGATTAGCAGCTTCCTTTGCTTTTTTTCCTTTGGTTTTCCCCTTTGGTTTTCCCCACTCACTCCCGGTGTGTCCCTAATACCGATCCCACTAGTCCCAGCTCACCCTTAACCACTCATGCTACTGACATGTAACTTACCAACCCCATATAAAGCCACCTGATTATCTAACCAGCTACACCCCGCCACCTTCATTGGCTCACCCCCAGCAAAATGAATTATGCAGGCGAGCCAGCCACGAAGCCAGCCAGAGAAACAAGTGCAGGGGGCAGATGGGGGGCCCTGGCCGGGCAGTCAGCTCCCAGCCTACGTTTCAGCGACTGGTTGAAAGGCACCTTCCCTCCTAGGTTTGGCTTCGCTCTTGCACAGGCCTTTCCTGGCAGGCCAGCAGAGCTAGGTCCTAGCAGCGCCTCCTAGGGGCTGTGCAAGGAGCAGCTGGCCCCTTCCTAGTGGGCAAACCTGCAGCAGAGGGATCCATGGACTCCAGGCAGTCGGAGCGGGCACTCGGGGGCGCGGTGCTGTGGCACCGCGGCGCAATAGGGGGTGTTCTCCTTTCTCCACCCACTGGGGGGCTTAGTGAACAGCCCGCAGGGCAAGTACAAGGTGCCCCCCTCCGCATGCCCGGGTATGCGCCAGGGTCCCCAGCAAAGCTCCGAGCTGGCGGACCAGAGGGGGAACAGAGGGACGTGAAGTCATCTGATCCAGTGCCATGGGACCCAGGAGTTCTGGCTCTCTCCCAGCCCCGCTGCTTGACCCCAGTCCCCTCCCAGGGCTGGGGATAGAACCCAGGCATCCTGACTCCTAGCTCCGCCCCTCCCATTCTCTAACCACTAGACCCCACTCCCTTTCCACAGCCCCCACCCTGCTTTTACACACTAGGCTCCGCTCCCCTACCAGAGCCAGCCATACTGCCCAGAGGATGCGTAGCTGAATACCAGGCAGCATGATGCCTTGTCACCTACCGTCAGCAGTAGTAGGGCTGTTACCTTGCCCAGAGGCCTGGTGGTGCTCAGGGAGCAACTCCCCCCAAGGTCGGCGGGTGTAGAGCTGTGCTCCTCTCCGCAGGACCAGTATGAGCTGTACGCGGTGGAGATGGAGAAGCAGGACGACGGCGCCATGGACGTGAAGATCAAGAAGAAGAAGACGACCAAGGCGGCGAAGAAGAAGGAGAAGCTGGAGAACATGAAGAAGGAGATGGACGTGGTGAGTGGGGGCAGCGGGGCGGGGGCTGGGCCTTGCACAAGGCTCGGTCGCTCATGCCGCTGGCAGCAGTAGTAGAGCTGTTAGCTTCTGCCGGGAGCTAGAGGCAGCTAGATCACCCCCTTCTAGAGCAATCGGCTCTGGCTCCCGGCAGACCCAGGCAGCTCCGCTGTGTCGGTCACGCTGGGGGAAACTGCCCCGCTCCCACCGATGGGTCCAGGCTCTCGGCCGACCCAGGCAGTCGGCATGTCGGTCACATGTGGGGCAGCCCATTCATTGCCTCCGGGCTCCCTTCTCTCCCCTAGGATGACCATCAGCTCTCCGTGGAAGACCTGGAGCTGAAGTACCAAACCAGTGTGAGCAAGGTAAGCAGAGCCGAAACGAAGGTTTTCTGCGCCTGGAGCAGGCTACTGAACTGCCCCTCCCCCCCAAAAAATGATAAAATTCTATTTTTTGGTATTAATTTTATTCATTGCACATGTTGTTAATTGCACATCTCTTGAGATTGCAAATAGACGACAGTGATGGTATAAACGAAATAGTATTTTAACTTTCTCATTTTTAATTTTGCGCCCCTAAATGTTCTGCACCTGGGGCCAGTGCCCCACTTGCCCCACCCCTGTTATGGCTCTGAAGGTAAGGGCCCCCAAGACGGAGGCCGGGTGGGGCCGTGTCTCTCAACCCAGCCCCCAAGACGGAGGCCGGGTGGGGCCGTGTCTCTCAACCCAGCCCCGGGGGCCATCTACCTCCCAGGCCCCCCTCCACTAGACTGCAGCACATCTTCTCCAGCTGTGCCCCCGTGCCCGATTGCAGCTGTGCCTCAGGGCAGGGGGCTCCCTCCTTCAACCCCCCCAGGAGGTCGGAGACAGTGTCCCCGGGGCTGTGAGCTTCCTCAAGGCAGTGCCCCAGCCAGCTTTAGGGGCCATCTCCAGAGCTGTGAGCTTCCGCCCCTGCTGAGGTGAGAGGGACGCCAGAGTTGTGAGCTTCCCTAGAGCAGTGCCCCAGGCAGAGGCAGGAAGCATTCACGCTGCTGTTCTCCGCCCGCGCTGGGCACTCAGGCCGTCTGCCAGCCCAGGCAGGCACCAAGCAGCTGTCAGAGCATCTCCCTCCCCCCTCCCCCCCCCCGCCACGAGGGCTGGGACCTGGCTTCATTGAACTCCTGAGTCATTCACCTGACTCCAGGGGCTGGGGCCTTGGACCTCCATCCGGCCATGGGTGTATGGCCGGCCACGTGGGTGGACAAAGGCAATTCTGGGGATCCTGAACACACCCCTGGGTCCCACCCCACCTAATAGCCCCGCCCCTACACGGTAGCTCCACCCCTCTATCCTAGCCACGCCCCCACCTGGCACGAGCGGGGGCGGGTTCCAGCTGACACAGGGCGCCCTCTCTCTGTGCACCCAGGGCCTGAACAGCACGTGGGCAGGCGAAATCCTACTCCGGGACGGCCCCAACGAGCTCAAACCCCCCAAGGGGACCCCCGAGTATGTCAAGTTCGCCCGCCAGCTGGCCGGGGGGCTGCAGTGCCTGATGTGGGTGGCCGCTGCCATCTGCCTCATCGCCTTCGGCATCCAGTGCGGCCAAGGAGACCTGACCAGTGCGGATAACGTGGGTACCCGGTGCGGGGGGGGGGGAGGGGTCAGGACTCCTGGGTCCGATCCCTGGCTCCGGGAGGGGAGGGGAGATCTAATGGGGGGGATGGGGCTGGGAACCAGGACTCCTGGGTCCCATCCCTGGCTCTGGGAGGGGAGGGGAGATCTAATGGGGGGGGATGGGGCTGGGAGCCAGGACTCCTGGGTCCCATCCCTGGCTCTGGGAGGGGAGTGGTTGTCCGGCAGGTGACGAGGGGCTGCCCGCTGCTCCTAGGGATGAGTAAATAACCTTTCTCCCCGCACCTGTCCCCGGGCAGCTGTACCTGGCTATCGCCCTCATCGCCGTGGTGGTCGTGACCGGCTGCTTTGGCTACTACCAGGAGTTCAAGAGCACCAACATCATCGCCAGCTTCAAGAATCTCGTGCCCCAGGCAAGAACTAGGGCTGGGGTGGGAACCCAGGTCATGGAAAGCCCGGACATTACACTGCGGGGAGCGGGGCTGGGAGCCCGGACTCCTGGGTTCGCTCCCTAGCTCTGGGAGGGGAGTGCTCACAGCAGAGCCAAACCTATGTGGGGCTGTTCCCCGGCTCCCCCCCCCCCCCCAGAGGTGGCTGCATCTCAGCACCAGGCAAGTTGTCACTATGAGGTGTTATGTGCGGCTGTTCTCCGGCTGCCCCACCCTAGAGGTGGCTGCATTTCAGCACCAGGCGAGTCATGCAGCGCCCCTGAGTGGCTGTAGGTCTGAGGTTAACACAGACTCTTCTCACTCTCCTAGCAAGCCACGGTGATTCGGGATGGGGACAAATTCCAGATCAACGCCAACCAGCTAGTGGTCGGGGACCTGGTGGAGATCAAGGGTGGGGACAGGGTCCCGGCTGATATCCGGATCATCACATCTCAGGGCTGCAAGGTGCGGGGGCTGTGCTCGGTGGGGGTGGCACAGGGTGCGGGGTGGGAGGCTGTTTAGCTGCCCCCTGCTGAACAGTGCCTATCCATCTGCCCAGCTGATCACTTGGGCCTGCCCCCTCACCACCCATCCCATCTCCGGGGGCTGGGGCTGCTGTGCCATGGGCTGTTCCCCAGCTGCCCCACCCCAGAGGTGGCTGCATCTCAGCACCAGGTGCTGACCCACTGGGTCTGTCTTGCAGGTGGATAACTCCTCTCTGACGGGGGAGTCCGAGCCCCAGACCAGAGCCCCCGAGTGCACCCACGAGAGCCCCCTGGAAACCCGGAACATCGCCTTCTTCTCCACCATGTGCCTGGAAGGTGCCAGCAGGGACAGGCTCAGAGGGCAGACCTGGGTGGGGTGTCACAAAAGGGGATGCTCTCGCTTGGCCATCCAGGCTGGCCCCAATGACCCAGCTAGGGCTAGGGGGTGCCCAACGCAGGGCTCAGGGCAGGGCTCTCCCCAGCCATCAGGGTCAGCTCCAAGACCCCAGCCTGAGTAGAGGATGGGGTGTTTCAGTGGCAGGCACTCTCTAAATTCCCTCCTGCACTGTCAAATGGATATGAGAGGCTCCTCCATCCTGTCCTAAATCATTGTGCCATGTTTTAGTGCAGCTGTTTCCCAGCTGCCCCACTCCAGAGGTGGCTGCATCTCAGCGCCAAGCCAGCATCTCTGTCTGGTGTTATGTGTGGCTGTTTCCCAGCTGCCCCACCCCAGAGGTGGCTGCATCTTAGCACTGGGCAAGCTCTCCCCAGGATCCTTTGTGACTGAGGCCATGTGGGTCACCGTGTAGCTTTATCCCTCCCCACTAGGCACTGCCACCGGCATCATTGTTAACACCGGAGACCGCACCATCATCGGGCGCATCGCCAGCCTGGCCTCGGGCGTGGAGAACGAGAAGACGCCCATCGCCATCGAGATCGAGCACTTTGTGGATATCATCGCCGGCCTGGCCATCTTCTTCGGGGGCACCTTCTTCGTCGTCGCCATGGTGATCGGATATCCCTTCCTCAAGGCCATGGTCTTCTTCATGGCCATCGTGGTGGCCTACGTGCCGGAGGGGCTGCTGGCCACTGTCACGGTGAGTCCCCCTCGGCCGGGGCCCGACTCTGAGCTGCGCTCACAATGGACCCGATCCAGGTTTTGTCCCAGTCCGGCCCCACAGCTGAGCCAGCCAGTTTTCTTTCAGGTTCCTCCTGACTCCAGTCCAGTTTCACAGAATATCTGGTCCAGGTTTGAGACCCGGTTTGTAACCCATCTCACTTCATACTGGGGCCAGTCCAGCCGCACACCAAATCCAGACCAGATTCAGTGCCGTGATCCAACCGACTTTGAACCAGTTTCATACCAGATGCAATCCAGGTTTCACGCAGCCTTTAAGATGATTCCAATCTAGTCTCAGTGTGGATCCAGTGCTGATTTTAAGCACTATTTTTAGACTGACTCCAATCTAGATCCAGTCTAAGTTTTCAGTCTTACTCCAGATCGGTGGCTCCCAAACTTTTCAGCATCACACCCTCTTTTTGATTTTTGAGGACCCTCACACCCTCCACCCCCAGCAGCAAAACTTGTTGACCAAAAAGAAAAGAACGGATCAGGGTCGAAAAACAAAAACAGCAGCAAAACTTGGGGGAGAGGGAGGAATTGATGGGGGGGAGCTGGGTCACCTCACACACACACCCTGGAATTTCTTCACACACCCCAGTTTGGGAACCCATGCTCTAGATCCCAATCAGGTCTGGTAGTGTTTAGACTGATTCTGGTCTCCTGTAACACTGGACTCTGTATACAGTAACTCAGTTCCGTCTTACACACTGAATCCAATTCAGATTTTCTAAATAATTTGAGTCAAAGATCATTTTACATTGGCTCCAGCCCAGTCTGTGATTCAGCCAGTATGGGATTCCAATCGGGACTCACAACAGATCCAGTCCAGATTTTGCAGTGTTTGGACTAACTCCCAATCCAGTTTCACACTAGATCCAGCCCAGACTGGGTTCAGCATTCTATCTGGATTTCCCCTGTTCCTCAGGTTGCAAGTCGTGTTTCGATGGTCTCCAATCCAATTCAAGTTTTCGACGGCGCTCAGATTAGCTCAGATCTAGGCTCACGCTGCATCTGGTATAGATTTTGCACAATAATGTTTATACCAACTCTGATTCTGTTTCACATTGAATCCAGTCCAGATTGTGGGCAGTGTTTCAACTGACTCTGATCTGGTTTCATACTAGGTTCAGTCCAGATTGTGTGCAGTTTCCTACCGACTGATCTGGTGTCACACTGCATCCACTTCAAATTATGTACCCTGTTTGCAGACTCTGATCTTTCCTCCATTCTCCCTCCCTCCCCTGGCAGGTCTGTCTCTCACTCACCGCCAAGCGTTTGGCCCGAAAGAACTGTGTGGTGAAGAACCTAGAGGCTGTGGAAACTCTGGGCTCCACCTCTGTCATCTGCTCGGACAAAACCGGGACCCTAACACAGAACCGCATGACCGTCTCCCACCTGTGGTTCGACAACCAGATTCACACGGCTGACACCACAGAGGACCAGTCAGGTATGAGTCTCTGTTCAACCAGCCACTGCCATCTAGAGGTGGCTGCACCTAGCGCCGTGTGAGCTGTCCCTGTGCGGCGTTATGTGTGGTGGTTCCCCAGCTGTCCTGCCCCAGAGGTGGCTGCATCTCAGTGTCATGTGAGCTGTCCCTGTGCAGCGTTATGTGAGGTGGTTCCCCAGCTGTCCTGCCCCAGAGGTGGCTGCATCTCACATGGGCAAGGATGTGGTGTTATGTGTGGCTGTTCCCCTCTCTTCCCACTCCAGAGGTGGCTGCATCTCAGTACCAGGTGAGCCATCTTTGCCCTTCTGGTGCTTTGGGATACTTCAGGTTGGAAGCAGGAGATGGACGTCATCAGCTGTTTATTTTCATTTTCTCTGTCCTTCAGGGCAGAGCTTTGATCAGTCATCGGAGACATGGAGAGCACTGTGCAAGATTGTGTCCCTCTGCAATCGAGCCTTCTTCAAATCAGGCCAGGATAATGTGCCGGTGCCCAAGGTACAGCCGCGTAGCCAGAGAGACGAGACAGGCAGCACCTACTGCTTGGTCCAGTATCTTTTAATGGGGACCAGGGCTGATCCTGACCCCCTGAGCAGTGTTAGGCGGCACACGGGGCGAGGTTACGGAGGCTCAGTATATTCTGCCAGGGTGGGTCACTAAAAGATCCCATGACTCTAGTCTCAGTAATCAGGGTACTTCCCCCTGCCATAAACTGGCCAGCAGTGCCACTGTGTGGTTGTTCCCCAGCTGCCACGCCCCAGAGTTGGCTGCATCTCAGCGCTGGGCGAGCCCTCCCCCCATAGTGTTATGTGTGGCTGTTCCCCCGCTGCTGCACCCCAGAGGTGGCTGCATCTCAGCGCTGGGCGAGTTACCCCCCCCCCCCCCGACACCGGCAGTGTTATGTGTGGCTGTTCCCGCCACTGCCCCGCCCCAGAGGTGACTGCATCTCAGTGCTGGGCGAGTCCCGCCCCCAGGCAGTGTTATGTGCGGCTGTTCTCCCACTGCCCCGCCCCAGAGGTGGCTGCATCTCAGCGCTGGGCGAGTTACCCCCCCCCGACACCGGCAGTGTTATGTGTGGCTGTTCCCCCCACTGCCCCGCCCCAGAGGTGACTGCATCTCAGTGCTTTGCGAGTCCCGCCCCCAGGCAGTGTTATGTGCGGCTGTTCCCCCCACTGCCCCGCCCCAGAGGTGGCTGCAGTTCAGCTCTGCTTGGGAGTCCAGCATCCATTCTCCCCCCTCCAGAGGATTGTCATTGGAGATGCCTCAGAGACGGCGCTGCTGAAGTTCTCCGAGATCACTCTGGGGAACGTCATGGAGTACCGGGAGCGCTACAAGAAAGCCTGTGAAATCCCCTTCAACTCCACCAACAAATTCCAGGTCAGCAAGGGCCACATCCTGGCCCTGCCAGCTAATGCAGTGGCCCCCAGAGAGGGGGACAGGACCTAGGTGTTCTGACTCCAAGCCCCCTGCTCTAACCACTAGATCCCACTCCCCATCCCCACAGCTGTCCATCCACGAGCTGGAGGACCCCCGGGACCCTCGGTACCTGCTGGTGATGAAAGGGGCCCCAGAGCGGATCCTGGAGCGTTGCGCCACCATCATGATCAAGGGGCAGGAACTGCCCCTGGACGAGCAGTGGAAGGAGGCGTTCCAGACGGCGTACATGGACCTGGGGGGCCTGGGAGAGCGGGTGCTGGGTAAGGGGGCGTGGCTGGGGGAGGGCGTATGGGGCAAAGGGACATAGATGGGGGTTGGGGGAGGGCATGTGGGGCATGGAAGGGGAGGGAATGCTGGGTAAAGGGGCGGGACACAGCCATAGCTTGCAGCACCTCCCTCCCCACACCCTGGGTCTCTAGGGAGGAGGAGTTGCCCTGGGCATGTGGAACCAAGGTGGGGTGCTCTATGTGTGGGGCCCATGGGGCCAGGGCAGGCGAGCCCCCAATGTGTGGGATGCAAGGGGGGGTTCCCAGGCCTGAGGGCAGTGGGGGACCCCCCAGTGCCCCGCCCCTCACAGGCCCTGCCTGGCTGCGCCTCCCCCTCCACAGGGTTCTGCCACCTGTACCTGGACCCGGTGCAGTTCCCACGCGGCTTCTCTTTCGACTCGGAAGAGATGAACTTCCCCACCAGCGGGCTCTGCTTCGCCGGCCTCATCTCCATGATCGACCCGCCCCGCGCCACCGTGCCCGACGCCGTCATGAAGTGCCGCACTGCCGGCATTCGGGTAGGGCGCCACTGCCCAGGGAAGTGCGCAGCACTGCAGCACCTCCCTCCCCACACCCAGCTGGGGCACCGCCCTGGGGAAGCTCACAGCTCTAGAGTCCCTCCCCCACCCAGCTGGGGCACCGCCCTGGGGAAGCTCACAGCTCTAGAGTCCCTCTCCCACCCCGGCTGGGGCACCGCCCTGGGGAAGCTCACAGCTCTAGAGTCCTCCCCCACCCCGGCTGGGGCACTGCCCTGGGGAAGCTCACAGCCCTAGGGTCGCTCCCCACACCCCGGCTGGGGCACTGCCCTGGGGAAGCGCACAGCACTGCAGCATCTCCCTGTCCAGCTGGGGCACTGCCCTGGGGAAGCTCACAGCCCTAGGGTCCCTCCCCCACCCCGGCTGGGGCACTGCCCTGGGGAAGCTCACAGCTCTAGAGTCCTCCCCCACCCCGGCTGGGGCACTGCCCTGGGGAAGCTCACAGCCCTAGGGTCCCTCCCCCACCCCGGCTGGGGCACTGCCCTGGGGAAGTTCACAGCTCTAGGGTCGCTCCCCACACCCCGGCTGGGGCACTGCCCTGGGGAAGCGCACAGCACTGCAGCATCTCCCTGCCCGGCTGGGGCACTGTCCTGGGGAAGCTCACAGCTCTAGAGTCCCTCCCCCACCCCGGCTGAGGTACTGCCCTTGGAAAAGCTCACAGCTCTAGGGTCCCTCCCCCACCCCGGCTGGGGCACTGCCCTGGGGAAGCTCACAGCTCTAGAGTCCCTCCCCCACCCCGGCTGGGGCACTGTCCTGGGGAAGCTCACAGCTCTAGGGTCCCTCCCCACACCCTGGCTGGGGCACTGCCCTGAGGAAGCTCACAGCTCTAGGGTCCCTCCCCCACCCTGGCTGGGACCCTGCTCCATGGACACCCCCCTTGAGCCCTGACACTCTCCCCCCCATCCCAGGTGATCATGGTGACAGGGGATCACCCCATCACGGCCAAGGCGATTGCGGCCAGCGTGGGCATCATCTCAGAGGGCAGCGAGACAGTGGAGGACATCGCCTCCAGGATGCGCATCCCTGTGGAGCAAGTCAACAAGTGGTGAGAGCCCCTCCCTGAGCCAGGAGCAATCCCAGGAGTCCTGCCCCCACCCCCACTCCCCTCCCAGAGCTAGGAGAGAACCCGGGAGTCCTGCCTTCCTGGCCTCCTGGCCTTGCTCGAGTCTAACCACTAGATCCCGCTCCCTTCCTAGAGCCAGGGTTAGTACCCAGGAGTTGGGCAGGGAGGCTCAGCTGTGGTGCTGTGGTGTTTGTAGGGGGGTGCTGTGTGTGGATGGCTCAGCAGGGGGCGCTGTGGTGTAAGGGGCACTACGTCTGGGGCTCAGCAGTGGCTGCTGTGTGGGGGGCTCAGCAGGGGGCGCTGTGGTGTAAGGGGCACTACGTCTGGGGCTCAGCAGTGGCTGCTGTGTGGGTAGATCTGTGTGGGGGGCTCAGCAGGGGGTTCTCTCTCCCTCCTCAGGGAGGCCCGGGCCTGTGTGGTGAACGGGGGGCAGCTGAAGGACATGGAGAGCGAGGACCTTGTCGAGATCCTGAAGATGCACCCCGAGATGGTCTTCGCCCGTACCTCCCCCCAGCAGAAGCTCATCATCGTGGAGAGCTGCCAGAAGTTGGTGAGGCACCCAGGAGCGACGCCCCCGCTCCTCCTGCCCATTGCCCTGTGCTCGGTCCTTACATGCAGGGCCGACTTATCCTTAGGCACAGTGCCTAGGGCCCACGATACTTTTAGGGGCCCACGAAAATGTTTTAATTTCTTTTAAAATCAGAAGAAAAAAAATGAACTGTTAGGGTCGAAGACAATGTTTTAATTTTTTTCTCACATCAGAAAAAAATGAACCTTTTAGGGCCCACGAAAATCTATTACATTTTGCCTAAAACAGAAAAAAAATAAAAAGTTTTCCGTTAAAAGCATTTTCGGAAAAGCGTGTCTAGATTGGCAGGACGTTTTTCCACAAAACCACTTTTTGCGGAAAAGCGTCCATGCCAATCTAGACGCGCTTTTCTGCAAAAAAGCCCCGATCGCCATTTTCGCCATCGGGGCTTTTTTGCGGAAAATAAATCTCTGCTGTCTACACTGGCCCTTTTGCGCAAAAGTTTTTTGGAAAGACTTTTGCCCGAACGGGAGTAGCATAGTATTTCCACAAAAGCACTGACAATCTTACATGAGATCGTCAGTGCTTTTGCGGAAATTCAAGCGGCCAGTGTAGACAGCTGGCAAGTTTTTCCGGAAAAGCGGTTGCTTTTCCAGAAAAAGTGGCCAGTCTAGACACAGCCCAGAAGTATTTAAAGTTACATCAAAAATAATTTTTAATATTTTTTTTATGAAGGAAGGGCCCATGAAGGCAAAAGTGCCTAGGGCCCACGAAAATCATAATGCGGCCCTGTTCACGTGCCTTCTGTTCCTTTGCTTCCCTTTCTCCAGCTTTCACAGCTTTTCCTTGTTGGGCTTCACTTCATTGGGTTGCTATGGTGCCTTCTTTCTTTCCTTCCAGCTCGTCCGTTCCACCTTGTCCCCCACCCCACATGACCAGCTGTCTCCCCCCCACAGGGCGCTATAGTGGCCGTGACAGGCGACGGGGTGAATGATTCCCCAGCTCTGAAGAAGGCCGATATTGGGGTGGCCATGGGCATCGCTGGCTCTGATGCCGCCAAGAACGCAGCCGACATGATCCTGCTGGATGACAATTTTGCCTCCATCGTCACGGGCGTGGAGCAAGGTGCGCACGGAGCAGGGGGCTTTGACCCCGGGGGGCTTGGTAGCCCAGCCAGCAGGGTGTGGGGGGCACCGACAGTGCAAATGGAGCCTCCCCGTTGGCGAGGCTCTCCCAGAACAGGGTACGCTGGGGGGAGGTTCGGGCGTCTCATCCTCCGCAGGGGGCACGCTGACAGCTGTGTCCCTGCCCAGGCCGCCTGATTTTTGACAACCTAAAGAAATCCATCGCGTACACCCTGACCAAGAACATCCCGGAGCTGACCCCGTATCTGATCTACATCACGGTCAGCGTCCCCCTGCCCTTGGGCTGCATCACCATCCTCTTCATCGAGCTCTGCACCGACATCGTGAGTCCAGTGGGCAGTGGGGTGAAAGCCCCGCCTAGTGCTCAGGGCTGGCCCCAATGCCCCAGAGAGGCACTAGGGGGTGCTGTGCTGCAGGGGGCGGGGAGGGGACTCTCCCTTGGTACTAAGGGCTGTCCCCAATGCCCTAGGGAGGTGCTAGGGGGCACTGTGCTGCAGGGAGTGGGGTGAGGCTCTTCCCTAGTGGTCAGGGCTGGCCCCCATGCCTCAGTAAGGCACTAGGGGGCACTGTGCTGCAGGCAATAGGGTGGTGACTCCCCCCTAGTGCTAATGCCCCAGGGCAGCAGATGGTAGGGTGGGGGTGCTCCCCCGAACACCTGGGTCCCTCGGCTCAGCCAGCGAGTCTCCCTCTTTCTCCCCACTAGTTTCCCTCGGTGTCCCTGGCCTACGAGAAAGCGGAAAGCGACATCATGCACCTGAAGCCCCGGAACCCCCGGCGTGACCGGCTGGTGAACGAAGCCCTGGCTGTGTACTCCTACTTCCAGATCGGTGCGTCGGCTCTAGCCCGCTCCGGGAGGGGAGTGGGGTGCAGTGGTTAGAGCAGGGGAGCAGGCAGCCAGAGGAAGCTGTGTCTGCGCTACGGATAGTTTGAACCCTCTCCCCTGCCTGTTCATGGCTCACTATTGATTAACCCCTCCGGTGCTGGTGGCTTTTCCACCTTCATTAGCCCTCTTTGAGAGACTGACAGTGGGTCAGGCCAGGGGTGGCTCTGACAGGTGGGAGGCGGGACTAGATATCAGGGCGGAGCCAATAGGAGCTCCACAGAGTTGGCTCCACCTCCTCTTTAGAACTCATGGGTGGAGCCAAGTATAGCTGGCCCTGCCTCCCACTAGAGCTCGTGGGCGGAGCCAAACTCCTCTGGCCCCGCCTCCCCACTGAAACTAGGGAGCAGAACCAAACCCACCTGGCTCTGCCCTCCCCCAGACTGAGCCACGTCCATAAGGGCCAGCCGGGGGCAGCACCAAGTTCCCGGGGGCATCCCACCCTCATGGCTTTGTTCTCCCTTCCCCCACCTGTCCAGGGGCCATCCAGTCCTTCGCTGGCTTCACGGACTATTTCACAGCCATGGCCCAGGAGGGCTGGTTCCCCCTGCTCTGCGTGGGGCTGCGGGCCCAGTGGGAAAATGACCATCTCCAAGACGTGCAGGACAGCTACGGGCAGGAGTGGGTGAGTGATGGGCCATCAGAGGTAACAGCCTTACTGCTGCTGCTGGGGAATGGAGCCACCCCATTAGCCACACCTAGGGGATAACAGCCTTACTGCTGCTGCTAGGGGATGGAACCACTCCATAGCCACACCTAGGGGATAACAGCCTTACTGCTGCTGCTGGGGAATGGAGCGACCCCATTAGCCACACCTAGGGGATAACAGCCTTACTCCTGCTGCTAGGGGATGGAACCACTCCATAGCCACACCTAGGGGATAACAGCCTTACTGCTGCTGCTGGGGAATGGAGCGACCCCATTAGCCACACCTAGGGGATAACAGCCTTACTGCTGCTGCTGGGGAATGGAGCGACCCCATTAGCCACACCTGGGGGATAACAGCCTTACTGCTGCTGCTAGGGGATGGAGCGACTCCGTTAGGCCCCCCGAGGATAAAAGGTACAGGGGAATGGTTGACTCAGGGGAAAAGGGAATCAGGCCTCGGGGGTGTTGGCTCTTATCTGGCCCGAAGGCTTGGGGCTGGCTGGCTCAGGAGAATAGAACCATGTGGGTGGTGCTGGGGGCTGACTCTGACCGGCCGCTCTCCCCGCTCGCAGACGTTTGGCCAGCGCCTGTATCAGGAATACACCTGTTACACCGTCTTCTTCATCAGCATCGAGATGTGTCAGATCTCAGACGTCCTCATCCGCAAGACTCGCCGTCTCTCGGTCTTCCAGCAGGGTTTCTTCAGGTGCTGGGGAGCCCACAGACCACTGGGGAGAGAATCCGGGGGGGAGGGCATGTTCTGCATCCATTCCCTAGCAGCACTGCCCCAGAGGTGGCAGCTCAGCACCAGCTAAGCCATCCCCATGCAGTGTTATGTATGGTTGTTCCCCAGCTGCTCCACCCCAGAATCAGCTGCATTTCAGTGCTGGGTGACCCAGCCCCATGGTGCAGTTGTTCCCCCCATACCCCAGAGGTGGCTGCATCTCAGGGCCCGGCAAGACGTTCTCCCAGGTTTGAGGCACTACAAGATGGGGTTTGGTCTGAGCTGTCCCTGGCGGCTGGGGGGGGCCCTGCCTGGTCAGCTGCATGGAAAGTGTATTAGCCAGGGGCAGCTGCCGTTCCCTGGCCCCTCCCGAGCTCACGGGCTTCTTCTGTGGCAGGAATAAAATCCTGGTGATTGCCATCGTGTTCCAGCTGTGTCTGGGCTGCTTCCTGTGCTACTGCCCTGGCATGCCCAACATCTTCAACTTCATGCCCATACGGTGAGAGCAGGATGTGCCTCGTCCATTCAGCCCAGTGCAGCACTAGGGGGCGCTGTGCTGCAGGGTAGGGTGGGGGCTCTCCTCTGGAATGCAGGGCTGGACCCAATGTGACACTAGGGGGCGCTGTGCTGCAGGGTAGGGTGGGGGCTCTCCTCTGGAATGCAGGGCCGGACCCAATGTGACACTAGGGGGCGCTGTGCTGCAGGGTAGGGTGGGGGCTCTTCCCTGGAATGCAGGGCTGGACCCAATGTGACACTAGGGGGCGCTGTGCTGCAGGGTAGGGTGGGGGCTCTCCTCTGGAATGCAGGGCCGGACCCAATGTGACACTAGGGGGCGCTGTGCTGCAGGGTAGGGTGGGGGCTCTTCCCTGGAATGCAGGGCCGGACCCAATGTGACACTAGGGGGCGCTGTGCTGCAGGGTAGGGTGGGGGCTCTTCCCTGGAATGCAGGGCCGGACCCAATGTGACACTAGGGGGCCCTGTGCTGCAGGGTAGGGTGGGGGCTCTTCCCTGGAATGCAGGGCTGGACCCAATGTGACACTAGGGGGCGCTGTGCTGCAGGGTAGGGTGGGGGCTCTCCTCTGGAATGCAGGGCTGGACCCAATGTGACACTAGGGGGCGCTGTGCTGCAGGGTAGGGTGGGGGCTCTCCTCTGGAATGCAGGGCTGGACCCAATGTGACACTAGGGGGCGCTGTGCTGCAGGATGGGGTGGGGTGGGGTTTCCCCCGGGCAGGCAGGGCCGACCCCAGGGCGGCAATAGGGGGCGCTGCAGGGGGCAGGCTGGGGGCTCTCCCCAGCAGCCCGGCTTAGCGAGCACCACGGGACCAGCACTGGGGCTGCACAGATGTTTTGCTCATTCTCCATAGCTAAGGTCTCTCCCCTGGCTCCCTCCAGGTTCCAGTGGTGGCTGGTGCCTCTGCCTTTTGGCATCCTCATCTTCGTCTATGATGAAATCCGAAAACTCGGCGTCCGAAGGCACCCCGGAAGTGAGTAACTGAGCGATCACACGAGCGGCTGTTCCCCAGCTGCCCCACCCCAGAGGTGGCTGCAGCTCAGGGCCGGGGTGAGCCACCCCTGTGCAGTTATATGTGGCTGTTCCATGGTTGCCTCGCCCCAGAGGTGGCTGCATTCTGCACCAGGGAACAACCCAGACTAACGAGCAGCTGTATTACCCCTACCTTGATGTCTTGCTGAAAGAGCTCCCGGCTGGACCATTCACAGCCTAACAGTCTGCAAACTACACCTGACATGTAACTTCCACCTGTCAGCCCCCCCTTCACCCCCGGCTCTCACCAGCCTGGGTTATATGGCAGCGTGACCCCAGCACACACCCCAATCTGAGATCCCCCCAAGACATGCCTGTCCTGCCCTGAGCAGCCTGCTCCTGGCCAGTACACGGCCTGCTAGGGCAGCGGGTTCCAACCTGTCCGCAGACCTGGGGGGGCTGCAGAGGACACCTGCGATGTCCAAGGGGTCCCACCTCCACTGCACATGGTTTGGGGCTGCAAATGGGAAAAGGCTGCACCCCTGGCGGCATTTGGCCCGGTGGGATCCTGGCCCATGCGATGTGCTCAAGCGGGACATGCCACTGACTCACGAACCAGCCAGGCCACTTTCGGGTCAGGCCACGTCCACGGGGCAGCAATGGGAGGCACCGCCCCAAGGAAACCAAAGAGCCCCGGCTGCTAAGTGCCCAACCCCGCACAGGCTGGTGGGGATGAGCCACGTTCCTCCCCACGGGCTCTCGGCCGGTGCCGCACAACCCTCAGGGGGGCGGGAGCCAATTTAGTGAGCCTGTTACACGACAGCGCCACCGGAGGGTCGTGCCATGGACTGACTCGCACGGCGCTTTAATAGCACGAGCAGCAAAGAGCCACGGGAGACACGTTACAAGGCCACATGCACGGCAGCTAAGTCGCCCCCACATGCCTGTCTGGGGCAGGGCAAGAGGGGAGTCCCAGGGCAGCTGCCCCTTCGTTTTATAGGCCAGTGTCCCCAGGGCAAAGCGGTTCCAGTGCCAGGCAGCAGCCAGCTGGAGAAGGAGGAAATTGTTTTGCCCCTGCCACTGCCCTAAGAACCAGTAATGCCCAGCAGCCTCTGTCACGCCTGGCTCCCGGGGCTGCATGCTCCTTTGTTGCTGGGGAACTGGTTTGGCCGCTCCCCAGGCTTCTGTGGAAACAGCCTTTTAGGCAGCGGCACGGCTTGTGTTTCGAACGTCACCGCTAGCGCTGCGCCTCCGGGCCGCCTGTTACTGCTTAGCAAAGCCGGAGCTTTGAAATGACACCGCACCAGGCTTGGTACAGTCATGCAATAGTGTGCTGGTTGTGAACGCAGAGGGGTATTCTGGCACAGTCAACCCAGTCTGGCATCAGGTGCTGCAGTGTGCCAGCTGCCCCACCCCACAAGTGGCTGCATCTCGGCACTGGGCAAGTTGTGCTCCTGCAGTGTTATATGCAGCTGTTCCTCAGTGCCCCACCCCAGAGGTGGCTGCATCTCAGCACTGGGCAAGTTGTGCTCCTGCAGTGTTATATGCAGCTGTTCCTCGCTGTTCCACCCCAGAGGTGGCTGCATCTCAGCAGTGGGCAAGTTGTGCTCCTGCAGGGTTATATGCTGCTTTTCCTCAGTGCTCCACCCCAGAGGTGGCTGCATCTCAGTACTGGGTGCGCTATGCCTGTGTAGAGTTACGTGCGACAGCTACCTCTAGGGCAGAGCAGCTGGGAAACTGAGTCTTGGGGCTGTGTGAACCATCCTCTTACAGAACCGTTGTGTGACTATTTCCCACCTGCCCTGCTTCAGAGGTGGCTGCATCGTGGCCCTGAGCAAACTTGTGCTCCTGCAGCGTTATGTGCAGCTGTTCCCAGTTGCACCACCCCAGAGATGGCTGCATCACTGCCCAGTGATGCCTCTAACGCTGGGCTCCTCCACCACTCCAGCAGTCTCACTGTAGGACTTTCCTCTTTTCCACAGGCTGGTGGGACAAAGAACTTTATTACTAAAGGCAAAGCACGACCGCCCCTCAGCCTCCGGCAGCATCTCAGGCTTCGCCCCCTCTGCGCAGCACAAAAGAGGCAGATGCCAGAACATGCTCCCGCTCCTGCTTCGCCCATTGGAAACTACCGGAGAATACAACCCCCGGGTCCAGGCCCCTCCAGGCCAGGGGCCCCAGCCATGGATGGAAGAGCAGCCCCCTTGCTTCTGTTCCCAGCTAGTCCCAGCTCGCTCCTTTTTGTGTAGCTGGCAGCAGGACACCTGGGCTTTATCCCTGGCTCTGGGAGGGGAGTGGGGTCTAGTGGTTAGAGCAGAGGGGCCAGGAGACAGAATGTCTGGGTTCTATGCCTGGCTGTAGGAGAGGAGTGGGGTCTAGTGGTTAGAACAGAGGGCTAGGAGGCAGAATGTCTGGGGTCTGGCTCTGGGAGGGGAGTGGTGTCTAGTGGTTAGAGCAGAGGGGGCTAGGGAGCTGCCCCCTGGCAGGTGTGGCCGGGCAGCGTGGCTTTCAGGCAGATCACTGCAGCACTAGGGCAGAGCAGGTCCACCAGCCAATCAGCTTCAAATTTCAGCTCACCAGGAACTGGGGCTCCTCCCTCATTTGCACCCCATGGACTCAGGCTGGGAAAGGCTCCATGAGAGTGACAAAGGCACGTCCTGTCCTGCACTCCTGGGGCAACCAGCCCAGGGGGCCAAGCCCTGGTTCCATTGCCCCCCTCAGAGTGGAGTGGCAGCTTAGGGGGCAAGTGGGGAACAGAACTGAAGCACACCCCTCCCCCACTCTGAGCATGTGCCCATCTAGCCTGGTTGCCCGTCCATGCCACCTGCTGCCCCAAATTGGGCCCAGCACCTACCACCCTGGCACAGGCCCATCTAGCCTGGCATCCTGCCTCAAACCCATCAGCTCCAGGCAGGATTTCTCAGAAGAAGCGTAGCTCCCACAATGCATCTGGCTGCCCCATGGCAGGGGCCTGGATTCCATCCCCCCCCCCCCCCAGCAACTGCAGCAGGGACCCCACCACTCCAGGGAGCCCAGAGACAGTCAAACGGCCCCACAGGGATAAAAATCAACTGTTTATTTGTAATTATTAACAAATAAAAACATTTAAAAACACCCCAATAGTTAATTTAATATCGAGGGATTTTTTTTAATTTGTGTCAAATCGTTTTCTTTCCAAGACTCGCGACTTTGCCTCCCAACTCGTCCAATCAGGGTAACACCCAGGCAGGCACATGGTCTTTAAAGCGTTGGCAGCCAATCAAGCCACGTAGGCAGAAAGCGGCGGCTGGCACCGGAGTTGGCGGAAGGGCTAATCCAGCTTTCTGCAGCGGGAAATGTTTCTCGAGCGGCAGTTAGATTCAGCCACTCGAAGCAAAGCTAGGAAAGCGAGTCGGCACTGAGCAAGCGGGAGAGCTGGTTTTCCTCTTCCATTGTATGAAGAGTAAACTATGCACACAATCTACTACTTGAACCTCTCTAGTCCGGCAACATCCACAGCCCGGCCTGATTTCAGTGAGCTGGATGTCCACTTACCACGGATGTGGCCATGTTTCCCGTGGTCCCATAAAGTTTGTTTATAGCCACCAGTCCTGGCTCAGCGTTCTGAGCTGTGATTTAGCTCTAATTTACCCCGAAATGTCTTCCAAGAGCCCAGCAAGCAATGGAAGTGCTGGTAATGCCGCTAAACATTCACCTGCTGTCGTCTGGAAAATTCTCTGGTTTGGCACCGGTTAGGTCCTGAGGGTGCCAGATTAGAGAGGTTCAATCTACAGTGCTAACATTTTGAAGGATTTGGTCGCCATCACTTCGACCTGTGAACTGCAACTACCATTTCCTTTGTCTGATCAATTCATATTAAATGCAAATGGACTTGTACTTCTGCATTCGGCATGTTTACGGACGTTATATTTAACTAATACAATTTTTTTAAATGCTGGTTTTGTGCCGTTGCAAACGAATCCCCAGTTTTAAACACAAACCCTATTTTGATAAACTTACTTCTTCTGCACAAAACCACGGTTTGCAATTAAAAGGGGGAAGACGTTTCAAACGGCACAAAACCAACTTTTAAAAATTGCTTTTATTCGTTAACACAAAAAGACCTTAAACGTGCCGGTGACATCAGACGACAAAGGCAGTTCACAGCGGTGGCACATTTAAGGTTGTTTTGTTTAACTAATAAAAGCAATTTTAAAAGGCTGGTTTTGTTGCATTTTAATTGGGTTCCAGTTTCCAATCCACGGCAGCTTGACACACAAGTAGAAAACATTATCATGCAAAGGAGAGTCTCACTTGCCCTCCTAAAAACTGAGCATGGGACTAAATGGCTGTTAGGCTGCAGAGGTGCTTAAATACATTTTTCAACATTTAAGCAATTCTATAGCTTAGCAGCTGTTTATTCAGATGCTTCATTTTCACATTTTTTTGGCCGGTTGGAAATCAGTGAACGAGGTCATTTTGGATTTGCAAAAGGCAGCCCTGAAGTTCAGTAAAAGCTGGGGTTAGGTGTAAAACCAAACTGTGCAAAAGCGGGCGGGAGGGGAGGGGACAGTGCTCCCTTTGGGAAAGACGGAGATAAACTCCAGAGGAGAGTGACAAAGGGAGCAAAGGTGCAGAAAAGGCAGCCTGCAAGGGAAGGGTAAGACATGGGCTTGTTTAGTCTTGAGACAATAACGGAGAGGGGACCCGTGAAGTCTGCAAATGCCTTATGGGCTGATCTAAAGAGGATGCTGAGCAATTGTTCTCCGAACGGCAGGACAAGCCGCAATGGGCTTAGCCAAGAAAGACTGAGGCTGGAAAAACTCCCTGCCTGGTAGCAGAGTTCAGCGCGGGACTCGACGTCCCCGAGAGGTCGTGGGAGCCCCGGCACTGGAGATTTTCAGGACTAGGCTGGACAAACCCGTCAGGGCTAATTATGGGTCCTGCCTCAGCGTGGGGTCTGCCTGGCCGGGCTCTCGGGTTTTCTTGGCCCAGCAGGGCTCAGGTTTCCTTTGAAAGCACCAGGGAAGCCAGACGGACACAGTGAGTTTCAGCCCCGTGCCCCGATATGAATCCTGATTCACATCGATGCTTTAACTCGATGCACCCGAGCCTATTTGCATACGATTCCCGCTGGGAGGGGAGCAGGCCAGTCGCGGTACCTCCCCCCACCGCACAGCCCCGCGGGCACTGGGACGGTGCCCTCCGAGAGCTGTGCCCAGCCACCGTCCCCTCCCCCAGCCCTTCATCACCGCTGCTTTGGCATTGACCCCCCCCCCCCATGGAACCCAGCCCCTCAGCTGGGCCATGTCGATTCCCAGCCCCGCCAGCAGGGGGCAGCAGGGACACAGGCCTCTCCAAACCCCAAAAGACCCAGGGTTTACAAAGTGGAAAGCCGTAGTTTATTCTCTGCCTGGTGGGTCCGACAGGGACTGGAGATGGCACCAGAACCAGGGTTTAGCCAGTCCTGGGCAGGGGGGATTAATTTCCATGCACCAAGGTCACAAAGAGACCCAGGGAGCTGAGCGCCAGGAAGCCGGTGATGACAGCTTTGACCAGCAGCGCCGTCCAGCTGCCCAGCAAGAAGACGTGAACGAAGGATCTGGAGAGACAGGAAGAGATGTGAATTAGTGGGAACTGCAAGGCTGAGGCACTGCCCTGGGGGAAGCTCGCAGCCCCGGAGCGTCTCCTCCCCCCACGCTCTGCCAGTGAAAGCGGGAGGGGAGGGGGGGTGAACGTACAGCGCTGGGTGAGGAAGATTTTTGGCAGGGCAGTTGACGGCTGTTTGCGGGAAACCAAAATGTTCAGAACCCAAGCTGGGGGGAAGCGGGGCGGGGGGGGGGGGGCTGCGATTGTTCCAGGGCTCTGAGCAAGGGACCCCTGATCACATGACATCAGGTGCCCCAAACTCCTTCTGATGGACCTGTCCCAGCCCTGGCCACCCAGCTAAGGCCCTCAGCCCAGATCTGTCCAGCCCCTAAATCCCCTTCTGGCCTGGCCCCTAGAGCCTCCTCCTCCCACCCGTGCCCCCAGCATGGCCCCTAGATCCTGGCCCCCCAGCCCCAGCCAGGTCCCACTGGAATCAGTGCCTGCCCCCACTTCCCACCTACGTCCCTGTCCTCGCTCTGCCTGGGACCTTCAGCCCCTGCTCAGCCTCATCTCCAGCCTGGTCCCCAGTGGCCATGGAGCCCTGTGCCCAGAGGCTCCGCCCCAACCCCAGAGTCTCCGCCCCTAGTGCTCACTCCATGAAGAAGGCCTTGTAGACACTGAGGCCCAGCAGCAGGGTGAGGGGCAGGCGGTAGCGCTTGGGCAGGTCGTAGCGAGTGAACATCCACACCAGGGCGGCCATGGCGATGTAGTGAACCTGAGGAGGGAATGCAGGGGATGGGGTGTCAGAGAGCAGGGCACTGCCCTAGGGAAGATCACAGCAACAGTGGCCCTCTTCCCCTCCCCACAAACTGTGGCATGGTCCTGGAGAAGCACACAGCACCAGCATGTCCTGTTCCTTGGGGATGGGGCACTGCCCCGGGGAAGCTCACAGCTCTGGCTTGTCCTCATCCTTGTGACTATGACACTGTCCCAGGGAAGCTCACAGCACTGGTGCGTCCCCTGCCTTCCTGCTGGGGCACTGTTCTGGAGAAGCTCACAGCAGCAGAGAAACCCCCTTCCTCCGAGCTGGGGCACAGGCCTGGGGAAGCCAACAGCAGAAGGCCAAGGCAGCAGTAGGGGGTTCTCACCAGACTGATGTTGGAGTCGATGCTCATCTGGATATATTTCCAGTCAAACTCGATGCCGCGAGCTCCCACCCAGAGAGGAATGCACCTGGCAGAGATACAGAGCGGGGTCAGAGGCTGCTCACCCCAAACCCCGCAGCTGGGACACACAGGGAGATGCAGCCACCTCTGGGGTGAGGCAGCTGGAGAGCAGCTGCACAGAACGTCAGGACAGGAAGTGAAGGAGAATCCTCTCTCTCAAGGACATTTCACAGGGCCCTGAGTTTCCTGCAGTACAGCGCCCCCTAGTGCCATGCTGGGGTCAGCACTGCCTGCTGGGGAGAGCCCCCTGTCCCTGCAGCACAGCGCCCCCTAGTGCCACGCTGGGGAATCAGGGCCCATCCAAGCTCTGAGCCCACCTAGGCTGGCCATGCAGGAAGACGGGTCCCACCTGGACATGACGAGCTCGGCCGTGGCCCAGCCCATGGCTGCCACCATGATCTTGTACTCGCCCTTCCCTGCATTTCTCGACATCACCAGGTGCAGCCCCACCAGGTCAGCCAGGTCCACTGTGGCCTTCATAAACTCCTGGGGAATACGAAGGGTTAAACGGCGTCCCTCACTCCCTACCCACAGCCCCTGCTAGCCCAGCCCTGGGCTCCCCCCAGCCCCAAGCTGAACTTACCCCCACAAAGTCGTAAGCCCCAACTCCACCTTCCCAGGTGGGAAAGAAAGTGGCCAAGAACAGCATCTGGAATGAAAAGCAATGGGAGACGGCGCGTCACAGCCCCCGGCCCGGCACCCCCGGAGCAGCCAACGAGCCCAGCAGAGTCTCCTGCTTCTGCCCACGCCCCAACCAGATCCAGGGAGCGAACCCAGGAGTCCTGGCTCCCAATCCTCCCTCCCTGCTCTAACCACTGGTCTCCCTTCCCCTCCCAGAGCTAGAGAAATCCCAGGAGCACCCAGGCTCTGCTTGCAGGCTGGCAGAGGGTGGAGCAGGGTAGGCTGCCAGGTCACACCGGCTCCTGCTGCCACGGTGAGTGTGTCTGGGGGTCCGACCCCCTGCTGCTGCCCCACACCAGGCCCCCAAGGTAATCCACTATGTCCTGTCCATAGGGCAGTGGAGGCAGCCATCATGGGGCACCCCAAGGTGCAGAGCCTGGGGCAGTCGCCCCAACCTAGCTGATGGGCAGGACGGCTCTGCCGGCTCCCCTCCCTCCCCCTCACCTTGCAGAGCTGCACAAAGAGGTAGGTAGCCCCAGCTTGGACGCATCTCCAGAAAGCGTTGTACTCCGACCTGCAGGGGAGGGGCAGAGATCAGCTGGGGCCCCCCCCAATGATGCTCCTGACCCAGGACAATCCAACCCCACCCACACACAGCGTCACAGCCCCCGGCCCGGCACCCCCGGAGCAGCCAGCGGGCCCTGGGTCCCAGGAGCCAAACCAGGCTCTGCGCAGAGGGAAAGCTCCACTTGCCCGAACGGGCCAGCGTCACCCAGAACTGGGGTCACGATGGGCCCGTGGGGCTGACCTGAGCTACCCTGTATCTGCCCCCCCTCAACTCAGCCCCTCTCTGCAGCCCCAGCTCTGCCCATGGGCCCGGCTACCCTGATATCCCACCCTCAGGCACTCTGCCAGCCCCCCCATCACTGCACCCCAAGTCCCCCCGCGGCTCAGCCGGGCACTCACAGGCCGCTGCACTTGTAGGTGATGAAGTAGGGGAAATAGGCCAGGGCGAAGCAGTTCCCGAAGTGGAAGAGGGTCATGGCTGCGCTGGGCCAGGATCAGTGTCGGGGGGGGGCGCTGCACCCCGACCCTGCCTGGGGAGAATGAGAGAGAGAACCAGGGGTCCTGGCTCCCTGAACCCCCAGATCCACCCCCCCCCGGGAACCCAGAGTCCTGGCTCCCTGATCCCCCAGATCCACCCCCCCGGGAACCCAGGAGTCCTGGCTCCCTGAACCCCCAGATCCACCCCCCCGGGAACCCAGGAGTCCTGGCTCCCTGAACCCCCAGATCCACCCCCCCCCGGGAACCCAGAGTCCTGGCTCCCTGAACCCCCAGATCCACCACCCCCCCCGGAACCCAGGAGTCCTGGCTCCCTGAACCCCCAGATCCACCCCCCCCCGGAACCCAGAGTCCTGGCTCCCTGAACCCCCAGATCCACCCCCCCCGGGAACCCAGAGTCCTGGCTTCCTGAACCCCCAGATCCACCCCCCCGGGAACCCAGAGTCCTGGCTCCCTGAACCCCCAGATCCACCCCCCCGGGAACCCAGGAGTCCTGGCTTCCTGAACCCCCAGATCCACCCCCCCGGGAACCCAGGAGTCCTGGCTTCCTGAACCCCCCAGATCCACCCCCCCCCCCGGGAACCCAGGAGTCCTGGCTCCCTGAACCCCCAGATCCACCCCCCCCCCGGGAACCCAGAGTCCTGGCTCCCTGAACCCCCAGATCCACCCCCCCCCCCCGGGAAGCCAGGAGTCCTGGCTCCCTGAACCCCCAGATCCACCCCCCCCCGGGAACCCAGAGTCCTGGCTCCCTGAACCCCCAGATCCACCCCCCCCCCCCGGGAACCCAGAGTCCTGGCTCCTAGACCCTCCCTCCTCCCCCTCGGGCCAGGGATCGAACCCAGGCGTCCGGGGTCCCCGCCCCGATACTCACTGGACCCCGCGGACCCTTAGCACATGCGCTGCAAGGAGCCCGGCTCATTGACTCGCGCCCTGCCCCAGTGCACGCTGGGAGCTGTAGTTTTCCTGTTGTCCAACACGCAACGCTCACCCAGTCGAGCGGGGAGCAAAGCACTACGGGAGTCAGAGTCTTACCCATCGGACTACACTTCCCACGAGGCTTTGCACCCATGGCAGCACGGGAGTTGTAGTCACGCGTTCACTGGACTACAATTCCCGTGATGCAGCACGCGTTGGCAGCAAAGCTCTATGGGGGTTGTAGTCTTCCATCCAGCCGCCGCAGAGCTGAAGATTCCAGAGCCCACCTCCGGAAAGGGAGATGTCTGGACTCCTGGGTCCTGTGCCCAGTTCTGGGAGGGCTGTGGGGTCTTGTGTGTTAGAGGAGGAGGGGCTGGGAGCCAGGACTCCTGGGTTCCATCACTGGCACTGACAGGGGAGTGGGATCTAGTGGATAGAGCAGGGCACAAGCTGGGAGCCAGGACTCCTGGGTTCCATCACTGGCACTGACAGGGGAGTGGGATCTAGTGGGTAGAGCAGGGCACAGGCTGGGAGCCAGGACTCCTGGGTTCCTTGGCTGGCACGGGAAGTGGAATTCTGTCTCTCCACATTTTGTACCTAAGTGGTCTGTGGAAGCCAGATCCAGGGGCCAATAACGAATTAAAGACCCATCCCCCCATCTCCACCATAAATGACTAAATCCAGGGCAGCCTGGCCAGCTGTTCCTCTCCGCTGCGGCCAGGCCAGCGCTCTCAGGATTCCCTGCCTTTGTGCCTAATCCCATTGCGCAACCGGCTGGATTATCCCTGAGCCTTTACCGGGAACCAGGCAACCATCCCCTCCCCTCCCCACCCCTCTGGTTAGACACCTCCCAGGAGCCTGCCACAAATCCCCAGCTGGAGCCAGGGCTGGCAGGGCAGCACAAGGACATGCTGCGCTGCAGGGGACAGGATAGGGCAGCTGTTCCCTGGCCGTTGGCTGCCCTGGTGCCCCCAGCATGGCACTAGGATGGGCTCCTGGGCTCACACCTCGCCTCATTATTCCGTTCTGCCACAGGCTCCTTCTAGAGTCACTGCATCTCTTGGAGCCAGTCTGCTCCCCCCCCCCCGCCCCCCCCCCAGTGCAGTAGGCACCATAATCAGCCCTGCCTATGGAGCCTGGCCACAGGGCCCTGATCCCAGCTGGGGCAGGGCCTGTCTCTGGATGCGTCTGGGCAGCCCCAGGCCCCACTGACATCTCCCCTGCAGCCTCTAGCTGCCCCCAGTCCCCAGGATGCCAGTGCTCCAGCTGGCTTTCCCCTCTCACTCCCTGCTGCACGATCGTGCTGGCTGCAGCTTCCCGCAGGATCAGACCTTCTCGACCAGCACGGAGAGCGGAGGCTGGTGTTGCCATCTCTGCACGTGCCCATCCTGCATCCCTGCAAGTCCCCAGCCTGAGCCTCATCTCTCACTGATGTCAGCTCCCAAGCGGATCATGCACTGCACTGGGAGGTGCAGGCCGATCCACCAGGGTGACCTTGCTCTTCCTCCATCGTAGCCATGTTGGCCACTGGGGGGCGGCCTGGGCTTGCCGGTTTAATCTGCTCACCTGGCCTAGGTTCTAAGAGGACAAGAAGAAGACAGCAGCCTTCTTACCTCCCCGCCTCAAGGGACTGTGAGCTAGTGCATTGTTTCTCAAACTATAGGTCCCAACCCCCAGGGGGTCACGAGCAACTTAGAGGGGGGGGTCACGGTCTCACAAAGTTTGAGAACCCCTGCTCTAGTGATTAGAACGTGGGTGGGCACCAGGACTGCTGGGTTCTAGCCCCATTTGTGCAAGAAGGGAGTGGTGCCTAATGGTGAGAGTGGGAAGACGTTGCTAGCCCCAGCCTGCGTTGGCTCCAGCACCATGCTCAGTTCCTTTTGCCTGTGAAACTTGGGAGTAACAGCTGCTCCTGGCACTGCTAAGGGAAAGTAGGTTAATGGATGCTGGTGTTGCAGGCGGAGAGAGAGGTTACTGTGGGGTAGTGTTGCCTGCAGGCGGAGCGAGGGGGTGGTTGGTAAGAGGACGGGGGGGGGGGTGGAGAGAGCAGCAGAGGGGACTTTCAGATCTGCTAGGGCTACCACTCCCATCCTGCTAAAGCCCTTTGCCCCATGACTCAGTTTCCCTTCTGCCACGCATGGCTGAGATCTGAGCTGTGCCTTGCCACCCCCCCTCTCCCCACTGACTTTTCTCTTCCCAGGTTCTTCCTGGCCTTGCCCACCCTGTGTCCCCCTCCCTCATGGAGCTGTCACCCCCAGTTACATTTTCCAAAGCAGAGCCTGAGATGGGCCCCAACCCAGCCCCAAAGCCGCCTTTGGATCTGGCTGCGCTGGGTGTTGCCATGACAGTGGCCGAGGGTGCCACACACCCTCTGCCAGTGGAACCCGCCTGCCTTGCTGCTAGGGGAGGTTGGCCTAGGGAGGGAACAACTGGTCAGTTTCCTCCACAGCAACAGGGCACAAAGACTGGGGGGTCCCTTGGGAGCCACACTGAGGCTTGTGCTGCTTATTGCAGATGATCCGGAGACATCCAGCTGGGGGGGTGGGAGAATGCTGCAGCTAACAGAGGTGCAGGAGTGGGCAGGTATCAGCCCACCCTCTTCTAAAAGACTTGTGGGAGGGACAACTGGACCTGGGGTTACCTGATTCCTCCGGATGCCAGTAAGGCCACGGCTGTCACGCTAAAGAGGGGCCCTGCTTAATACGAGGGTTAGCTCAGCACTCCCTGTAAACCGGGCGCTTTGGAGGGCACCCAGGATTGATTCATGTGTGTCCCCCCCGCAAGGTGTGGTGCAGATCTGTGAATGCCTCCGTGTATGTGGGGTTTATTCCAGAGATTGAAACAATTAGAACATTGGCCCTCAGCCTTTTCCTTGGAGGCCCCGCCCCGCCCGAACACACACCTCCATGGCCCACCTTTGCCACGACTCTCTCTCCATGTACCCGGCAGGGGCCCTGGTAAGGGTAGGAAGTAGGGCCTCACACCACAACAGGAATGGCAAAGCCAAGCTACTCAGGCTTTGGCTTCAGCTCAAGCTTAGGGCCTGGAGTCCTGCAGCCCAGCCTTGCTCAGCACCCCACCCACCCAGCACCCGCATCCCAGCCTTGCTCAGCATCCCAGCCTTGCTCAGCACCCGCATCCCAGCCTTGCTCAGCACCCCACCCACCCGGCACCCGCAGCCCAACTTCACAGGTTATGGATGGTTCTCTGCACCACATGCCAAGCAGCAGTGGTAGGGCCCCTTTGGAAAGGGGGAGCTGGAAGAACGGAGCATAAGCCCCACTCTAGAAATCCCTGGTGCACTCTCCAACCAAGTACCTCACTTGCAAAAAGAGCAACAGCAGTAGTAGGGGTAGGGAACAGCTTGGCACGGTTCAACTTACAAGATGCCTGAAAGGCAACAGCCGAACCCCTGAGGGTTGCGGAGAAGGGTGAGGGGCAGGTGCAAACACTAGTAACCCCTAGATCCTAGGTGGTTAACGGGCAGCACATATACAGACATACTGCCTGCCCAGGCAGCACCAACCTGTGGAACTCATTGCCAGGGGATGTTGTGAAGGCCAGAAGCTGAACTGGAGGCAGAAGAGAATTACTCATGGAGATCAGACCCATCAGTGGCTTGTAGTCACAATGGTCCTGGACAGACCCCCTGCCCTGGTCTCCCTAAACTTTGCACAGCAGTGGATACAGGACAGATCATTCCAGACTTGCCAGGCTCTATTCATTCCTCAGAACATTCTGCCAGCAGCTCTTGGCAGGAGCTGGCTGCAGCACTGGAATGACCGTGGGTCTGACCCAGTGTGGGCATTCCTAGGGCTGGGCCTGCAGTTCCAGCAGCCCTAGCCAGGGCCTCACAAGTCAGCTAGCGCAACTCCAGGGTTGTGCACCTAGGCTACCTTTCTCTAAGGCGTTCTGAGGCTGGGAGCTCTTGGCTATTTCACCCTCTGGGGAGAGCATATCAGCTATGCTCTGCTGACCAAGCACTGGCATTGCAGCATGTTGGCACCCAGCAAAGGGTGGAGGCAGTGCTGCAGAAGTCACCCCGACCCCCCAAGCGCAAGGGGCCCAGCTGCTGCCCAAACCTGGCATCCTGCTGCAGACGAGGAGAAAGGTCCCTCGCCAAGCTGGGGATGGGCCAAGCTGAACACAGAGAGACCTTATGCCCATTTTGCAACGGCTGGACAGCGGGTGCCAAGAGGTGCAGTAGGGCCCGGAGTAGAGCCAGAGACCAGGCATGGAGATGCCCATGCTGGCAATGAGGTGGCCGGGGCAACTACCTTGCCTCCATAAGGAGGCCCTTATGAAGTAGCACCTGAAAGCTGCACAATTAGCAGCTGCTTTAACTTCCCCACCTGCCCCATGGTGCAGGACCCCTACCCCAGCCGCCAGGATCTAGTCCAGTGATTTGCCAACCTTTTTACAACCAAGATCACTTAAGGGTTAGAACAAGCCAAAAATCTACCACCCCATCCTTCCCCCAAAATCCCACTCCTTCCTTGAAGCCCCGCCCTCTCCTCCTGTCCATCACTTCCTACCCCCCAGCCCTTATACACTCAATACTGCTGCTTGTCTCTCTTCCCCCCCTCCCCCGCTTCTGCTATAGGACGAAGTTTTTCCAACATTTGGCCTGTCTACAGGAGACAAGGAATCGAGGGGTTACCAGAAGAGCATGGTTGCTCTTTAGTGGAAGAACACACATTTCCAGCAGATCTCTGGAATCCTGAGTCCTTGCGACTGACCAGTCGATTATGATCGACGGGTTGGTGACCACAGATCTAGTCCAACCCCTTCCAGAGACAAGGCAGCAGGTTTTGTTACAGATCCCAACCCTGGCTGGAAGTCGGTAGCTACCTGCAGCCCACTGGTTAGCTACTACTGAGCTAAAGGTTGCAGATCAGCACTCTGTTACAGCCTCTTCCCAGACCTGTGTGCTTACAGCACTGATTGAGCCTTGCCTCAGTTTCCCCTTGGCATGTAGGCTTTGGTCTTAAGTGCTGCACCTACAGCCCCTGCCCCACAGCAGCCCAACCAGCTGGGCTATTGTACCACATTTATCACCCTCAAGACTGCAAACAGTCTCGCTCCCAGGTCCGGATCTTGTTTGGAAGCTGGAGAAGCAGGTGGGAATAAAGAATCTAGACAATTTCACCCACATTTCCTCAACTGAAGTGGCTTTTATTTCCAACACTATGAAATCTCAAGGACTCTAGCGCCACAGATGGCTACTAACCCCGGGCTAGACTCCTTCCCCGGGGAGGCGGTGGTGCAGATTTCTGGTCAGGCTCACGCAGGTCGCTGTGGAGAGCGGGATTCACACACGCGCACGGACACGCACGAAGGTTTACGGGACAGACGAGGCGCAGCGTTTGGGGCCGTGTGGTTGAAGCATTAAGATATGATGGATCCTGTGGCCAAATAGATCTAGAGGGGCATGGTGGATTCTTTGGGGGCCTGGAATGCAAGTGGGACAGGCCCTCAGTTCTCCTTGGTGAACATGTGATTCAGGAGGTCTGCCACCCGGTTACTGTAGCCATATTCGTTGTCATACCTGTGGGCAGAGACGAGGAGACGTTCAGCTCTCAGTCACCTCCCTCAGAGTGCTAGGTGGCACTGGTCAAGTGGAGAACATGGACCACAAGAGAGACCCTCCCTCCCAATCATTTCCACATGACCTCCAGGTGGCTTCTGGTTCCCACTGTGAATGCCTCAGCCACACTTGGAATGAGGACCAAACCCAGCTCCAGTCTAGGGTCCAATATACCCCCCCCCATGGGGGGGGTGACCTCACTAGAGCAGAAAAGGGACCTCAGGTTTAGCCAGTTCACCCCAGTGTCTGCAGCTGGGCTATGGGGCTCAGAGCCGTGTGTGTGGCTCAGAGCCTTTTAGCCCAGCCCCACGCATGCTGTGTGGCTACACCCGGACCCCTCGTGCCAGGCAAGAGATGCTGCTATGGAACCAGTTGGTCCTTGACCCACTCCAGGGTGGTACTGGACTCCTGAGCATGCTGGTCCCCTCCACCCCAGCCTTCTAGGAGAGGCTGGCTTTCAACCCCACCCCTCTGCTTTGGCCAAGCACGGGAACCACGGCCGAGCCTACCAGGAGATGAGCTTCACAAAGTTATCGTTCAGGGAGATCCCAGCTCCGGCATCGAAGATGGAGGAATGGTTGTCACCGATGAAGTCAGAAGAGACCACCTGCGAGTGAGGACACGTGTCAGGACAGGCTGGGGGCACTTGGCTTGAGTTAGCAAGACAGCGGAGGGGAGGAATATCTACGGGCCTGCCTCTCTTGGCCAGATGCCCCAGAAGAGGGCTCCATCCTCGCACTGATTGCCCCCTCCCCCCCGCCACTGGCTGCCCATCAAGAGACTGGAGGGTCAGTGGTTGGAAGGGGCTGCCTGCCTGCCTGGCACAGGCCAGTGTCACTGGTGCCCCACACAGCCCAAGGACTTCCAGACTGCAGCATTTCAATCCCTAACACTGAGATGCCACCTGTGCCTGAAGTCTCACCCACAGCAGGGAACTGGGCAGGTCCCACTAGCCAGATGAGCCACACCCCATGCTGGGGAAGAAGGTGAAAAATGTTAAGTCCCTGCTAACTTGGCGTGTGGGGAGCAATTGCTTCTTGACCCCAAGTCCAGGCAACCCTTCGGAGAGGACGCCTGTCAGGAACGCGAGGGACTCTGCCAGCCAGTGTCCCAGCTGATGCGGCCGAGGAAAGTGAGGAGACCCAGCGTATAGCGGAGGAAGAGAGCCCTGATCCCAGTGGGACAGACGGCAGGACCATGCCAGTACACTTGGCATCGCACCCTAAGTAGCTCTATCCAGCTTTGGGGATATGCAGCTGGTGTTTGTCATGAGCGCCCGCCCAGGACTGGGACCCAGCAGGAAGCACTGCTGAGGTCATGTGCCGCCAACCTTCGCCCTGCCAAGGTGGCTCCAGCCCCCTAGCGCCGCACTGCTTCACCAGCATGGGTCATCCCAGGGCCCTTCAGACCGGCTGCATGTTGGCACAGTTGGAGACAGGAAGTGAACGGCTATGGACTGATCTGCAGTGGGAGGGTAACAAGCTCTGCAAGCTGGACTGTGGCTAGGATACGGGTCACTCCAAGCAGCTGGTGTCTGCTACACCCGATCGCAGACCACCTTAAGGGGGAAGCGCTCTCAGTGGTTAGAGCACTGGTTTTGCAGGTGAGGGTCCCAGCTGGGCCCCCCAGTTTCCCCTTTAAGCTGGGCAGAGGCGCTTTCATACTTCAGGGGTGTGGAGAGGTAAGTGTGTGGAAGGCGACGTGGTGCCCAGAGGCTTTGGGGATGGTCACCTGACAGCTCCACCCAGCATAGCACTAAGAGGTGTATCCATCAGTGCTCTCCGACACTTCCAGCATCAGAGCACGCCCAGCACCACATGGGCTCAGCATGTGTAACCGCTCAGATCTCAGCATGTCACCCTCCCCCCCGCTTCGCCCCCCCCCCCCCCCCCATTACCCAGATCCCAGCCTCACTGCCAGAACTTGGGACAGCGATTCCCATTCCCCGCTCACCTCGTCTTCCGTGTACCCCAGGATCCCAGCCATGGGCCCCTCGGAAGCCTTCTTCATGGCCTCCTTGATTTCCGCGTAGGTTGCTGGCTTGGCAAGGCGGCAGGTTAGGTCCACAACGGAGACGTCACAAACGGGCACACGGAACGCCATGCCCGTGAGCTTCCTGGGAGGGAGACACGCAGCTAGGATGGCCCTCGAGCAAGACACTGATGGAGCTAGAGGACAGGTCTGTGGCTCAGGCACTGGGCCCCGAGGGAGCCTCCTCCAGGCCTCTCAAAGGAGAGGTGCTTTGGGTTTTGCTTAGTGAACACTGCTTGCTGGTCTCTTCGGAGGACAGCCACCAGGAATGGCCCAAGCCTCCACACACGGGCTGGCCATCCCCAAGGCCACCTCAGAGTCTTACCCCTGTCTTGGGTGACTCTTGTTCCACAGGCCAGAGTGGCTGGGACATCCTGACCCAGGGGGCTGCCACAGGGAGGCCTAGGCTGGAGAAAGCGCCTGCTGCCCACTCAGAGACACGGCCCATACCCGTTCAGCTCTGGGATGACCTTGCCCACAGCTTTGGCGGCACCAGTGGATGCCGGGATGATGTTCTGGTGGGCGCCCCTTCCATCACGCCAGGCCTTGGCAGAGGGCCCATCCACGGTCTTCTGCGTGGCCGTGTAGGCATGCACAGTGGTCTGAAGGGCGAGAGACGCATGTTATGAGCCAGCAGAAGCTAGGTCTGGAGACGGGCAAGCCGCAGGGGGCTGGCAGCACACGACTTACCATGAGTCCTTCCACAATGCCGAAGTTATCGTGGATCACCTTGGCCAGAGGCGCCAGGCAGTTGGTGGTGCAGGACGCATTGCTACACGGGGAAGGAAGGGAGGTCTGTCTAGTAGGTACCAGCGCCTAGTTGAGCTCCACCACCACCTCCCATGTCTCATTTTAGGGAGACCAAGGGGGAGACCCCAGAAGCCAGGCTGGCGACTCTGATCTTGCATCAAGGCGGAAGCTCATTCCCCCCCTCCCCCTTGACGGGACAATCTTTCTTCCAGCACAAGCTGTCTGTCGGGCTCTTGCTTCCCAATCGTGTGGCACCAGCGGCTAAATCTGTGTGCCCGGGAAGAGTTCCAACATGTCCCCGAGATAGAGGCTCTCCCCAGCATCCCTCCGACCCAGGGCAGCTCCAGGTCAGCCAGACCAGATCCCTTCAAGCCTCCCCAACCTCTGGCCAAGCCCCAGCCCTCGGGTCTCACCTGACGATCGTCATGCTGGATGGGTCGTACTTGTCCTCGTTGACACCCATGACGAACATGGGAGCATCAGGGGAGGGGGCGCTCACCACCACTCGCTTGGCTCCGCCTTGTATATGGGCCTGCAGGAGAAGGGGCTGATCATGGAGGCTCCTGCTATGCAAGAGGCCAAGCCAAGAGGCGGCCACTACAGGCCTAGGCATTGATCGAAGGCTCCATCGGACCGAGGGCTGGTACGAAGGCCACCTAGGAGAATGGCCTCCCAGCCCCTAGGGGCTCAGCCTGTTAACCAGCGGCTACCCACTTCCCTCCTGCCAGTCAGACGTGGCTCCGCAGCCCCTGTAGCAAGCCAGACACTCACCGAAGCTTTGTCAATGCTGAGGAAGACTCCGGTGGACTCAACAACATAGAGGGCTCCTGCGTCACCCCAGGGAATCTCACTGGGCTTCATGCTGTCAGACAGCAGAGCAGAGTTACCACCGAGGTCCGGGCGCTCAGCCACAGTCCAGCAACACCCAACTCCCTTCAGCCTGAGGGCATCATGTGGGACCCCGGGCTGGTCAAAACAGCTGGCTGCCGGCCTCTGCACCATGCATGGGGCAGGGGGAGAGGAGGGAGACTTTGCATGCTGCCCCTGCTCCCAGCTCAGTCACCACAGCTCCTACTGGCCAGAAACCAGGAGCAGCATGCAAAATCCCCCCTCCCCCTACCACAAAGGCAGAGAGCCTGCCTGGAAGACCCGGGGGGGGGGGGGAGGGGGGGCGCGGCACGCACGCTGAATTAAGACTTGGCAAACTGGCTGCAGCCCATGAGCCATATCTGGCCCACCCCTAGTCTAGGCCCGTGGGTCCTAACCTTCCAGGTGCTAGGCTGACGACAACTCAGGTAAGCTCAATGCTCAGAGGGGACTCCCTCAGCTAGCAGGAGGGGGAAGAAGAGGGCTGCGTTAACACAGTGACATCTCCAGTGGAGAGACCAGTCACTTCGATTTGGTGTGGAGGCAGAATGGCAGCCAGCGAGCTGTGCTCCCAGCTCAGACCAACGGGCTTCGAGTCGGGGAGGCCGTCTCCTCCACAGGAGAGATGCAGGAGAAGTGAAGCAGGCAGGTCTATGGATGCAGGAAGGCATTTGAGCCCTGCTAGACTGGTATGAGTCTCAGGTATGCCACCTGCTATCAGGGCTGTAAAATCCTGTGTAATTGGTTAACCAATTAAAGGGAGGCCAGCGGGGCAGTCCAGCCAAGCGGCAGGAGCAGCCCCCCTGCCCATCAGTGGAGCAGACATCCCCCCCCCCCCATTGCAGGCAAGGGCTGCTCCAAAGCAGCCTCTGGCAGTGGGTGGGGAGCTGCTCCAGCCCCCACCTCTTAATCGGAATCAGTGACCCTGTCACATCCCTACAGGAGATCTGGAGAAGCTGTTACTTTGAGACAGGAGTTTCCCTCTGAAGAGGCACATGGCAGCTGACAATGCCAACACCAGTCTAGGACAAGAAGCATCTACGTGAGGGATACTACAGCCAGCTGGAACTGCAGGACAGTTTGGAGCTGAAAGAGCGGTCTGAGCACTGGAGTGATGCCACCATACTTCAAAGAAGGCTCTAGTGGCAGAGGGCCATGTGCCTCAGTTTCCCCGTTAGCTGACAGAAGACTGCCAGATTGCTGCAGGGTTACCATTAGCCCTGTGCCACTAGAACCATCACTTCCTACAGCACCCTGAACTTGGCTCAGACATCTCCCCTCTCAGGACTCAGCCGACTGACCCTGCTTAGGCGGGAGGTTCCCAAGCACTATGCCAGTGACAAGGTGCCAGCCTTCACCCTCCCCTGGTTCCTCCTACTCACCACTGGAAGACGGAGATCTCACTGCCGTCCACCACCAGCTTGCCATCTTCAGCCTTCACCTCGCCACTGTAGCGCCCGTGCGTGGAGTCGTACTTGAACATGTACACCTGGGGAAGGGGGGAGAGTGCAGTAGCTGGTAGCAGCCCAGGCCTGCGTGCCCTGCTGAATGCCAGCAGCGCCACTCTGACTGATCCGCTCTGCTTCCTGCAGCCGGAGAAGGCCAAGCTGGCAGCCAGCTCTCCCGAAGGGGAGGCCGATCAGCAGCCCCCGGCTCTGCGGCAGAGCAGCGAGCATAACACCATCCTCCAAGTGGATCCAGAGCAAGATACTGAAGGAGTCAGTCAGCACCGAGGGCAGAAAAGCCAAGCTCCCGAAAAAGCTGTGGGGGGCCTTTAAAGTCCTTCTCGCAGGGAGCGATCCAGCCCTGCAGGAGGGTCCTAGACAAAGCTGGGGTCAGAGGTGTGATGGCTCCTTAACTTTGCACATACAGAAAGGGCTGGTGTCCCCAGCCAGCTTGTAAACCCCAGGAGCGGGCTTGACCGGAACACCCCTCTGAGCAAGTGGCGAGTCCCAGGGGGGCAGCCCAGAGGAAAGCTGGCCATGGCTGTGACACGCTGCACCCTGTATTTGCCATGGGGCTACCCCAGTTGTGTTCTATAGAAATGCCTTGGGACGGGTCAGTCTGAAGAGCCCGGGTTTGTTCAACACCACAGTCCTACCAGCCATTATGTGCTAGCCCCCTGGGGGCGACTGTTCAGCTGTAATGGGTCATTGGAACCACCCTCAACCGGCCTTTCTGGTACAACAATGAAGCTGCCAGACAGCGGTAATGGCCCCATTTAAGAGGAATCCACACACTGATCTCAGGAATTCTTCACAATGGAGGCTTCCCAGAGCAAGCACTAGGCAATGGAGGATGCTTGGGAGGGGGGTAAGGCAGAGGACAGACCCCTCCTCCCGAGTGGAGATCTTGCTAGCAAGCAGGGGGGGAAAGCTATGGGGGGGGGTGCATGGTATCCCTTTGCCTCTCTCCCTCTACAACATGTGTTTCCAAACTGGGGGGCGTGAATAGATTCCAGGGGGGCACAAGGCAACCCAGCCCCACTCACACCCCCAGTCAATCCCACCCCAAGTTTTGCTGCTTTTGGGGGGCACGTAGAGTTTCTCAAAAATGGGGCATGATGTGGAAAAGTTTGGGAACCGCTGCTCTAACATCTGAAAACACCCAAGAGCCAAAGCTTGGGGGGCGGAGGGGGGGGGAGGAGGAGGGAGAGACCAGGCAGGACAGAAGAACTGCAGCCTGTGTACAGAAGCTGTTCCCTGCTTGTACTAGCTAACAGGGTGAAATGCTGCTGGATAAACCCAACCTGGGTAGGAAGCAGACAATGTTTTATTTCTTAGGTCAGTTCTATCTGACCTGCAGGCTCAAGATCCACCTCTCTAATGAGATGCACACAATTACCCTAGCAACATAAGGTTTAAGTAGTGTGAGGAATCTGCTCAGAACACACCCAAGTGCATGGCCTCCCCACATCACGCTGCTCAGGCTCCCGACATGGGTAAGATGGCCCAGTTCTGGTCAGGGTCCCACTCTGTGCAACTGGGGGAACTGGATGGAAATTCTGTAGTTCAGGAGTGGCTGAGGAGCAGCATTCCTGCAGCTACAGCTGGGTGTGCCGCTGCCTGTGGGGATGCGAGTGCAGGACTGGGAGTGATCTGCAATTTATGACAGCCTCAGGGCCAGGGGGCCCAGACTGGCATGTCACAGGGCCCAGAGGTACGCCAGATCCAGGTCACACCCCAGGAAAGCCCATTATAGGTTGATCACCACACCTGATCTGCTAGCTGGCCCATCCCACCCATGCTGTGACCATCTCCACAGGGTAGCGAGGCAGGATGTCCAGGGACAGCGAGGACAGGAGGAGCCTGTGCTGCGACATGGGATGTGTCCCAGTAAGTTGGTTTAGCCATTGGATTGAGAAAAGGTGGACGTTACCATGTAGTTGAGGTCAATGAAGGGGTCATTGATGGCCACCACTTTGAGCCCCTTCTCCAGGCAGGCTCGAAGGACCAGACGCCCAATACGGCCAAATCTGGAATAGAAACAGTCATTCGATTGGCTACAGCAGGAGGAATTGCAGTCCCATCCAGGGTGGGAGTCACCAAGCCCTTGGAGGATCTGGAGTGACCATAGGGGCAGTCCCTTTCATGCTGGCTTTGTGCAGCCAATGGGAGCTCACTCAGCAGGGCTTTCCCATGACTGTCAAGTCACCCAGTCATTAAGCCCCCCCGCTTAGCTCTGCATGCTAGTGGGGTCCCCTAGCTCTGATTGGGGTAGCACGAGCCAGCTGTCCAGGTACCAGCCACCATGAGCACAACCAGCCCTCAATCCAGCCGCTGCAGGGGAGTTAAATGCTTCAAAGAGACAGCCAGGTGACCCCCGACTACACTGCTGGTAGTAACGAGCTGGGCTCTTCCTGGAAATCAAGCTGGCTGCCGGTAAGGCATGGTTCTGCAGCAGCCAGGGGACAGATGCAGGCTATGTGGATCGCAGGGTGTGGTCCCAGCCACTGGTGCTGCAGGGAGTCCCGAAGTGACTTGCAAAGGAGTGGCAGCGCCGCAAGGCTGATTTTATCGCTGCCACGTAGAGTCACCACTTACCACAGGCAGAGCCCCTGGCTCCTGCTGCATGGCCCAATTGGTGCTGCAGGAGCAGGGGGCTACAACTCCAGGCCAGTGGGCAGCCACGGAGGTCTGGGGACCTTACCCATTAATCCCAACAGTGAGTTCAGCCATGACCGGTTCTACTGGTTTCTCTACTGGAGCCGGTTCCTCCGCTTTCTCTGGTTCGGGCACTTTCTCTGGAATGGAAGGTTTTCGGGGCTGGGAGACCTCAAGTCTGGAAGGAAAAAGAAGAGTCAGCAGAGGCTGATGCAGATAGCAACAGCAGACCGGCCTTTCCGCAGGGGAAACCAGAGCTCCTTTAGAGCAACAGGGAATGTGGGATTTGCCCAACTACCGCAGTCCAGTGAGCCCGTGCAGACCAGAACCCCCTCTCCCACCAGGGCCAGTCCCACTTTCAGAGGAAGGAGCAGGAAAGGCTCCCTAGAGGGCCGTGATGGAATAGAAGTTTCTTCCTGACCTCCTACAAAGGAGGAGGCAGCTGCTTATGCCCTGAAGTCTGGGGGTTTACACCCCTTCCACAAATCCTATTTGAAGAATCCCTCTGAACTCTGGGTATTCTACACCCTCTCTGAATTTCTCTAGGCTTTTGGGCAAGTGACCTCTTGTGGGACAGAGGCATGGAACAGACATCTGAGCAGTTGTAAACATGCTACCTGGCACTCACTAGCCCTTGTTTGCTAGGAGGTGGATGGCAGAACCCACTCCAAGGTCTTTCCCATTTGTTACTGGGTACCCCTACAAAGGGACAGTCCTGATCCTCATTACCCTGCCTGTAATCCCTCTTTCTGCTCTGATCTTTGAGATCCAAGTGATTCCGTCAAGGGCATCCCACAATGCTGCTACACAAGTTGTGTTTTACACTAGTGCCTTGGGCTGATCCAAGAGACAGGGCTCCCCTTGCGCTACACACCATACAGAGCGGCAGTGTGAACCCTGAAGATTCATTTCGATACATTGAACAGGCTCTGTTCAATTCCTTAGATATCAACACCATTTGCTTTCCAGGGGCTACTGCATATTGAGCAGGAGTCTGCAGGCTTGTCCAGACAGGGGAAGTGGTTTCAGAACAAGGTGTACATGTAAAGGCTGGGAGCTATTCAAAATGGCTTCCTGGATGGGCACATTCCACAGTAGCTTTGCAAGGAGCTAATCCAGAATAGCCACTGCAGAACAGCTCCTGGTCAGTTTCTCACCGCTGATACATGCACGGAACTATGAACGCAGCCTGTTCATGATGCTTCCTCCTGTGTCTCAAGTCACGGCTATCAGCCAGCCCCATGAAGGTCAAGTTACACTAGTCAGCCTGCAGGTACAGCTAGGGAAGCGCGAGCTGACTCCATTCCAAGCCCTGGCGGAGGTGCCCAGTGCATTAGCAAAAAGGAGAAGCTAGCGTTACTCTGGGTACGGCTACATTGCAATCAGAAGAGAGACTGCTACTGGTCTAGCTGGCATGATTAACAGCTGCTGCAAAGCTGACGCAGCACAGACTAGCCACTGGCATCCATAGCCAGGATCCCCACTCATAGTGAGGTGTCTCTGCATTTATTTCAGCCAGCTGGATCAATGCTATACGGGCTGCAGTCACACCTCTGAGTGCTCTGCAGACATCCCCAGACTGGGACAGGGACTTCAAGGGTTTAGAATGCTACCCCAATACACCACTTCATCTGCCTAAAGCCCTTCAAGTTTACCCCGGGATCAAGTCATTTGTGACAGATCTGCCCTGTGTTTTGAAGCCCACTATCTGAAGATTAGCCCTTTGTGGTTTGCTATTTGCCAAGGAGGCTCAATCTTAGTTTAAAAGGGAAGCTGCAACCATTACCACAGGTATTTAGGTTCCCACTGAGACCACTTAAGTCAGAGCTTACCTGAAAACTTTGACACTAACAGATGATCCAATTGCCTCTTGGCTTGTCGGCGAGTTACAACGCTGCAACATTTTGCTGGCTGCCCTAGCTACTGACTGGAGATACTGAAAACAGCGAGTTCAAGACACTTAAGACTGATCTTTAACATAATCACTGACTATACTGAGATCTATGTTGCTATAAAAGAGTTAGTGCAGGTCTCTTCTAGAGACAGGACCCAGACAATGAAGGCATCCTTACTTGCAGTTCCTTTGACTCGGATTAGTCCCATCCTGGGGACACCAGTCCTGATCCTGCACAGTACTGTGACTAGCCTGATGTGCATGAAGCAGATGCAGAAAACGGGCTATTGGGCCTTTCATGCTAGGATTTCAGGACAGGCCTGTTCTGCCAGAGCCAAGTCAGCCCAACAGAGCTTTAAAATAGAAGGCCAGGAAGAGCTGAGCATAGGCCTAGAACTCTGAAGTGACTGCAATTGACCCTGATCAAGTCAATTTCACCTCTAGGACAACTGAAGGCTCAAGTCCTTCCCATTGAGGCTGCCCTCAACCTGCCTTCAAAGGAGGTTTCACGCCTTCCAACAAAGCAGAGGATTCTGGGGGCCCTTTCTGCAGACCCCACCCCATTCCCATCATGATGGATTAGCACCCCCCCCATGGAGCTGGGACCTTCCCAGAGTAGATGGTTTCACAGTTAGTGCCCCAGAGACACATGGAGAGTTCCCTCTGCCTCCTCCCCCATGATATTCTTCAGGCTATTGCACACTCAGATGCCCCCATATCAGTTGCACTAACGGCATACTTGTGACCCAGAGCAATTTAAGGGGAAGCTAAAACTGATCACATGACCCCAGCAGCCAGGTGAGTAGGCCTCATTCTGATACAAGTCATGGAAAGTCACCCTGACAGCAAAGTATTTTTCACAGACATGCACCCCCAGCCCCCACTTCAATCAGCTATCAAGCCTGGGAGGACACTGCCATCCCTCATCTTGCAGCTGAATCAGATGCACAGAGCCTCTATCTGAAGATTCCCAGAAGCCCCACTCCAGGACCAATGGCCAAGGTGAATCTGGCCTGAGGCTCAGCTGGGTTGGCAAAAGCACACTCTGCTTTGTGTTCACACTGAGCCAGAGGCTTTTGAAACCCAAGAAATCCTGAGTCTACAGCTCTGAACAGGAGAGCATGCGATCTTGTGCATCACCGGCCATTTCAGGGACCAGTGCTGTCAGCCAGTCATCTGAGACCACCTCTTCCATCCGTGCCTCCCTCCCATACAGCAGCAGTATGACAAGGGTTAGGACCCATGATTGGGATTTGGGGCT
This sequence comes from Pelodiscus sinensis, assembly GCF_049634645.1. Taxonomy (NCBI): domain Eukaryota; kingdom Metazoa; phylum Chordata; order Testudines; family Trionychidae; genus Pelodiscus; species Pelodiscus sinensis. The sequence continues at coordinate 4,049,775 of NC_134734.1, forward strand.
TCCAGCTTCTGCTACCAGAGGCCATTAACCTATGACCTTGGCCAAGGTCATGCCATGTCTGTACCTCAGTTTCCCGATCTGAACAAGAGGAGGAAGCCACCATTTTAACTAGACTGGGGTTTTGAGAGAGCTATTGGCATCCTGCTGCTTCATTACCAGGAAGTCTCAGACACCCCTCAGCTACCTATTAAGTCAGATAGAGTAACCAAGGCACAAATCACTGGCACTGATTGACTACAGCCCAGAAGCTGACTCCTCGTGTCTACCCAAACCAGTAGTGGCACCACATCCAAATCTCTATGCTGCTGACCCTTCTAGCCCACCAAAAAAAAAAAAAAAACACCCCACAATAGGGACTAGGCCTGCTGTCAGGATGTGAAAGTATAACAGTGTAAACGGTTAACTGAGAACCCTGGGCTTATTAACATTCATGATTGTACATAGGCTCCCATCCTGCACAGTAGGTGTGGGTAACCATGTCACCACTGAGTTTTTCCAGCAGTTACACATTTACCCAGCTACCCACTTTAACATCCCTAGCCTGTGGGGCAGAGGAGTACCCAACAAGATTATAGGCAAGCCAGCAGATCGACTAGATTTTGAAACCAAGCAAGGCAGCTAAACAGTGACGAAGCAGATCAATGCAGGCAAGTGGAGGATTTGGCCAGAGCCCCTGCGCAGGACTAACATCCAGCCCCCACCAAAGATGAAGCCACCTGTGTGTTCAGAACTGCAGATCTGACTGCAAAGCTGGGCGGGGGGGGGGGGATTGATTTTAGAATTTGTTCCCTCCACCTCATCAGAATCTAGTAGCTATTTAAAAAAAAAAAAATCTAGGCAGCGGCTGCTAGAGGCAGCAGATGGCATTTCACTTCAAAATGGCCTCCGGTGCCAGGAGCGTCTCCTGCCGACATAGCTACCCTCGCTCATGTAGGTGGATTCATTATGGCAGTAGGAGAGCCTCTCAGCACTGGGTGCACGAACAAGCTTAGAGCACCGCAACCGCATCAGTACTGCGGTGAGGTCACTGGTGTTGACATGGTCTAAGGGCAGCAGGAAAGGCCACCTAAGACGCTAGCATTGAACCCACTGGTGCTGCTGCCCACGAGGACCTGCTGCTCCAGAGGCAAGAGGACTAGATTGCTTGTTTCTGATGCTATGCTGCCACAGAACGGGAGGGGCTCCATTTTGGCATGACTCATGAGAACCCCTTTGTATCCCTGCACTCGATCATCCCAGACATTTGGGGCCAGAGGACCCAGGACTCCTCCCTCATGGAGCAGGACCCTCTGGGGCTCAATGTCCCTCACCAGGCCACCTTTGCCAGCTGCCCCTATTGAATGCCAATGCACGGCAATGCTTTATTTAGGGCCCACACAGATCAGGGCAAGGAATCCAAGCCATACACCTGCACCAGCCCAGTGAAGGCTTTAAGAGCTAACAGCAGACAACTGAGTCATCCTGTTGCTTCAGCACTTCAGTCTTGGATTCCCTCCACGAGCCATTCAGGATAAGCTGGCCGGTCTGTACTGGCTATGGTGCAGGGTGGTTATTTCCACCCCACTGCAGGTGTTCTACCGCAGTGACATTGAGGGGTCAGGAAGCGGAATGCTAAAGCCAGACAAGAACACATTAGGCAGACGCGACAGACCCTGCTGTCTTGGATCACGCATGGATATCTAGCATCAAGCCTGTGTCTTCACAAGCATCATTTTATGGAGGGGAGAAACAGGGAGGTTAAGTGACCTTGGAAAAGTGAGCAGTAGGAATAGAACCAACGTCCAGCTCCCTCTGCTCTTACCACTAGACCATGTTGCCACTAAGATGTGTGGCACTCTTTGGTACTTGTTCTGATCTCTTGATTTCCTCAAGCACAAGAATCAGTATTCACTTTCCCACCCTAGAAGGGATGCATAAAGTTTCACCTCTGGCTGACTTCCAGACATTAGAGAGGATACGCACTCGGCACAGTGGCAGAGGGTCACAAATATGCTCTATATGTGCACCTCTCTCTTGTGAGAGGGGAGGCAGGAGAGAGAACAGCTTGCTGGCTGCAGTTGCTGACAGAGGCAAGAGTGCCTCCCTGGAGAGGAGCTATACGTGTACTTGGGTGTGATATACTGATGAAAAGTGCTAGGCAACATGGCTGTATAGCTCCGAGTGCGTCACAGGATTTGCCTCAGTTCATCTGTCAAATGCACAGTAGCGGATAGAGCACTGGACAAACTCCCCATTCGAATGCAACAGTCAGCATTTTAGCCATCGGTCTTGAGATTACAGACAGCCGCTTCTCATAGTACTGCTGCCAGTGGTGAACTTTAAGCTAGATGCCATACATTAGTGGCTAAAGAGACCCCACCTCTTCTGCAGAGGGGAGGGGCATATATTGGTAGTGGTGCAATATTGCTTAGCCTCTGCAGTAATATTGCTTCGGAGGAGTAGCCAAGTTAATCTAACTGGAAAAACTTAAACAATGACTAGTCTAGCAGCACCTTAAAGACAAACATGTAGCAGGTGCAATTGTGCATGCCATCTTCTGCCTGTGCAACGGTTTCCCTGGGGGGAGGGGGGAGAAAAATCTCATTGGAAGTACTACAGTTAGGAAGGAAGCGCTTTAAACCTCTCCAGGGTCAGGGGATTTTCCACCGCCACTGTCCGAGACACGCAACTGGAAGGACAAGCATACTGGCTAGAAAACGCCTCCCAGAGCAGCTGGCCACACACAAGCAGTAGAGCAAATTCCATGGAGGTGGATCCCAGTCAGCTCCAGGCAGATGAGAGGTTTGGAGGGATGAGGCCTCTGGCAGGAGATGCTGCTACTGCCCCAGGGTTTAGTCTATTTCAGGCTGATTCTATTTTAATTAAGCAGCACAAAACCCACGTGACCTGACCAGCAGGGATGCTCTGCCCACTGAATTACTCACCCATATTGTGGGGAAGGGGCTGATGGATGGGTCAAAAGGCAGGATGCATGGCTGCTCCCATCCCCCACAGGAGGATGGCAGACAGACTCATTTCTTACAGGGGCTCATCAGAAGAAGAATCTCCCTCCCGGGAGGAGAGGTGATGCAGAGCCTGCCTGGAGTTTCCTCTGATGCTGCCATGTTCTAGAGAGCTCCATGGTGCAAGGGCACCTCTGGCGAAAGTCTGCATCATCACCACCCTCCCTCACTTTGCACAAGTCACCTCCTCAAATCACTGCATACAGAGGCAGCTGCTCCCCAAGCAAATCCCTACACTCCACTTTGGACCCTGGACTGGGACAGCTTGACTACTCCCACCCCAGTGCTGCATCTCCCCGCCACATCCCCACTCCAGCCTAAATATTTGTTCCACTCCCATCCTACTCATGAGACATCCCCTCCTCACAACTCCCTGCACAGCCACACTGCTCGAAGCCCCCCCCCCCCCCACAGCCTCCTCTACCCACCAGCTGCAGTGCCTGCCCTACAGAAATGCAGGCTGCCCCATTACTACCCCTACAACTCCCCCACATGCTGGCTTCTCAGGTCTCTTGCTGGCCAATCCCATATCTAGCCCCAACACTCCAAATCCCCTCACCACAGTCCCCACCCCCGCTTCCCATCATCACAGTGGAACAGACTGACCACAGCCACCAAGAGCCACCCATAGCGTCCCTCTTTCCACCCCACTGCACCAGCTCACCTCACCCCAACCCGCCTCCCCAGAGCCAGCCACCCTCAGCCCAACCACAACCCCTGATGCACCTCCCGGCCTCTTCCCATCTGGAGCACCCCAGCCCAGCCCACGGCCCAAACCCCTCACTCCTCCATCCAACCCCCCCCCCCTTCCTTCATCCATCCCCCCTCCCCCCCACACCCCCCCTTCCTTCATCCATCCCCCCCCCACACCCCCTCCTTCATCCATCCCCCCCCCCCCACACCCCCTTCCTTCATCCATCCCCCCCTCCCCCCACACACCCAGACCCCCCCTTCCTTCATCCATCCCCCCCTCCCCCCACACACCCAGACCCCCCCCTTCCTTCATCCATCCCCCCCTCCCCCCACACACCCAGACCCCCCCTTCCTTCATCCATCCCCCCCTCCCCCCACACACCCAGACCCCCCCTTCCTTCATCCATCCCCCCCTCCCCCCACACACCCAGACCCCCCCCTTCCTTCATCCATCCCCCCCTCCCCCCACACACCCAGACCCCCCCATCCCTCCCCTATATCCCCCAAACCCATTCCCTCCCGATTCCCAACCCCCCCACCTCACATACCGCCCCCCCGATTTCCAACCACCCCCCCACACCCGCCTCCCCCATCACCTGCTGCGCCAGGCACCACATACCAAAGGCTCCGGTGCGCGGATGGCGTCGAACGAGAGGAGCCGCTACTCAACGCCCGTTTATATACCCCCTCCCCTCCCCTGCCACGCCTCCCTCGCCGTCTAGCCCCGCCCCGCCCTGCCCCGCCCTCGCTGGCGCGCGCTTTTCCCATCCCACCCCACCCCTCCCAACAGCGCGCGCGCTTCGAAACCGCACAGCGCGTGCAAGTCAAACCGTCGCGGTGGAAAGAGGGCGGGGGAGAAATTAAAAAAAAAAAAAAGTGGCCCCTACTGCGCAGGCGCCACAGCATGCTCGCCAGGCACGCAGATTTCCTAACCGCACCGGCACGCGCCTCAGCCAACATCTTCTCCGCCCACTGTGTCTGGACGCATGCGCAGCAGCTGCTGTCTGCCCCCATCCTCCCGCGGGTGAGAGGCACTCGCAAGGGCTTCTGGGGATTGTAGTTTTGCTGGCTGCTCCTGCTAGATCCTGCAATGCACATAGGTGCTGAAACTAGAGGAGCTGCAGCTCCCCCGGACTTGAAGTGGCTTCCGTTATATAGAGGGTTTGCAGAAAGGCTCAGCTGCTCTCAGCACCCTCCACTAATAAAACTGTTCCACCCCCCTCCCCTGGCAATGCACCCCCTGGTTGGGGCGGGAGCCAGGATTCCTGGGTTCTGCTACTGCCTCCCTGGGAACTGGACACAACGCAGTGGGGCGGGGTATGGGAATAGATTAGAGAAGGATACTCAACATGCGGCCCGTGGCCTGTTTGTGTGCAGCCCATGGTGAGGTTTGGGTTTATGAGCAACTCAACACGTGGCCCGCGGGTGGGATCCTTTGAACTTGGCCTCCACTGGGAACACGCTCCACAATGGTGAGGAGCCCTCCAGGCAGGGTGAGCACTGAAAGATGCAAGGGGGCGGGCTGGCTGGAACAGACAGGTACAGGGCATTGGTGTTTCTAGCCCCCAGGGAGGAGGCACCGGGGAGGGGCATTGTCAGAAGTGCTTTGTATTCATGCCCATCTGCGTGAAAGAAGCTATTCGGATATCTTTGCATAAACATTTGCATGTATATGCAACCACACTTAAGTTGCAGCCCTCAGCATGTACTCTTGAGTATCATTGTGGCCCTTGGAGCAAAATGCAGGACAATGTAGCACTTTAAAGACTAACAAGATGGTTTATTAGATGATGAGCTTTCGTGGGCCAGACCCACTTCCTCAGATCAAATAGTAAAGTTGAGTAGCCCTGGATTAGAGAGAGACAGAGCAGGTGTAAAGGTATGGAGGGGGTTTGTAGGGGATGAACAGACAGATGAAGGGAGCGTGGGAGGGAAGGCCAAACAAATGAGGGTTGCATGTATGGGGATGGACAGACAGACAAGAGGCGCTTATAGGGAATGGACGGAGAGATGGGGGATACATATAGGGGATGAACAGACAGAAGAGGGGTGTGTGTATGGGGATGAATGGATAAATCAGGGGTTTCTGGAGATGGGAGGAGGGGCGAGTGATGCAGAAGCAGAGGGACAACTGGGTATTGTAGCTGGGTGTCCATGACGGCTGGCTCCCTATTGCAATGCTGGACCTACTCGGAGGCCTCCCCTCCCCCGCTCCGTGGCATTGGAGGTGCGTGCACGAGCCCGCAGCCCGCCTGACGTCAGCGGAGAAATGAGCCAGCACAATTGAGCTGTTAATAATTCAGGCGACAGCAGGGGACAGGGGAGGGGGGAAGCGGCTGATTCTCTGGCCCCAGGCTGATGCCTCTGCAAAGGCCAGGCCTGGAGGAAAATCCCGCTGCCATGGCAACCCCCAGCCCACTGCTCACACAGCATTTGCATCCCAATATCTCCACTGCACCACCTGCCTGCCTAAATTGGAGGGAGGGGGGTTAACCTCTCTGGCCCAGAGGAATTGTGGGTCTCCAGGAGGCCAGCCATGACTCAGCACAAATCACTCAACTCTAGCCTGGTGGTTAGGCCTGGCTAGGCTAGAGAGAAGGGCCAGGAGCCCCTGTACCTCCCCCTTGGGGAGCGAGAGGGAACCAGGATGGAGAAAGACACCCCAGGACTCCTGGGTTCTATCCCTGGGCTTGGGAGCAGGCAGAGACTGGGGTCTATTGGCTGGAGCAGGGGACTGATAACTAGGGCTCCTGGGTTATGCCCCCAGCTCTGGGAGGGGGTGGGATTGAGGCTTTTAGGAGAGGCTGAGAGTCAGAACTCCTGGGTTCAGCAGTAGCCTCCCCGTGCCACATTATTCACCTGCAAGGCACAAATATTACCAAAAATATCATGGTGTGAGCAGGCCGCCACACTGTGAATGGAATTAGGGGGAAACGGTGGAGTTTCCCTGCGTGTCTGGACTGAGCAGCACCGGACGCAGGGCTCTCAGCTGGGGCAAGGACTGTCTCTCTCTGTGTGTCTATGCAAAGCCTGGTTCAATGGGGCTCTGATCTCAGCTGGAGCAAGGACTGTCTCTTGCGAGTCTTTGCAACACCTGGCACAATGGGACCCGGACACAGTTGGATAAGCCTGGCACAACCATTAGGATGCTACACACATTTAACAGCTCGGACACAGGGAAGGGTCCAACTGATTCTACTGAATCATCCCAGGACTAAAATAACGAGCCAATCAATGAGCAGAGCAAGAGAGAGGAACCAGCATCCAAATCAATAGCCTGCACTAACGCGAATTCTAGCATGGACTGTCCTCGTGACCAGGTATTTGCCTCCCCTAGAGAAGTCATATCTTAAAGCCAGTCACCTCCCCCCCCCCAATCCCATCCACCCATCCTTTAGCCCTGGATGTGGTCTTTGGAAATGCAGGACCCTCAGAGGTCCCCTTCCCCCCCCCCCAGCACTTTCTCTCCCCATCTGAACATAGATTCACTGGAGATTGCCCGGGTTATCTTGTCCCAGCTCTGACATTGAAAGCATTTGTAGCTTTGGCTGCAGACAGGCTGGGGGGGCCCCGGGCGGTGGAGAAGAGACTAAAAATAAATCGTCAGGCCTCACTGGAGAGAGAGGGAGAGACAGGGAGAGAAACAGGGGCAGGAAAAGAGAGAGACAGAGAGCGAGAGAGATGAATAAGAAGGGAAGGCAGAACAATGAAAAAAAGCGGAGAGAGTTGTTTGGTGATAGATACATGCATACTGGGGATACACAGGGAAAGAAAGAAAGAAAGAAAGAAAGAAAGAAAGAAAGAAAGAAAGAAAGAAAGAAAGAAAGAAAGAAAGAAAGTGTAGGGGGATAGTTTGATTATGAGACTGTCATGTGGGACAGTCTCAAAAGCCTTACTAGAATCAAGATCTCTCACGCCTACTGCTAGCCTATTGTCCACTAGGCCAGTTACCTTCTCAAAGGAGACTAACAAAAATATATAGGACCATGATCTTTCATGGGTCATCAGATGAGTTGGAATGGAAATAACAGAATCCAAGATATATATATATATATATATATATAAAACATCAAAAGCAATTACCTGTCAATTGTAGCGTCCATATTAATGAAGCTACTTAAGTGGGCTGGATATGTCCCATTCATAGCTTTTGATGTGAAAATGTGAATGTCAAAGGTAGGAGAAATTGGCTTTGTTGTGTGTTAACCAATTAATGTATTTATTCAAGCCCAGGGTAAGAGTGTCAAATATGTACGTGAATTCCAGTTCAGCAATCTCTCTGTAATTGGGTGGTGAAATTCCTTTGTAGAAAATTGGCTATTTTTAAATCCATGACTGAGTGCCCAGGCAGGTTAAAATGTTCCTCTCCAGGTTTCTGTGGGTTACCATTCCTGATGTCTGATTTGTGTCTATTTACCCTTTGTCACAGAAACTGTCCGGTTTGGTCGATATCCATGGCAGAGGGGCATTCCTGGCACTTGATGGCCTATATCACATTAGTGGATGTGCAGTTGTGAAGCAGACAGGTAGAGCTAGACAAGTGATAGAAATGTAGCCATGTTAGTGTGGTGTAGCTGAAACAAAATACAGGACTATCTAGGTACTAGACAAGTACCTAGATGTCAACTTCAAGACAGGCCCAACAAGGAAAATAACAGAACACTACTGGTCATCACCTACAGCCCCCAGCTTAAATCCCTCCAGTCCATCATGGTCAATTTACAACCTCTCCTGGAAAACACTCCTCCATTCTCACAGGCCTTTGGAGACAGGCAACCCCCAACCTTAAGCAAATACTCACCAGCAGCCACACACCACACCTCAGACACACTCACCCAGGAACCTAACCCTGCAACAAACCCTGGTGACAACTCTGTCTGCACATCTATACAAGTGACACCATCATACAACTGCACACCCGCGAATGTGATCTATGACATCAAGTGCCAGCAATGCCCCTCTGCCATATATATTGGCCAAACCAGGCAGTCTCTGCGACAAAGGATAAATGGACACAAATCAGACATCAGGAAAGGTAACCTTCAGAAACCTGGAGGGGAACATTTTAACAATTAGGATGATAGATAGAGGAGATCAAATGGTCCATGGATAACAGACACAGGAGGAGGTGTGAACAGAGAGATGAGGATGGAAAGAAGTACATGGGTGTGTGGCAGTGGATGAATTGATAGAGGGTTGTGAATGCTCACTGTAATGAATATTGGTATGTTCCTGCTGCCCCCTGCTGGAGTGTGTGTTCTTTGTGGATATGGTATTCTGTGTGTGCGTGTGTGTGCATGCACACAACTATTCCTGCTCTATTCCTGTCCCTGCATGCCCATGTCCCTGGAGAGTGCTGCAGTGCAGCCAGTGGAGAGTGCTGCAGGCCAAGGCTCTGGATGCAGGAGGCTGCCGAGGTCTAGATTAGCTAGGGCACAAACTCTCTGTGTGTGTCCTGCTGCCTTGTCCTGGCTTGTTTGTGCAGCGATGGGTCACGCAGTGCTGCATGTGAGTGCACACGTGCCCCTCTGCTGGGCAGCCTGAGAATTTGCAAGCTGCTGCACATCATGGATTCAGCGTGCTGTCCTGTGGGCAGGCCACGCTGCATCATGTGCTGCCAAAACACAGGACAGACAGAGCCCATCGGGGTCTCTGTCAGAGGCAGGGAAGCACCTGAGATATCATGTGCTGCATTTGGGGCCCAATCCCTCATGCCCCATTGCCCCCCTCCCCATTCCAATTCTGTGCTGTGTTGTTACTTAGTGCAGGCTCTCATGGATTCATAGCTATCAAGGCCACAAGGGACCACTGTGACCATCTACTGTGATATCCAGGACTTCCCTGAATGAACCCATCTGAACAAGATGACTTGCCATCGCTTCCCGGTTCTGGCCCAGGCTCCTCCTCACTTTTCAACGAGGCCCCTTGATCACTGGAAGGAAAAACATTTATTAGCAGTAGTAGAAGTGCTAGGAGAGCAGACCCCCAGGTAGGTCAGGGCCAGACCAGGTAATCAGACTGTAGTAAGATGAAGGCCTAAAACATAAGCCAATGCAGCATAGGCCTGGTCTGAGGCCTAGCTAACAATGGACAAAACATGGCTAACATAAAGAAAAGCTAAGCTGTGAATAAGAGGCAGGCCCCTGCTCACAGAACTTGGCACAAACAGGGCTGATGTGCAAAACACTAATTGGCAATAGGCCCAGGTGCAGAACAGTCATTGGTACTTGTCATTAGTGGAAAGAACATGTTATCACTAGCTCATTAAAAAAGACCTTGGGACCCACTCCTCGCAGATACAGACTCAGGTTCAGGAAAGGGTCTAAAATCACAGCATGATGGATAGAGATGATCTAATCAAACCATGATAAGGAGTGATGGGTGATAACCTGACAACGTCAGAGGGTAGCAACCTGATATGTCAGCAGTGAAGTGTGATTTGTTGTATCTGTATATAAGATGGTGTCTTGGGGAGACAATCTTTGGATGACCTAGGGCAGTGTTTCTCAACCTTTTTTTATAAAGTACCCCTTTAAAAAAAATGATATGACCTACAGTTTTCAGACACACAACATCTTTTTCTACCATTACAACATTTTTGTTTAAACAACTTAATCGTAGCCGGGCGGGCGAAGACATTTTTGGGTGTAAAAAGTACAAAAATAATAAAGCACTGTAAAACCTAAAGCAAAATGTTAGTTTTCTCCAAATTTCAGTGGTGTTGACATACCCCCCAGACTTCTCTCGAGTACCCCTAAGGGTACCAGTACCACTGGTTGAGAAAGACTGACCTAGAGGGCAGTGGAAATTTCCCATTGAGTCATTCCATTGTGGCAAGTACATGTGTGTACTGGTTCAGTAGCGTCTACTGACAACTATGACTGTATTTCACTTTACAATAAACCTGGCCTGGCACCTTCGATCTTTATCTAGTTTGTGGTCTTTGGGGGCTCTCTTGGGGTCTGCGGTGGAGACATAAGTGCACAAGTCCACATGGCACACATTACTGAGCACACACGCAAGCAGCCTTCTGGTTATCATCATCGACGGAGCCAGAGACCCGACTGCCCTCCTGAAGAACTCCACAGACATTCAGGTAATCTGGGAACGGGAAAGCGTGAGGCTGCAGCTCTGTCTACAGCCCCAGGAGGGATCACCAGTTGTTCGGTTAATACGGCGAGCTGGATAATGGAGGGCCGGATAAACGGGGTTCTACTGCAGTCGTCTATTCAATGTATTATGGCCGCATTTGCCAGGATTCCCTCATGCTAAAAGCTGCACATTACTACTAGGTGGATTATGGTAGCCTCTAGGAGCCCCATTCATGGCCCAGCCCCGCATTGTGTATTACAGTAGTCCCTAGGCAACCCTGTCCTGGTCCAGGTCCCCACTGTGTCCAGTGCTATACGGCAGGTGGGAGAGGCTGGGCTCCAGTCCCTCTTTCAGTGCCAAGTGTCTCCCTTGCTCCTCTGTCCTCGTGGCTGCAGTGAGTGGCTTGTGAACGGCCCGAGACTGAATTTCCAGCTCCACTTTGCAGCTGCCAGTTCTGTATTTTCCTAGGTTCCCAGGGCAGACAGGAGCGCCCTTCCTATGCAAGCTGCCCCACTGGAATGTCTCAGGCCACAAACCCTGCCCCCGGGATCGCTGCTCATCAATCATGTTTATTGCCATGGTAACAAAGGGCCAGCCAAGACCAGGGTCATGTTGCACCAGGCACCGCACAAACCCAGAGCAGCAGGTAGGGTGGGGGATAAAGCTGGAACACCCCAATCAACGTGATCACTGCAATGTCAGCAAGTCCACATGGCAGAAGAGGTACCTGGGTGGGGAGGATGCTGGCCTGGGGTGACCCCAACTGAATCCCATTTCACCCCCTGCAGCAGAACAGTTCATGCTTCGGCCTCTGCAGCTGCAGCTGTGGCTGCTCCCAGCTAGAAGGCTTCCACTGCGGGTTCCCCCTTCATTTTTCTGCATGGTCATGGCATTACTGCAGTACCACCTCCCCTGTACATGGGCAGTAGCCTCTAGCCTTGCCCTGCCTGGGAGCCCAGGCACGACTGCTTCACTTTTATACCCATGTCTTCGATTTACAGCCAAGACCAGGTGCTTCAGAAGGAATGAAGAGAACAGGCAATTACTGAGTCACACATTTCATCACTCATTCCCAGCTTGTGGCAGGTGGAGGTTTAGGGACACCAAGGCTAATGCCCTATTCCATGCCAGAACCCACCCCACCACCTCACCTCCAGGGCATCCCTTATCCCACCTTCCAGTGGGGCACACTGCATGGGCAGGACTAGAACCCACCACCCTGCCTTCCCCAGGTGAACACCCTATCCCCTGGTTGCATAGTGGCTAACAGCTGGTGATGGACCTGTTCTTCAGGAGCTGATCTGGTTCTTTTCTGAATCCTGTTCAACCCCTTGTGCAAAAACAGCTTGAATAGATTATGCAAATAAAGCACAACAGAATGCTAATCAGCATTTCATTTGCATACTGTCTGCTGGCGAAAGCCGGTAGTGTAGACATAGCCTTAGATTTGAGTGCTGCTACATTGAATGGATGTTTGCAGAGCACTATCCATGAGGACTCCAAAGCTCTCTCCGGGGCAGTAACAGCTACTTTATACCCCATTGTTTTGTGTGCAGAGTTGAGATGATGTTTTCCCACATGCATTAATCAACACTGAATTTCATCAGCTGTTTTGTTGCCCAGTTTAGTGGGCTCCCTTTGTAACTCTCCATCATCATCTTTGGCTTTCACCAGCTCGAGTATCTTTGTATCTGCAATCCGTGTCGCTCGGCCCCTCACTGCCCTTCCAGATTGTATGGAACAGCCCCGGTCCCAGTCCCAGTCTTTACCTCTCTGCACAGCAAATACAGACCATTTATTCCCCCCTGCTTCCTGTCTGACCAGTCACTGACCCACAAATGGAGCTTCCCGCTCACCCCACGGCTGCTCCATTTCCTCAGTGGCTGCTTGATGTTCCTACAGCTGCCACCTGGAGGAGCCAGTAAGTCTCAAACGCCTGGCTCTGCTTTTCCATTTTCAGTGCAGTTTTCCCCTTTAATACCTTTCAAAGCACTATCCTGGTCCCATTCACCTCCCAGCCAAGCCCTCGTTTTTCCAACTCTCCTACAGGCTGCTGGAACTCTTAACTGAATGAGGTACCTGGGGATATCTGGGGGGGGAGCGAGAGGAGAAAGGAGGGAACATTGTGTGCCACCGGCCCTCTCTCCTCCAGGATGCAAAGATTAACCACTGGAGCCCAGGTGCTTAGGATCCAGACCCAGCCCAGCCACTGCACACAGGGCCATAGGGAGGGCCAAAGCCAGGGGATGAATGGCTGTGATGTGACAGCACTGGGCTCTCCGCTGACTCAGGCTGTGCCACTACATTGGCCACACTTGGGGCATCATTGCCCTCTCCCAGTGATGGGCTCAGGGTGTCTGCAGACTCAGGCAGTGGTGTTGCCTCAGAGAAGTTCCCCCGCTCAGGAGGCAGTTCTGATTTGATCCAGCGGAGGGTGGATTGCACATGCCCTATTTATCCCCCCCAATAGCCTTTGCCTTGGCCTGGAGCGACCTGAGGTGGGGAAGCCAATTCAACTCTGTCCCTGGGCTGGGGGGCCAATACCGGGTGCGATTCTGGCCCCACCCACTGGCTTGTGCTGGCTGCCATCACAATGTTGGGGTCTGTAGCTTCTCAGCCTGGATGGCACTGGCTCCTCTAGAAGGGAAAAGCCCCTGTCCCTCTTTCCATCTCCTCCCTCCCCCCCCAAGCCAGCCAGTCCCCCAGCCCTGGGACCAGATTGGAGCCAGTACCCCCTAGAGGAGAAAGTCATCTCTGGCCCCCTGTCCCATTCCCTTTATCCCTCCCCCCCCCCCCCCCAACACAAACAGTTTTAGGGTGATTTTTTTTTATTTTCTACAAGAATCAGAAAAAATCTCAAAAACATACCGATAAAAAACCGGCCCAGCTTTTTGCAAAAGTATGTACAGCACCTGGGATTCACAACTCTGCTAAAAAACACATTTTAAGACAGCTTTGAAAAAAGTTAGCCTTAAACATTTCAAAATATTCAAAGATATCAGGTAAACAACGTTCGCATTTCTATGGACAAGCTGGAAATTAAGAGCCCAAATAATAGGCCAGCTGCTCAGCTGGTGACCCTCAGATGGCGCAACAGATCACTTTATACCAGTTGAAGATCTGGCCCGCATATTTCAACTCAAAAATTAAGGCTAAAATGGAGACTCCCCCTCGGCCCGGAGGACTCCAGATTCCCCCAGTCAGGCCCTGCTTTTCCGTGCCAATCAGGAGCCCGTCCCTCGCCTGACTTGAGAACTCAGGCAACACGTTGATCTTATTCATCATAAAAGCATCAAGCAGACAAGACCCCAACTGTTTTGCTGAGCCTCAGTGCAGCCAGCCAGTGTCCTGCATGCCCTCTAAGGACAGAGATGTCAGCATCTGAGATCCATGGCTTCCATCTCCTGTGTGGGTGGTGCTTCTGTACAGTGATCATTTAAACCACCAAGCTCTCTCTGCTGAGGTCCTGGTTCTGGAAGGGAAACAGATGTGGCAAGATCAGCAAAGGGTCACATCTCTGGCCCACAGAGGCGTGAAATGCCTTGGAGTGAGACTCAGCACGCCACCTGCTGAGCTGATGTCCTGGGGTGGGGGTGTCTAAGAGCTCTTCACTGGGAGAGAAATCTAAGGCACTAGCATTGTAGCTATGTGGGGCCCAGGGTATTAGTGAGACAAGAGAGGGCGAAGAAATATCTTGGAAGCTCATCTCCTCCAACGGGTGCACAAGCCAGGGACTTGGGAAAAAAGAAGATTGGCTTTAAAAAACAAAATCATGCCAAGTACTTATTTAGCCATCTCCTTCCAGAGTCTCACAGGGGTGTGTTGGCAACAGAACTGGCCCAAGCCTCAGCATTTGAGGGACATGAGAGGAAATGTCTCCCCAGCCACAAGTGGAAGAAAGCTTTCTCTTCTGTAAATCCCACACCAAACAGGAGACTTGAGGAAATCCTAAGAGGCAGCCACACCTATTCACCAGCCAATCAAGGACCTGCTGAGGAAGGAGTGAAGTCTAATGCCCTTAGGCCTGCATAACTATGTACATCCCCCCCCCCCCCCCCCCGCCCCCTCCTGTGCCCTGAGGGGAGAGTTACCTCAGGCAGTTAAAGGCTTCCTGTCCCACACATCCTAGTTGGGATTGGTCCTGCCTTAGACAGGGGGCTGGACTTGAAGGCCTCCTGAAGTCTCTTCCAGCTCTAGGATCCTCTCAAAGGCCCTCGAGAGGAACAATGAGCTGCTGGATCTAGTGCGAGCAACGGCTGTGCTGCAGCCATTCCTGACATGAATTTGTAACTTAGACCGCCCCCCCCAAAGGACAAAGGCCCACTGTCCCAGTCACTGCCACAACCCCCCACCCCAAGCCAGTCAGTGCCCCTGCCAGGGGGTGGGATAGCAGCTGATATATCCTAGAGGAGCAGGGCCCCAAAGCCCACTCACCCGTCGGAGCTTGCGGTCGTTCTTGCCCCGGGAGGAGACGGACTCTGTCTCCGTGTAAGGGGGAGGTGGTGGCGGGAAGCCATCTTCATTCCGATGCCTCCTGTTTCCTGATCGCCCGCTGGACCCACTGTCCCCATCCAGGTCCTCACGGCTGCCAGCTCGCCCCTTCCTGCGCAGCGCCTCTTGCAGGATCCGCCCATCATAATGGCCCCTATCCAGCTCCCGCAGGTCGTCCCTGCTGCGGCTGCGCCGCTGGCCATAGTGTGTCTCCTCCCGCCAGTCAGGGGAGCTGTCCCGATGCCGCCTGCCCTGTCCTCTGCTCCGTCCCTCAAGCTGCGGGGACCAGTCGCGGTCTAGGTCGTCCACAGAGTGGGAGCGGGGCCGCCGTGCGTAGTGCTCCTCCTCATAACGCTCTCCACGCCGGACAGGAGGGAGGAGGCGTCGGGCCTCGCTACTTCGCCCGCTCTCCCTCTCCCCCACGTCGCTGATGGGTGACATGGGCCGGGTCCGCAGCCGCCCCAGCCCCTGGCGCAGATCCTGGCGCCGGTCGTCTTCATGGAGGGAACTGATCTCACTCATCACCGAGGCTGGGGGGCGGGGGGGAAGAGGGGAAACAGAGTTAAATGGTTAAACAGTTAAGAGTTAACCCTTCTCAGAGAGAAGTTATTAGCGGTTCATAATCCTGCTGGAAGGACAAAACAAGTGGGGCCTGGCAGGGGTCTGTTTTGGGACTGGTTCAGTTCAAGATCTTCAACAACAATTTAGATATTGGCATAGAGAGGACGCTTATTAAGTCTGCAGATACCACCAAGCTGGGAGGAGAGGGTCATAATTCAAAATGATCTGGAGAAACAGGAGAAATGGTCTGAGGTAAATAGGATGAGATTCAATAAGGACAAATGCAAAGTGCTCCACTTAGGAAGGGACAATCCACGTCACACCTACAGAATGAGAAGCGACGGTCTAGGAAGGAGTCCTGCAGAAAGGGATCTAGGGGTCATAGTGAACCACAAGCTAAATACGAGTCAGTGTGACACTGTTGCAAAAAAAGCAAACATGATTCTGGGCTGCATTAACAGGAGTGTTGTGCGCAAGACATGAAGTCATTCTTCCTCTCTACTCTGTGCTGATTAGGCCTCAATTGGAGTGTTGTGTGCAGTTCTGGGCACCACATTTCAAGAAAGATGTAGAGAAATTAGAGAGGGTCCAGAGAAGAGCAACAAGAAAGATGAAAGGTCTAGAGAACATGACCTACGGAGGAAGACTGAAAGAATTGGGCTTGTTTAGTTTGAGAGGGGACATGCTAGCGGTTTTCAGGTATCTCAAAGGGTGTCACAAAGAGGAGGGGAAAAAGCTTGTTCTCCTTGGCCTCTGAAGACAGGACAAGAAGCAATGGGCTTAAACTGAAGCAAGGGAGGTAAAGGAATAAGTTGCCTAGGGAGGTTTTGGAATCTCCATCTCTGGAGATATTTAAGAGCAGTTTAAGTCAGACATCAGGGATGACCCATTCTAGACAGTACTGGGTCCTGCCATAAGGGCAGGGGACTGGACTCGATGACCTCGAGGTCCCTTCCAGTTCTAGTGTTCTATTAAATGAGCCTCTGTGCTTTCCCGCATTCCAGGCCCAATGCCCCAGTGAAGCAGTAGGAGGCTCTGTGCTGCAGGGAATGGGGGGGAAGGGGAGGGGTTTCTTCGTGGGTAACCAGGGCTGACCCCAGTGTCCAGGCCCAATGCTAGGGGGCAAATTAGTCGAAACTATAGTTAAGAACAGGAGTGTCAGACACATTGATGAACATAATTTGTTGGGGTTTCTGGAAAGGAAAACCATGTCTTAAAGTTCTTTGAGAGTGTCCACAAGCATGTGGACAATGGGGATCCAGTGGATGTAGTGCACTTAGATTTCCAGAAAGCCTTTGACAAAAGTCCCTCACCAAAGGCTCTTAAGTAAAGTAAAGTTGTCATGGGATAAGAGGGATGGTCCTCACAGGGATTGATAACTGGTTAAAAGACAGGAAACAGAGGGTGGGAATAAATGGCCAGTTTTCAGAATGGAGAGGGGTAACTAGTGGTGTCCCTCAGGGGTCTGTACTGGGACCAATCCTACTCAACGTATTTATAAACGATCTGGAAAAAGGAGTTAACAGTGAGGAGGCAAAATTTGCAGCTGATACTAAACTACTTAAGAACAAAGCAAATAGTGAAGAGCTTCTGAAGGATCTCACAAAACTAGGTGACTGGGCAACAAAATGGCAAATTAATTTTCATGTTGATAAATGCAGAGGAATGCACATTGGAAAACAATCCCAACTATATGTACAAAACGATGAGGACTAATTTAGCCATTATCACTCAGATCTTGGAGTCACTGTGGATAGTTCTCTGAAAACATCCACTCAATGTGCAGCGGCAGTCAGAAAAGCATGTTAGGAATCTTTTAAAAATGGATAGAGAATAGACAGCATATTTTATTGCTTCCGTATAAATCCAGGGTACGCCCACATCTTGAATACTGCATACAGATGTGGTCACTTCATCTCAAAAAAGATACCTTGGCATTGGAAAGTTCAGAAAGAGGCAACAAAAATGGTTAGGGGTTTGAAACGGCTGCCATATGACGAGTTTAAAAAGATTGGGACTTTTCAATTTAGAAAAGAGGAGACTAAGGGGGGATATGATAGAGATCTATAAAATCATGGCTGGTGTGAAGAAAATGGATAAGAAAAAGTTATTTACTTGTTCCTATAACATACAAACTAGGGATCACCAAATGAAATTAATGGGCAGCACTTTTAAAACAAAAGGAAGTACTTCACACAATGCACAGTCAACCTGTGGAACTCCTTGCCAGAAGATATTGTGAAGGCCAGGATTTTAACAGAGTTCAAAAAAGATCTAGATAGTCATGAAGGGCCTTCAATGGTTAACCACCAAGATGGGCAGGGATGGTGTCTCCAGCCTCTGTCAGAAGCTAGGAATAGGCAACCGGTGGAATCACTTGATTCCCTGTTCTGTTCACTCCTTCTGGGGCACCTGGTATTGGCCACTATCAGAAAACAGGATTCTGGGCTAGGTGGATCTTTGGTCTGACCCAATACGGCCATTCTTATGCTCTTACGAGGCACTGTTCTGCAAGGATGGGGTGGGGGTGGGGTTTCTCCCCCTCACAATCAGGGCTGGCCCCAGTGCTCCAGTATGATGGTTGGGGCACTATGCTGCAGGAGCAGGATGGCAAGGTTCTCCCCTGACAGGGTTGGTCCCAGTGCCCCAGCATGGTACCTGGGGGTGTTGTGCTGCAGGGAGTTCTTGGCACTGGGTGGAAGGAGAACAAGAATCTACAGCTAGGCGACTACTCACACTTCTCCAGCTTGCCATTGGCCTGACCCGGCCGCGTGGGGTCAAAATTGGCCAGCTCCTTCTCCATGTAGTAAAGGACCCGCATGGAGTCATCCTGCTGGTTAGCCTGGATCCGATATCCACTGCGCACTGCTGGGGAGAGGGAGCCAGAAAGGCGAGTGAGTAGGGAGACCCCTTTAATGTGGATCGTGTTTGGAAGGGGCAACTACAACCAGTGAGACTCACCCACCTCCAGGGCAGGGCAGCTAGTGTGTCGTGTGACGTGCAGCTGTTGAACAGCTGCAAAGGACTCAGATCCAAATGCAGGGAAGTAAAATGGAATTGCCAGATGTGGGATTTGACCATTGGATGAATGGGGCACTTTAAGAATGAACACACTAAGCCAGTGGTCCCCAACGTTGTGTGGCTGCCAGGCACCCGGGGGCAGAGCCACTCATGTGCTGGGCACACGGGGGCGGGGCCACCCACGAGCCATGCGCCCGGGGTCGGCGCTGCGCATGTGCCGTGCGCCCGGGGGAGGGGCCGCCCATGCGTCCCGCGCCTGGAGCCAGCACCATGCGTGTGCCGCGCACCAGGGGTGGGGCCAGCCCATGTTTCAGCGGGCGCACAGAAATCCCTCGGCGGGCGCCATGGCGCCCACAGGCACCGCGTTGGGGACCACTGCACTAAGCAACCTCTCATACTGACTGATCAACACCTCTCAATGCAGCGCCCCCTGGCATCACACTGGGGCCAGCACTGACTGCAAGGGGAGAATGCCCCCGAGCACTCCCAGTGCCGATCCTGACCCCAAAAGGCAAGGGGGCCCTTCAGACAGCTCCCTGCACAATAGGTCTCCCATCCTAGTACTATCCATGCAGCTAACACGCTGCAGCTGCCTGAGCTAAAGGGGTACTGACTCCATCCAGCAGAGGGCAGCAGTATCACACTACCAACTCCCATTGCTGTATTGTCATCTGCCAAGTCTGCTTCGCAGCCTGGCGTCGCCTTACCTGAGTTCCCGCCACTATCCGTATCCCGAAGCAGGGGCACCTGGGAGCTGTTCCCACCAACTACAAGGAAATCAGGAGAGATTAAGCATAACTTCAGCCTTGCCGCTCAGTGCCACTATTTCCTGTCTGTGCACCTCAGCCCTGCAAGTCCCAGCACCCCAGCGATCTGGGCCCATAGTTCTGCCATGTGACCAGGAAATCCATCATAATCCCATAGAACCCACTGTGCCAGGTGCTGCCCAGACACAGCGAGACACAAACCTGCCCCCTCCCTCAAACAATAAGTGAGCACCGTAACCGAGCGTAACTAGGGCTGAGCATGTTGCTACCCAGCCTTCACCCTGCCCTCTGGGTTGACAGGGATGATGCAGACCAGCACTGACTCCAGGGGAGCTGTGTGATTGACATCACCGGGGTCCTGGCCCACTGACTCCGGTAGAGCTGTAGCCAATTGACAGATCCCCAGCTGTGGTCACTGGCTCCAGGGCAGTTACTCACTCTTGTGGCAGGACTTAATTGAGACAGAATACAAAGTTACCTGAGCTGGCTCGGTCGTAGTCTGCCCCATAGCCGTTGTACATGGGTGACATGGGTCCCATGGGAATCATGGTGGCAGGGGGACCTAGCTTCACAGGGTTCGGGTGGGAGTAGATACTGGGGGCGCCGATGCTCGGAGCATAAATACTGGGGACACCAGCGGTGGCAGCTTTTCCAGCAGCATAGACTGAAAAGAGAAAGCAGGGGACATTTGAGGATCAGAACACAGATCAGCAGAAATAGCCCCCACGGCAGGGCTTCCCCAGACTTCCCTCCCAGTGCCAGGGAGAGAACCCAGGAGTTCTGGCTCCTGCCCTTGCACTAAACACTAGACCCCATTACCTCCTAGAGCTAGGGCAAGAACCAGCCCCCTTCCCCTCCCACCGCCCTTTGTAAGTTTCCCAATCAGCAGGAAATAAGGGAGAGAACTCACGAGCTTCTGGGCAGCAGCACTTCTCAGGACAGCAGGGGCACCGGACGTAGCAGCAGCAGGTATGGGGGCAGCACTGGCACCAGCAGATGCCGAAGAGGAGGAGGAGGAGGAGGAATCCCAGCACTACCAGGACAACAAAGAGCCAGTCTGCAAAGAGGAAGAGGTTTCTCATTAAGGACCCAGTTGCTAAAGAACTCACCAGTGCAGGCATCAAGGCCTCCCTGCCCCCAGGGAAACACACACACCAAGGCCAAGGTTTGACCTAGGGATTTGAATTCAAGATGCCTGAAAGGTGGGGGAAAGATTGATTTACAGGAGGCCCCTTGGAAAACAAACCAGATCAGCTAGAAAGCAGCATGGCCTAGCTGAAAGTACCCAGTTCCATTCCTGGCTCTGCCAGTTGTCTGCTGGGTGACTTCCACATTTCAGAAGCTCTGTACCTCAGATTCTCCATCTCTAAAAAGGGGGAATAATGATGTTGACCTCATTTCTAAAGAGCTGCTGATAGAATCGTCTGAGGGCCTTATTAGTCAGCTGGAGGTGGATCCACAAAAGTCACTATGGAATCATTCCTAGATTTAAAGGGCCAGGACCATTTTGCCCTGCTGCATAGCCCAGCCTGAGAATTTCTGCCTGCAGTCCACATTTGGAGGTTGAGCAAGAGTACCCTTAACTCTGCCCTTTTTGAAGATTTCAAGCCCTGATCTGGTAGTTGAGCTAGAGAGGAGCTTAGGGAGATGCTAATCTCTGAGGAAAGACTCCAAAGGCTGAAAAATCTGCCACATCTCTGGGGCAGTCATTCCCAGGGTTAACTGCACCCATTGGGGAAAATCTGCTCATTTCCAGTCTGGATTTGTCTCACTTCACCCCCCAGATATCACACAAAGCCGAGCGAGAGCTGAGAAGTTAAAGAGCTCTCAGCTCCCCACAATCTCCTCTGCAGGGAGGTGGGATAGTCTAGCATCAAGTCACCTCCGAACCTTCTCTAAGAGAAACTCCACAGTTCAGGTCTCCTGTTACCAGAGCTCCAATTGTCCTTGTGGTTCTTTATAGCTGCTCTATCTCCCAACACAAACACAATGAAGTTGGAAGAGACAGCACATACAGAACAGAGTCATCCAGCATGTGATTAGCCTGCAGAACTCTCTGTCACAAAGTGCTGTTGGGGCCAAGAATTTAGTAAGATCCAAAGAGGAACTGGATAACTGGCCAAACTTGGCAGGGCCAATCATCTTGATGGTATGAGTCGTACACAGCAAAGTGTGAACGCTGCCTGTAATCTGCTTCAGAATTCCAGGGGATATTCTAGGCATCCATGGGCAGAACCCTATGGATTTTGAGGGGAAATTTTAAGTCCAAAAAGAGACTCCAAAAATCTCATTAGCAAAAAGAGCCTAAAGCAGCTCTGCAATTGTCTATAAATCAAGGGACCAGTTGTTGGTGCCATTCACAGACATAAACCATGCACCCCCCAGGCTCAGAGTCCTGATTTAATTTAACATATTGATGCCCTGTATGACTAGCCCCTCAGATAGAATGGTTGCTAGTCACTGGCATAGGAAGGGGGGGGGGGTGCAGTGATCATGGGGGAGGATGGGAAGGGGCAGAGTCCCTGGCATGGGGAGGGGGAAGGAATGCCTAAAATAGCATGAGGATCAATACACTGAAGATCATGAGATGCTTAGTTAGGACAATGATGGAAACCAGATAAGGAGATCACCACCAGGATCTGACGCCCTCCATCAGGCCAATACCCTGTAGACTCAAAGGAGAAGGGGCGAGGTCAAGTGGGTTAGGGCATGGGGGTGGGGACTAGGAGGCTGGACTCCTAGGTACTATCCCGAGCTCTGGAAGGGGAGCAGGGTGTGGACTGGGAGTCAGGGGACATGATTAACTCTGTCCTAAGCTCTACCACAAGGAGATGCAAGCTAAACACTCAAAACGAATGCACCAGGAGATACAGCAGCTCTGAAGGGCTGTCATCTTGAGTATGGCCCCTTTGATCCTTGCCCTAAGGAATAAAGTCAGGTTGAAAATATTCAAACAGAACAGTTTTCCATCAGCAAATGCCACATGGCTGACATCAGAGTGCTTTGCAGGAACATACAGATTTTCCATAAAGTCCTGCTGTTCAGACTTACAGCATGTTGAATAAGCCTATGGCTCTCTTACCAAATGAAATATGGATGCTGCAACAAAGCGCTTGGATATAGTATTTTTCAGCATACCGGAGCCAAATGTGGGACACCGTCATTTCCGTTCTGCAGGAAATGCATTTCTACCAGTGCTCTCAGAAATCGATCATTACTACTTACATCACAATAATTTGGTATAACGATAGTGCCTGGGAACTGCAGTCATGGCCCGGCACGCCATGCTAAGCACTGTACGTTTTATTGCTATTATGTTCATTATGGTAGCAGTTAGGAGCCCCACACTCAGGCCAGGACCCCACTGCACCAGGTGCTGTACAGACCCAGAACAAAGACTCTCCCAAAGAGCAAATTAAAGCACCTTAAGCTATTTCTCTCCTCCCACCGCCTCACAGCCTCCTACCCTGTCTCAATCATGATCCATGAGTAATGTGCTCTGCATAAAAGCTAAATGGTAGCATAATTACCCCCTCTCCCCAATCTAGTAAGGCATGTACCTTCC
The DNA here is from genome assembly GCF_049634645.1 of Pelodiscus sinensis. Classification (NCBI taxonomy): domain Eukaryota; kingdom Metazoa; phylum Chordata; order Testudines; family Trionychidae; genus Pelodiscus; species Pelodiscus sinensis. The sequence goes on from NC_134734.1 coordinate 4,072,967, forward strand.
ATGTGCCCTATCTGAAAGCCTGGCAAAAGCTCCGAGACCACAGATGACTTGCCTATGGGACAGAGAGAGAGACAGAGTTACTAGAGATATAGGCGAATGCCATAAAGGCAAGCAATTTAAAGCCAACTGTACTATATGGGTAGGGACTATAAACAGCATGCTGGCCTAACTGGGCATTCAAACTGGCACTAGGCGTTTGGCAATTTAAACACCTCACTAGCACAGGACAAAAAAATTGAATTGTGGCTACACTGGGTAACCCTGCCAGCAAGGTATTTTGCCACTGATTGATAAAGCCCTGCAAATCTGCGGCTGTCCGCTTTGTATCTGCAGATATCTGCATCCACGGATATGGGTGCGGATATCCACAGCTCGTTTTTGTGGATGCAGATACAAATTTTGTATCCAGAACCCTGCTAATTTGCAGATATCTGTGGTTCATTTTTGCAGATGGGGATGAGGATACAAATTTTATATTCACTCAGGGCTCTACTGACTGAGCCCTGCCACACTGGCATTCGGTGCCATCAATAGAGAAGAGTCCAGACGTCTCTTTTTCCACTTATCTAGCAACAAATCTTCAGCCCAGGCTTCCAAACTTCACGGCTGCAGTGTCTGACTCCTGCCGTGGCGAGATCTGGAGCAGCAGTCAGGTTTAAGTGGACACACTTTTCATATGAGCAAATCTTACATCTCCGATAAGGGTGAAGTGGAGCCAGAAGCTCCATACTCCAGAAAAGAACCAAAGGCAGGTGATTTGGCTATAAATCTGCATGGCCCTGTTCTCTAGAACCCTCCAGCCGAATCTCTGACCTCAGCCTCCAAGCTCCCAACAATGCCAAGCCCTTTGGCCACAACTAATCTTGCTCTTCTGCTCCCCTCTCCCTATGGCTTCTAGAGTCTCGGTCTCCCCATCTAGTCAGCACCCCCATCCCTTCCAAGCAGTGCAGTGCAGTGCAGTGCAGTCCCTCCCTCCCATGCCATAGTGGCTTTAGGCAGGGTGCTGGGTAGTAGCTGCCTTCCAGTAGCGTGACAGTACCTGCACCAGAGCAGCCACCCAACCAGCACCCCTCATCCACACAATGCTCCAACCAGTGAGCTCGACAGTGCCAGAGGCAGGTCGGCTCTAGCATAAGGGCAGTGGGGGCAGTCAGGCCACTGAAGGGAGACCCCCTGAGTGGGGTGATGGGAAATTATAGAAGACCGCTCCTTTCGGATCAGGGGCCCCAGGCATAGCTCTCCTGAGGGAGGCCCCCCAAGACTGAGGCTGCTAGAAAAGCATCTCCAGACATGGCAATATTTTGCCCACCATTGAGCTCTTTTGCATTGCTGCATCTCCATTCTATGGAGTGGGGGTGGAGGGGAAAAGATGGATTTGCCCTGTAAGACAGAACCCAGGAATCCTGACTCCCAGCCCTGTCTGGCTCATCTGTGGTGAGCTATGCAGCACAGCTGTGCTCCAGTCTCCTCTGCTGTCCCCTCGCGGCAGGGGGCTGGGGCACTGCTCAGATGCACTAGTCTCAGGGACATAACTGTGGAGCAGCACAGCAGGATCAGAGTCATTACCTGGCTAATTACTAATTACTATTAGGTCATGGAATTCCAGCACCTCGAGGGCTGCTCTCTGAACCTCAAAACAGGCAGGATATCTGGGGATCAGAGCACGATCAGCAGCAAAAAGCAAAGCAGAAACCCCTTTCTAGTGCCAGCGGTGAAGCTGGATTCTGACTCTCATGCCCCCTGCTGGCAGCCAAGCCAGGAGGGAGCCAGTAGATTTGAGAAACAGGCAGCAGAGAGAAAAGAAGCTTCGGAAGATTTGGGGTTGGGGGACAGAAAGACTTATCTTATGCCAGTTGGGAGTGTTGCTACATAGTAATGAATGATGGCTTGTGCTGCGACAGGAAGTCAGGACACCTGGGTACCATGCCCACCTCTGCCAAAGGCCTAGTCACTTGCTCTGCATACATTAGCAACAGTGTTCCCTTTAAGCTGTGCACCTGTGCACAAAAAATTTAGCTCCACCCATGCCATTTTAAGAGCTGCGCAGCAGCACTCACTGGTCACCTTCCTGCTGTAATGGAAGAGAAGTGGGGGCAGCAGCAGCAACAGCTGGTGCCCTGGTGGGTTCCTGGCAGCAGGCAGCTGCCCTTTTGCTCCGCCTGGAGCTGGAGTGCGCCAAATGAACCTGTTTTGGTGAGGCTGTCCCAGATGGAACTGGCCTCATGTGGCTGCTGTTTTATTCCAGCTAGAGCTGGGGTGACCTGCAGTGCTATTTTTAATACCAAGGTCCAGTGGGGACCAGGACTGCGGTACTAAAAATAGCACTGCGGGCGGCCTCTGCTCCAGTCTCAGCACATGGTCCTGCCCCAGGAGCAGCTGGGGCCGGGGCTGCGGTGGCTTCTGGGGTCAGACCACAGTACTAAAAATAGCACCGTGGCCCCTGCAAACTGCTTTCCACATCAAAGGCAGGTGGTGAGGGAAGGGGCAGGGGGAAAACTAAAGGGGAGGTGAGGTGAGATGAGCAGAAGAAGGGGATTGTGCTGAGGGGAGAGGAGGGGCAGGGCAGGAGAAGAAAGAGGAAGGCACCAAGGGGCAGGGTGGAGGAGACAATGCCAGGGGGTCAATAGGAGACAATGAGGAAAAGGGCAGGAGGGGGAAGGGGAGGGAAGGTGTCAGTGGGGGTGGGAGAAGGAAGGGGACAGGGTGATGCTAGGAGAGGAGAGGGAAGAAAGGAGAGGGAGGAAGAGGAGAGGGGAGAAGTGGGTGCTGGGAGACGAGGTGTTGAAAGGAGGGATGGGCATGAGCAAAGCAGGGGATGGAGCAAGTCATGTGTGAGGGGACAGAGGGACATGAGGAAAACTGGGTCAGGAGTATGAGGGGGTGGGCACCAGAGAGAAAGAGGGCAAGGAAGGCAGGGGGAGGCACCAGGAAGCTGCAAGGCTAAGGGCAGATGTAGGTGCCAGGGAGATTGTGGGGGTGAAGCAGAAGGGCAGACACAGGGAGGAGAGTGGAGAGGAGGGATGGGCACCAGCGGGCAGAGGAGAGGGGCAAGGCAGGTGGACAGAGGGAGGTGTTAGGAAAGGGGGTGGGGAGAGGTAGCTACAGATGATCAGAGTGGGGCTAGAGGAGGGGTGGGCATAGAGGGAAGAGAGGGGCGGGCACAGGGGTCAGAGAGGACAGGGAGGGGACAGGTCCCCAAAGAGCTGAGGGAAATGAGAAGGGCAGGAGCCAGGACAGCAGAGGAGAATGGGGGAGCAGATGAGGCGAGGGGAGAGTAGGAGACACGGCAGCAGAGGGGAAAAGGGAGAAGTTTATAAACAACAACTGCACATGAACTCAATACTGGTGCACAAGACAAAACTCACTCTGCTCATGGGAGGAAAATCTTAGAGGGACACTCATCAGCACCTCTTCCCATCCTCTGTCTCATGGCAAACTCTTTGGGGAAGGGTCTGCCTCTCACTGGGAGGGCAGTACATGGCACCACAGGGCTCTGATTTCAGCAGGGGGCAGGGACTGTCTCTAGCTATGTGCCCGGGCAGCGCTGGTTGGCACTACTGTAACACGAGCACTGTGGGGATTGCTTTTTATGAAGTGTTTTACATCACTGATGGGAAGGAGTTAATTGCAAACACCAGAGACACAGAAGTTAATACAGAAGGACTTTGTGGGAAGATCCCCTTAGCTTCTACTCCCTGGGTCCCTTTGTCCTCAGTGGCATTTGCCACACTGGGAGAATGAAATTCCTGTCTGTGGAGGAAAGGGTTCGGGAGGAAGAGGCCATGGGGCAGAGTAGGAAAAGCCCAGGGGAGGAGAAAGGGAGGCAGGAGCTGTGCATGAGTAGGCCAGCACTGGTCAGCATTTCCCCTTTCTGGTTAACCTCTTCCTAGCGCACAATGCTGCTGCTGTCTCTGACTGGCGCTGCTGCTACCCAGCTCCAAAAGCCACCTTCGGGGAACTTGGGCGCTGGGCAGAGAATGGCACGCACCACTTCACCAGCTACACGTAGAGAGGAAAGCAGCTGCCTATTTAGCCCAGTATCTGCCTCTGTCCTGGCTCAGCCCCTTGTACCAATCTCAGATCCCTGCTGCCCTGAGCAGAGTGGTGAACCCATCTAGCTTGGTATCCAACCTCTTCCCCATTCAGGATCACACCCACAGGCCCCACCTGGCCTACATTCCATCTCGGACAGCACCCCGCGCCCCCCCCCCCCCCCGGGCACATTAGAGCATCCCCCTCCCCGTCTGCCCATATCTCAGTCCTGGCCACTTACCCAGCACAATGAGCTCAGCGTAGGCCTCATTGTTGCCCTGCAGATCCTGGGAAGAGGTGACCGTACAGTAGTACACCCCGCTGTCGCCCCAGGCTGTCTGGTCAATGCTCAGGTCAGCATCTGTGGGGAAACAGATGAAGACAAAGCTGGAGACACCGGAGCCAGGGTGGGAGAACTGGAGTCACAGCTAACACGCACAAAGGATCTCCAAGCAAGGCACCACGGATCCCTTTTCAGCTCAGTCTAGGAAAAGACAATGGTGTCCGGGGTCAGAGCCGATTCCTGGGTTCTGTCCCCAGTGATGGAAGGAGAGTAGATTAGAAAAGGGTGTCAGGGCCTCACATTGAGATACCAGCCAACTGGAGGGTGTTCAGATAAACAGCACTAAAAATACAGCGAAGGAGAAGGAGACTGTGGACTGGGTTGCGTAAGAAGGCAGATTGTGCTGTCTCTGTGTGGGGGCAGGAGGGTGAATTACCCAGGGCTTGTGGGAAGGAGTTGTGGAGAAATGTCAAACGGAATCCTCCCCACAGGGCTCAGTGGCCAGTCACCACCTGCTGATCTCAAACAATGGCACTTCCACCAATTGAGGGCTTTAAAACTGAAATCAACACTAAGCCCTCAAATACACACACAGGCCACCACGCCCTGCTGGCGGGAACAGGCCAGAGCAGCAGGAAAGAAGTTTACAATTCTTGCACACATATTGTGCCCCTCTCTGATGATCCCTTAAAAAGGAAATTGAAAAGCTGAGATATGCTGGAGCAATTATACGTCTAGCTGTACCCTGCTGGGTGGAGATTGGTACAGCACACTGGCATAGGCTCTCCTAGTGTGGGCAAGGCACTGCCTCCCCGTGCCTCAATTTCCCCATATGAGAAATGGGAATGGCACTGCCCTCCCTGAAAAAAGGATCCACTATGAGATCTACTAATGAAAATAGCTAGAGGTTGTTATATCAGCCAGACAGTGTTTTTGCCAGAATCTCTTAGTCCAGGCAAATAAGCTGCATCAATTTTAGCAGTATAATGTCATCTACGCAGGAGTCTGCTGGCACAGTTGTCGCAAATCTATTCTGTGCTATCAAAGTCAGTTGACATACTTCCCCCCCACTATGGCTATGCCAAGCAACCTGACCATGTAGCTGAGCCCTGAATTACATTTAGTGAGACTCCTAGATCGACAATGTTTATCTCAATGGGTTTAGAGTTTGTTCTATGTTCATGAAGCACCCTGCACAACGGGGTCTGGTCCATACTGAGGGCTCCTAGGTGCTACCATAACACAACTAATGGGGTTTGAAATTTTGAGCCCAGAGAGAGGACAAGACACTTGCCCGGTCAAACAAATCCCTAGCTCCTACCATCTGTAGATCTCAGAGCTCTTCACAAAGCAAATCAGTATCATTATCCACAGTATACAGGTGGGGAAACGGACAGGCAATGACTTGTTGAAGGTAACTCAGTAACCCACTGGCACAACTGAGTCTGGAATTCAAGTGTCCAGAGCCCTGGCCTGGGCAGCTTTGGGAAAAAGAAAAGTTAGGTCTCTTGAGAGTCACTCTCAAATAACTATTTCAGCCCAAAGTACAGTCTGGCTGTGTGGTGTAGTAGATAGCACTCTAGACTGGGGCTCAGGACACCTGGGGGGTCTTGCCACTAAACTGCTGTGTCACCTCAGACTTGTCACTTCACCTCTCTGACTATGTAAGATCTTGGGCATAGTTTTACTCTGTGGGGTGCTCTGGAGCTGGAGGATCCATGGGAAAAACTGGTGGGTGCTGAGCACCCACCGGCAGCCAGCCTCTCTCCCTCCTTCCCCCAGGCCTCTCACCTGCTGGTGGTCCCACTAACCAACACCTACCCCCACCACTCAGTACTTTGGGAGCAGGGGAGCACTGCAAACAACTGATCTGCAGCATTCAGGAAGCTCCAGGAGGGAGGGGAAGGAGCAGGGGTGGAGTATGAACTTTTAATCAGTTTTGACAAACTTGGTCTAGGATTTTGCTCCACGTCCATTAGGTCATCGTGTATGCTGGATGGCGTCTCTCGTCTGGCCTTCTAAATAACACAGGCCAGGGACTTTCACCCTGTTACCCACAGGTTTCATTGGACAAAAGCATCTTTCATAAAGGCCTCCAGTCTGTCCATCTTTTGGGGTCATTCAATCCAATCCACCACTTCCCTCGGGTCCTTGTTCAACAGCTAATCACCCTTACTGTTAAATTTGCACCTTCTAACTGAAATGTGTCTGGCTTTAACTGCTGTACATTAATTATTTTTCTACCTTTCTCCACTACACTGCAGAGCTCGTTAGTACCTGGGATTTTCTCCCCCTGAAAAAAAGATTAAATCACCTGCTGACCTTCTTTTGGATAAGGTGAGCAGTTCAAACTTTTTCACACCCTCACTGTTAGGCCTTTGCTCTAGCGCTTAGATTATGTTTGCACCTCTTCTCTACACCTTCCCCAAAACCCTTTATAAAAAGTGCAGCCCAGAACTGGACACAGACTTCAAACACTGCTCTCTCCAATGCCAGCAAACTTTTTACACTTCATAACCAAGCAGTTTTCCCTACCGCTCCAATTCACAGTGTGATGCTGAGGTTTGGGATTTGTGACATTAAACGCTCACCATAAAATCCAGCTGTGACACCTAACAGCCTAACTAGGACATCACTGGAGTCCTGACCTAACTAGTTCTATTCTGTTGACCTGCATCTCCAGACAGCTTTATTAGACTCTCTCACACTCCCTTTCCCAAACTGTAATTAAACCTTTGCAAAGAACTGCAAGGATGGTAAGTTATGTAAGGGAATCATTAGGATTGTGATCAGCTGTAATTAGGGCTAAGATTTAACTACTGGGTATTGTGGTAGTTAGCTACAGGGTTCCAACCCTGAGCTGGCTGCATTTTAGTAAGGGGAAAGTGATCCACAGTTTATAACGTGCAAGACACTGGAGTGTTAAAAACTAAAGATTTTTGCTGCATGAATCACACACCAGTTGGGCCAGGTTAAGACAGAGCTGCTGCTATCACAAAAAATGCCTCCGGGTAAGACAACACAAATAGAAAAGGCATAATAATGGAACAGAGTTTGGCTGAAGACAGCTGGAACTCAGCTCCAGTTGGTTTTAGACACATGATTGCAGAGCAAAGTGTTTTGCTGTGGACTTTCGACCCACCACAATGCAATGCAGTTCACTTGCTCTAGTTTCACAATGTAAAAGTAGTAGAACCTGAAAACATTTGTACTGGATCAGTGCCAATCGAGATCAGAGCTCTGTCATGCCAGGCACTGCTGAGATGCAGTCCCTGCCCCAGCTGAAATCAGGGCCCCATTCTGCTAGGTGCTGCCCAGGCACAGCAAGATAGTGTTCACCCTAAAAAGCTTCCAATCAAACTAGACAAGGCAGGTTTATCATCTCCAAATGGGGAAACTGAGGCTGGAGGAAATGACTTTTCCAGGGTCACACAAGCAGTCCATGGCAGAGCTAGGAATCATAGGCACTGACATGCAGATTTCCAGAGGACACTTGAAAGCCTCATGTTCTGTCCTGTGCCCTGGCCTCACTCCACCTTTTGCCCCACACTGTTTCTGCCCTTGCTCTACCCCCTCTTCCAAGGGTGCCCCATATTCAGCTGGGGCCTCCATGTAGCGGGAGGAGCATGTTCTAAAGGGTGAATTAAGTCCCCACCACCACCACATCCAGTTCCAAGACCACCATGCTCTCCCCACCCCATGGTACCTGTGGGGGCACTTCATCCTCCCACCATGCCTCCCCCCTCCACATTATGCCATTCTCCCTGGCAGGTGGGACCTCAGGCATAGTGCAGGTGGGAGCTGATTCTAATGCCAGCTTCTCCTAGTCATTGCTCTGCAGCCTGCCTGGCAGCTGCATGAAAAAGAAGTGGCTTCTGCTCCCAGTTTACACTGACTGGAGGAGCCCACAGACGGCAAGAAGTATGGGAGGAGAAGAAAAGGCCCAACAGTGGGTGCACAGCACCCACTCAATTATTCCCCCCAGGTGCTCCAGAGCTAGAAAGCTCATGCAGTTGGCACCCTGAGCTGGGAATTGAACCCAGCAGACCAGAGTCCTAGTCTGTGGCTTAACCACAGTCAGCATCCCCCCACCACTTCCTGATAGAGATCAGAGCATCTGACACCAGAGCACTCAGCTTAACCTTAGCCAGGCAGAGCTGTTCTGAGACCCAGGTGCAGAATGGTTAGAGCGGAACAGGACCCAGGGACTCAGCACCCCCACTGTAACCCAATGCCCAAGGGCAGCACCATGCTGTGCTGTGGCGTGGAGAGGGGAGAGCGCCAAATGCCCCAAATACATATAACAGAGGCCATGACACTAATGTTCCAAACCCGAGAGGTGGCTGCATTTCACCCCTGGGCAAACGATACCAAAAGGTTATTAAGAGTTTCAGAGATCTACCCCAGAGATGGCTGCATTTCTGTGGTGGACTCTCTTAACATCAGCCCTTTCTTTTCAGACCTCCCACTTCAGTTTCAAAAGCCACTGCTGTATTTGTTCTCTCCTCCTGGAAACCAATATGCCATGAGCATGAGCAGGATCTGAGCTTGGAGTTCAGACACTGAACTAGGACGCAGGAGAACTGGGTTCAGTTAGTGTTCTGCCACAGTCATCCTCCATTAGCGTGGGCATCTTGCAACATCACTGCATGCCTTTGTTTTCCCAGGAGTAAAATGAAAATACAGAGGGGGAATGATCAGCCCAGCAGAATTTTGTGGGACAGGGACTGCCTCACTTCCTGTCTGGACAGCACTGCACAATACAACCCCAAACTCAGCTGTGGTGGGAGCTGCCCCCATTTCTGACTGCTACCACAGTCCATCTAATAAGTGCATAGTACAAATCCTCTTCTCTCTTCCCCAGTTATTCCTCATCTCAGTGAGGGACCCTTAGGCCCTACCAATGTGCATCTAATAAGCAAGCACATTGTATTCCTTCTGCCCCACACATACTGGGGGTGACAATGAATGAGCACCTCTCATAGAAGGCTGTACCATAATACAGCCAATACAGGGGCGGGCAATAACTTTTTCTTGCAAGCCACTCTGAGAATCTGGTAAGTGGTCAAGGGCCACACTCTTCTGCAGTATTAATGGAGGAGGTGTGAAGTCTGGGATGGAGGTTAGGTGCAGACATCGGCTCAGGGTAAGGGACTGGGGCTGGGGGAGGGGGACAGGGCCTGGGAAAGAGTTTGGGTGGAGAGGGTTGTGGCCTAGGGCAGGGAATTGGGGGTGGTAGGAAGGATTCTGACCAGGGGGCAGGATGCAGGAAGAGGCGCACGGCCTGGGATGGAGTTGTGACCAGGGGCAGAGGGTTTGGGCTGTGGCCTGAGGCAGGAGTTGGGGTGAGAGAAAGGGTGGAGTGCCAGGTACAGGCTCTGGCCAGGAGGCACTTACCCTAGGCCAGGAGATCTCCACCGCCTATCTGTGAACCGCTGGCAGCCAGGCTGCAGTGGCTGCAAGAGCTGAAGCCAGCTGCTTGCAGTGGCTCAGCTCTGGCAGCTGTGGTGGCTGATTTTGCCCAGTACCCTCCCACCGAAGTAAGATGGTGGCTCGGCCAGGACTCCGCACTCCTCCCCCACCTCTACCCAGGGAGAGGCACTTAAGGAGGGAAGGGGGCGTGCCGCCAACAGCCACTCCCCCTGCCCCTGCGGCAGTAACTGCCATGCTCCCTGGCTGCCACTCTAGGGAGTGCGGGGGTGGGCTGAGGTCAAAGGAGTGTTGGGGTGAGTGCGTGGTGGGGTCATGGGCAAAGGTGTTGGCATGGACTACGGGGCCAAAGGGTGTTAGGCACTGGGGAGCAAGGGGCTGAGCTGGGGCTACGTGGACTGATAACATTTTATTTGCATATTCATTTACATAATAAATATGCAAACAAAGCGTTACTGGTCCATCAACAGTTTGCCAGTCCGTGGTATAAATCAGGTTGAGAACCATGGTCCTAGGTGGCTCCCGGCCAGGAGCCCAATGGAACCCTCAGAAAGAATTGTTCCCTGCCCCCCCCTCCCAACACCGCTCAAAGCGCCAGCGGCTGGGGCCACGTGCATCTCCAGTGGCAGGCCCTCCACCCTGCATAGAGCTGTCCTTTCTCCCACACCTAGTGTATTACCATAATACACCTAATAAGCCCGTGGTCCCCAACACTGTGCCCGCGGGCGCCATGGCGCCCGCGGGGGCATTTCAATGCGCCTGCCAGGTGCTCGGGGCTGGCCTGGCCCCAGGTACATGGCGCACGGACGCTTGCGGGGGGGAGCGCCGGGCGCGCGACACTCGGTGGGAGGGGGCGGGGGGGAGCGCCGGCCCTGGGCGCGCGGCGGGAGGGGGGGAGCGCCGGCCCCGGGCGCGCGGCACTCGGCGGGAGGGGGGGGAGCGCCGGCCCCGGCCCCGGGCGCGCGGCACTCGGTGGGAGGGGGGGGAGCGCTGGCCCCATTCCCGGGTGCGCGGCACTCGGCGGGAGGGGGGGGGAGCGCAGCGCTGGCCCCGGCCCCGGGCGCGCGGCACTCGGCGGGAGGGGGGGAGCGCCGGCCCCGGGCACGCCCCCTGGCACCCGGCAACCTCAAAAGGTTGGGGACCACTGTAATAAGCCCTCCAGATCATATAACATTCTCTTGGCATGCTAACGTAACTTACCTAAAAAGTCAACAGTTAAAAAAACCCTCCCTGCTTGGCTAGAACTCACTGTTGGTGATGGTGATCCGACGTCCCTGATAGAAGTCCCCCAGTGTCACAGCATTGCCCTGCTTGGTAGCCACCACCCGAACTGTGCGCGTGGTGTCCTGGCACTCCACATACGGGTTGTAACCGGGGTTGTTCTGCTGCAACTGGCTGTTGATCTGGTTCTCCTGACTGCTGGGGTTGAAGGCATCTGCCAGGCGGCTCCGGCAATAGGACTTATACTTCCAGGTGACAATGGGTGGCTGGGTGGCTGAGGTCTGGTAGTTGCACTGCAAGGTAACGGGCTGGAAGAGGATCACCACGTTGAAGGGGTTCAGCACAGTAACTTGCATCCCATGAGCAGGGCCTGGAACAGAGAACGGGGAGTCAGCCGGGATGTCAGATCAGAGAGGCCAAGGAGGGTCATAGATGGAGAAGGGGGTTGTCCCTGACAAGCGAATGACAGAGACAGAGTAGAACCCAGGAGTCCTACCTGTCCCTGCTCTAACCACAAGACAACATTGACTTCCCAGAACTGGCAACAAGAACCCATGAGTCCTGATTCCCCTGCCCCCTGTTCTAACCACTAGGCCATAGTCCTAGAATCAGATCTGGAAGAAACCTCAGGAGGTCATCAAGTCCAGCCCCCTGCCCGAGGCAGGACCAATCTCAACTAAATCAACCCAGCCAGGGCTTTGTCAAGCTGAGACTTAAAAATCTCTAGGGATGGAGATTCCACCACCTCCTTAGGTAACCCATTCCAGTGCTTCACCATCCTCCTAGTGAAATAGTTTTTCCTCATGTCCAACTTAGACCTCTCCCACTGTAACTTGAGCCCATTGCTCCTTGTTCTGCTCACTACTGTGACAGCCTCTCTCCATCCTCTTTGGAACCTCCCTTCAGGAAACTGAAGGCTGCTATCAAATCCCCCCTCACTCTTCTCTTCTGCAGACAAAATAAACCCAAAGTCCTCAGCCTCTCCTCATAGGTCATGCGCTCCAGCCCCCTAATCATTTTGGTCGCCCTCCCCTGGACCCTCTCCAATGCGTCCACATCCTTTCAATAGTCCAGAACTAGACACAATACTCCAGGTGTGGCCTCACCAGAGCCGAATAAAGGGGAATAATCACTTCTCTAGATCTGCTGGCAATGCTCCTCTTAATGCACCCTAACATGCCATTAGCTTTCTTGGCTACAAAGATGCACTGTTGACTCATCGCCAGCTTCTCATCCATTGTAATACCCAGGTCCTTTTCTGCAGAACTGCTACTTAGCCATTCAGTCCCCAGCCTGTATTAGTGCTCGGGATTCTTCGTCCCAAGTGCAGGACTCTGCCCTTGTCCTTGTTGAATTTCATTAGATTTCTTTTGGTCCAATCCATCTAGGTTACTCTGGACCCTATCCCTGCCCTCCAGCGTATCTACCTCTCTCCCTAGCTTAGTGTCATCTGAGAACTTGCTGAGGGTGCAATCCATCCCCTCATCCAGGTTATTAATAAAAATGCTGAACAAAACCGATCCTAGAACAGATCCTTGGGGCACTCTGCTAGAAACCGACTGCCAACTTGAGATCGAGCGGTTGATCACTACCTGTTGGGCCCAACAGTCTAGCCAGCTTTCTATTCATCTGACAGTCCATTTATCTAATCCATACTCCCTTAACTTGCTGGCAAGAATATTGTGGGAGACTGTGGATATGGGAAAGTCAGTGGATGTGCTATACCTTGACTTTAGCAAAGCTTTTTATACAGAGCCAATTACCTCATCATAGAAGCTAATCAGATTGGCCAGACATGACTTGCTCTTCATGAATCCATGTTGACTACTGTATTCCTGATCACTTTCCCCTCTTCCAAGTGCCACAAAATGGATTCCTTGAGGATCCCCTCCATGATTCTTCCAGGGACTGAGGTAAGGCTGACTGGTCTGTAGTTCCCTGAATCGTCCTTCTTCCCTCTGCCCCCCCCACCTTTTTTTTTTAAAGATGTGCACTACCATGGTCCTATCACTAGAGTCAGGGCTTGACAAATCAATGCATCTACTCGACTATAGCGAGTTGATTTCAGCCAGTCGCCCTGTTCACCGGCAGCGCACACATGCGCAATGCGGGTCTTGCGCATGCGCAGTGTGGGGCTGGCGAGTACGTTTCGTCACCGTTTGTCAAGCCCTGACTATAGTGGTTGACTCAGAGCTATGACCAGGTCTGACAGCTAATTAAGCCACATTATCTCAAAGGGGGGAGAAGAATTAAACAGCCGTTGAGAAGTCCAGCGTAAGAGGTCTCAATTGGCATGCCAAGCTTTTGGACCACACCAGTGTTCCCTGTAAGCTGAGCACTTGGGCAGGAGAGATTCAAATGCCATCCTGCTGATTTGCAGAGCACCCATAGCTGGCAGCAGTTGAAAGCATATGTTTCTACTGGTGGTGCACATCCGTACATGCCTTGATGCACATAACATGTATACTGCACATGGATGGAAAAAATTAGAGGATACACTAGATGACACCTCAGGCCTCCTCCAGCCCTGTCACAGCCCTCTGCAGGGTAACAGACCCTGAGATCAGCAGGACAGGGTTAAGGGGTGCCCAGGAAGACAGGCTCGGGGATATGTCAGCACATCAAGTGATAGTCCCAAGGGGTTCTCTGTGACTCAGCCTGTCACAGCTATCCCAGGTTTAACTCTTCACTTGGATCACTATGAGGCATTCTGAGAGACACCCAGCCCCTTACTAGTCTCACGGCATTCAAAATAGTATCACATGGTGCTTTTGCGTCATCAGTTGCTAACACACACAGTTTCAGTCTAAGAACAGCTGCGGTATCTTAGAGGTGAGTGGCATAACTAGGAACAGAACCCAAGAGTCCTAGCCTCCAACTACCGCTCTAATCCCCTAGACTTCATTTCCCACACAAAGCCAGGGCTAGAATCCAGGAAACAGAGTTGAGACTCCTTAGATTCAACAGATGCCACTCCCCGAGTGAGGAAACGCAGTCTCTTTTAATGTGACCCTATATCAGCTATTTTAAAACCGCCTACACCACCACTGGCCCCAACACTTTTCAGATCATAACACCATGCACAGTATGGCATGCATTCTACCGAAAGGGCAGGAAGAAAACCAGATTGCCAATCACACTGAGATCAGGGCCAGGGCACCGGAGTCCTTACCCCAGGGAAGGAGGGATCCTGCCCAGAGATCTCAGCTTCGTCTATCATTTGATAGGACATCATGTGCTTTCCCAGCCCCTGTGTTCACATCAACCCTAGGGCTATAGTTAACAGCAAGCCCCTCCCTGAGACAGAGCACCCAGCGGGGAGTTTCGGCAGACATGAGCTCACCACGACAGGGCGGCTACCCTTCCGGGGAAGAGTTGGTCATGCCTGTGTCTCTGGATTAGGGTGCGCCCAGCACCAGAAAGAGCTCTATTTAGATGACACAGGACATCCCACCGTTACCTCACTTGGGGCAGGAAAAGCAGGCCGGCGGGCATGAATCCCGGGGTTCTGGGAACAGGGAGGGCTGAGGAGAGAGCTATTTTTGGCAGCATCTCGTGCCACCTGTTCACCTTAGAGGGGAAGCTAAATACGCCCCCAGCAGACACATTCCGGCTGCTTAAATAGAAATGGGGGCAAATGAAAGGCCCCCTGCAGTGTGACTGCCCCCTGCCCCCCCCAGTGTGACTGCCCCCTGCCCCCCCAGCCCTGCTACAGGGGAGCCCCCAGCTGGCTCCTGTGCTCCCCACCCCCGCTAAGTGGGACACAGCCCTGCCCAGCCCCTAGCTCCCCCAGTAACTCAAGGGACTCCCCACACAACCCCCCCCCCCGTCCCACAAGGGCAACCCAGGGGCCCATGCTGCCCCCTTGGGGTACAGCCGGCCCCAGACCCGGTAGGCGGGGCTAGCCCCCCCCTCACACGCTGCCCCTCCAATCAGACGTCGAGTGTCGCCCCTGCCGCTCGGGGCAGGAGTCCCCGCAACCCGCCGCTCCGCACTCAGAGGCGGGTGGAGGGGCGCGCGGGAGGGGACATGGCGCCGCGGCCGCCGCCCGCTCCCCGGGCAGGGCGCTCACCTGCGAGCCACGGGCCGCCCAGGAGCCACAGCAGGGTCAGCAGAGCCGGCTGGGGTCCCCGGGGCTCCATGCCCGCCTCTCCCAACCGACGCGGGGCCGGGCTGATTCGCTCGCGCCGAGCTCCCCCTCCCCTGTTGATTCGCTCACGTCCGACTCCCGAGTGCGCGCGCCCGTCTCTTCCCTAGCTCAGGTGCTGCCGCCTCGCCCAAGGGGCGGGACGTACCAACTCTGCTTGGGAGGTGGGGGGACGAGAAGAGAACGACACACCCCTCCCGCCCCGCAGGCCTTTAGGCGTAGGATGTCAACTTCTGTTCGACCACGTCTTCGAATAGAGGCGCCACCGCCCCCCGCTTAAAACTGGGGTTTACATAAACTCCCCACCTGTCTCCTTGCCCCTCATTTTGAAAATGGTTCGGCCCAGGTAAGCACTAGGAGCAAACCAATTCGCCCTTTGGAAACTGGGAGTGAACTTTTGGTTACTTGCCCCCCCCCTTCCCCATGACAATGAATTGACCCAGGGACACACCCTAGAGTCTGAAATGTGGGAGAAACCAAAGTAACTTCGAGAGGCGGGAAGGTGTTGCTCAAGCTGTGGGATGTTTCGTTTCCTCCTTTATGAAAATGAACCGAGAGAAAGAGATAGGAGAAACCACAGGAACTTTCAAAAAGGGAAGGCTGAATCCCCCCTTTATAAAAATGGAACGAGCCAGGAACAACCCTAGAGAAAGAGGTGGGAGAAGCCAAGATCACTTTTAGAGAAGGTGAATTGTTCCTGAAACAATAGTGTAATAATCCCCCATGGTACAAATGGACTGCCCCAGATGCACCTCCTAAGTGATGGGAGAAACCAAAGTAACTTTGTCAAGAGTTGGGAGGGGACGGGAAGTTGCGGCTCATGATAAATGGAGCCCCTCGCAGAACTGGGAAATGGACTTGGGCGACGTGTGTTTTTCTTCCTCTGACGCTGGGATCAAAGGGGAGTTTTCCTATTGGCCTGCGGCCCAGCAGGGATCTGGGAGAGCTACAGATGTTAGCGGAAAACTTCTGAAAACTTAGGAAACAACATTGGGATTGGAAAAAGATTTAGAAACTCTTGGGGGTGGAAGAGCTGAAACTTTCTAAACTTTATCCCCTGCTAAAGAAGTTTCCCAAACGTTTCCCACGGCCAACAAATGGTTTTGAAAACTAATTTTTGAAAAGTGAGTCCAAAACTTTCCTTCAGTTCAACACAAGTTTTGAAAACTTTTTCCATCTCCAAAAGCAAGCTTCAAATACTTCTTTGCCTCTAAAGAGTTTCAGAAACATTTCCTATGTTTTAAAAGGAACATTTCTGAAACTTTATTATGAGTTTGAAAACTGCTTCCCCTTCCAGGAAATTCCAAAATATTTTCTCCTTCCACAAAAATTTCCAAACATTTCCCCCTTCAAAAACAGTTTCAAAATCTTTTTCCTGTTAAAAAAGTCAGAAACGTCACTCCCTGCTCAATACAACTTTCTAACACATTTTCCACCTCTGGAAAAACAGTTTAAAAAACTTTTCATATGAAAAAAGTTTCTAAAACTTCTAATCCTTCCAAAAAAGTTTCAAAAAAGTGTGTTACTAATTATTTTATATAGATTGATGGAGCACCTGGGTTCCTTAATCTTGGACCAAGATCCCAGAGTGGTAGGTACCACCCGCACACACAACAGATAGTCCTTGTTGCCAAGGATCTTCCAATGGAAGAGAAGAGAAGACACAACAGACTGGTGTGGGAATGCAAGAAAACAGTGAGGGGGTGAAAGAACTTCAACTTCTTACAAGTTTTGTTGTATTGCCCCCTGGGGGGAACAGGCAGGTGGCTAGGGAGGTGCAATATGACAGTGTTTGTAAGAAATGTAAGTGTGGGGTGGAGTGCAGGGAGCGGGGATATGGGAGGATGCAGTGGTCAGGGCTGTGTGAGGATGCAAGAATCAGGGTTGGGAGTGTGTGTGGGGCTCTAGGCAGAAGGATTGGGATGTGGGGGGAGTGCATAGGGACAAGGGTCTCCACCCCTCCGATTTCTACAGGTGCTGCTTGTTGCTGTTCCCCTTCCATCTCTGTCGGGAGTCATAGCATGGGTCACTCACCTCTTTGCTCCCTCCCTGTGTAGCCAGGAGGAAGAGGGATGAAGGGATGCTGTGTGTTGCTTGGGGGAGAGGGCTCATGGCTGGGGCAGTCCCAGACCAGTGCAAAGCGCAACCCCAGCCAGTCCCTTTCACCTGCCTGCTGCTTAGCACAGCAGCCGTCAGGAGACCCCCTGGAGCCCGGCTGGGAGTACACCGCCCCTTTGTCCTGCAGCCGAGTGCCCCGGCTGGCTCTTACCGGAGTTCTGCATCTGCCTTCCTTTCACAGCTGGATAATATAGTTGGATTGGTCCTGCTTTGAATATGGAGTTGGACTAGGGATGTTAGCCGCTAGTCAACTATCCGATAAGCAAATGCCTCAGAGAGGCAGCAAGGGTGGGAAGAAGGAGTCGGGGGCAGGGGAGGGAGAGGCACAGCGGGGAAACAGTGCGAGCGGGGCTCTTGTACATTTCAAAAGCAGAAGTGCCACAGGGAGCATGGGGTGAGTGGGGACTCAAGCAGTCCCCCCCCCCCCCCGCTCACCCTGTGCTCTCTGCAGTGCCCCCCCCCAGTCTTCGCTGCCTCTATCAGACAGGATAGGACAGGAGCTAGTGCTGTGGGGAGCCCCCATCACCATGGCCAGCCCTAGCCACTGCAAACAGAGGCTGCCAGACTCAGTACAAGCTGGGACCGAGCAGTCCCAGCTCGCACTGATCGCTGCTACGCCTCTGCTTTTTAAGTGTAGTAAGACCCCAGCGATTGTTACTACATTGAAAATACAAAGCAACAGCGCGGGTGATTCTACAGCTGGCGTGAGCCAGCTGATTTATCGACTAATCAGATTAGCCAGATAATCGCATTTTAACATCCTTAAATTGGACTAGCTAACACCCTGCGGTATCTTCCAACTCTCAGCTTCTGTGATTCTATGATTAGCCCGCTTCCCTCAAATATTTACCTACCCCACATTTATTTTTATTTTTTTTGCGTGAGAAGTGGAAAAGTGATACTGTACAAACTTTTTTTGAGGGGTGGGAACTTTCAGAAATTCCTTTTAATGGACAAAACCTCTTCAAAACATAATTGTTTTAGGAAGAAAAAGGTTCTGAAGGGAAAAGGTTCCATTATGAAAATCTGGGGCAAAAATGGTTTTCCAACTTTGTGGAGGAGACATTTTCCCAAACTTTTCTTAAGGACTGAAAGTATTTGAGTCTTTTCTTACAAAGAGAAAAGATTTTGAATGTAAGGATGACAGAGTTTGGGGAACTCATTTTTGGAGGGCAGAATAAGAGAATCTTTGGAAAAGTGTTGGGGATGGTTTTACCGAGGCTGGTAAAGCTTAGGGATGTGAAGGACTAGTCGACTATCCGATAAGCAAATACGTAACGTATAGTCAACAGGATAGTCGACTAGTCGCTTCTCCCCACCTTGCTGCCTCTATCAGATAGAGGCAGCAGGGGGGAGAAGAAGACGGGGTACTTCAAAGTGGCAACGCCACTTGAGTCCTGGGGCCAGACCCCGAGCTCCACATGGCGCTGCTGCTTTGAAAAGCCGTATGCAGCCTCAGGCCAGCTGGGGTGTCCCCAGGCTGCACACAGTGATTCAAAATGGCAGCACCACATGGAGCCTGGGTCAGTGGGGGAGTCCACAGCTGACCCTGGGCTCCAGGTGGCACTTTCGCCTTTGAAGTGTGGCCAACACTTCAAAGGCAGAGATGCCCTATCGACTAATAGAATAGTCAATTACCAGATACTTAACATCCTTAGTAAATTTTTCAAAGACTTTTCATAGAGAAAACTGTAAGGTCCCAATCCCACAAACATATATGCATGTGGTTACAGCGGAATGACTTCACTCCCGTTGAGAAATCACTTAAACGTGGTTAAATATTTTCCTGAATTGGTGGCTAAATGGGGAGTGACTCTTCTAACTTCATTAGCGTTATCGTAAACAGAAACATAAGAACGGCCATACTGGGTCAGACCAAAGGTCCATCTAGCCCAGGATCCTGTTTTCTGACAGTGGGCACTGCCAGGTGTTTCCAGGGCCCTGGTCTACACTAGGACTTTATTTTGAAATATCACCCCTCCCAACCCAACTCCCAGTCAAATTTGTAAGCAGAGCATCCTCCCTACCAAGCCTGTTACTTCAAAAAAACGAGCTGCAGAATTCGAAATCTGTACTCCTGCTTTTCATCCGGAGTAATGCTAATTCCGAAACAGCTACCTGGAAATAGCGGTAGTGCGGATGCTCCAGTGCCAGTATTTTGAAATCATTATTTCCCAGACTATTGCGAACTAATGACTCTCCAGTACTTCCTAAGGCTCTAAGTCCAAGGTAACGCGTCCACATTAACAGAGCTGGCCTCGGACTAATGTCAAGGCTTCCCCATAGTGTGGACGTGCTATTTCAAATTTGTTAGATCAGGAGTTAGTAAGTCGAATTTACTAGTGTAAACATGGCCAGAATGAAGAAAACAGGCCATCATCAAGTAACCCATCTCTAATCTTCTGCTCCCAGTTTCTGGCAGTCAGAGGCTAGGGATGCCCACAGCATGGCGGGGAGGGGCATTTTGAATTTACACATGTGTATTGGAGATCAGAACCCAGCCCTGACCCCCCTGCAGTCAGGGGGTGACTCATAGACTTTAAAGTCAGAAGGGACCATTATGATCTAGTCTGATCCCCTGCACAATGCAGGCCACAGAATCTCACCCACCCACTCCTGGGATAATCCTCTCACATAGTCCTGTATTCTATATCTGAGGGTATGTCTACACTACCCCGCTAGTTCGAACTAGCGGGGTAATGTAGGCATACCGCACTTGCAAATGAAGCCCGGGATTTGAATTTCCCGGGCTTCATTTGCATAAGCGGGGCGCCGCCATTTTTAAAACCCCGCTCGTTTGAACCCCGCTCGTTCGAACCCCGTGGAATGAGGAGTAACGGTAGTTCGAACAGGGAAGCCTAGTTCGAACTACCTAGTTCGTGCCCCGTGTAGCCGCGCTGCACGGGGTTCAAACGAGCGGGGTTTTAAAAATGGCGGCACCCCGCTTATGCAAATGAAGCCCGGGAAATTCAAATCCCGAGCTTCATTTGCAAGTGCGGTATGCCTACATTACCCTCCTAGTTCGAACTAGGAGGGTAGTGTAGACATACCCTCAGATACTGAAGTCCTCAAATGATGGTTTGAAGACCCCAAGATGCAGAGGATCCTCCAGCAAGTGATCCGTGCCCCATGCTACAGAGGAAGGTGAAAAACCTCCAGGGCCTCAGCCAGTCTACCCTGGAGGAAAATTCCTTCCCAACCCCAAATATGGCGATCAGCTGAACCCTGAGCATGTGGGCAAGACTCACCAGCCAGACACCCAAGAAAAATTCTCTATAGTAACTCCTATCATCCCTCCATTGGCCTATTTACCACTGATAGTGAAAGGTCAATCGATAGTGACTCCGGATCTGCCCCAGGGAAACTGAGATCAGAACCCAGCTCTGACCCCACTGCAGTCAAGGGGTGACTCCGGATCGACCCCAGGGAGCTGAGAACAGACCCCAGCTCTGACCCCGCTGCAATTAAGGGGTGACTCCAGATTGACACCAGGGAGCTGAGAACAGACCCTAACTCTGACCCTGCTGCATTCAAGGGGGGACTCCGGATTCACCCCAGAGAGCTGCAATCTGAACCCAGCTCTGACCTGTCACCCCGCTGCAGTTGGGGTGACTCTGGATTCACCCCAGGGAGCTGAGAATCCAATGTGCTTTCCCTAGGGCTCCCTTGCTGGCCCCTGCTGAGCTAGGGCAATTATGACCTCACTCTTTGACTGATGATATCACAATGAGGTCAGCAAGCCGTTGCCTCTTGCTTCAGCCCCTGGGCACACGCCAGCCAGCCATGTGCCCCCAAGCAGTGGCCCTGAGCTTCCTCTTTGCCTTGATCTGTGCCGTGGCCCATGGCGACCTGTCCCAAGGCATCTCCCTGCCGGTGCCCTGCCTCCTGGGCCGCCCGTGCACCCTGGCCTTGATCTCAGACAACCCTGTGACCCTGAGATGCCCTGGGACCCCCCAGCAGGGCCCGATCTCCTGGCAGTATGTAGATCCTTCCCGGCGCGGGGAGCGGCCAGCCACCTTCATCCGCACCGGGCACCCCTTGGCGCTCATTCCCACTCGCGCCAAGCTGTGGCGCCTGCGCTTGAAAACCCGACTGCTCGAGGGCGACCTGCAGATTGTGGATCCTGGCGTGGAGGACTCGGGCATCTACACCTGTCGCCAGGGCGACGCCACGCTGGCCTACTACGAGGTGGACTTCCAGGACGCCAAGCGTCTCCACATCAGCCACGCCAGCCTGGGAGAGGCCGCCCTGGCTAACACCACCGTGAAGCTGGCTGGCGGGGTCCGGGGGCAGCTGTTCACCGCCTGGACCCCCTGGCAGCCCTGTGACCGCTGCGGAGGCCCCGGCGAGAGGAAGCGGGTGGGGTTCTGCTACGCCTGGCTGGTGTCGCGCCCCGAGGGACCCCTGCCATGCGGGCTGGCCGGGCGAGGGCTGCCCCAGCGGGGGCCGGAGCTGCGGGTAGAGAGCTGCGAGGTGCCATGTGACAGGGCCTACGTCTCTGGCCAGGATGAACCAAGCAGGCCCCCCCTCCTTGTCATCACCCGCTACCGAGCTCTGCCCCGTGCCGGCGCCAGGCTGAGATGCCCTATGGCCTCTATATACAGGTACAAGGAGCCATGCCATGTGGGGAGACCCAGGAACCCATGCAGCCAGTTATTCCCACCCCCCTATCCCTGAATCAGACTCATGAGCCCACCTGCCCTGGTATCAGGCCCCCTCCCTGCCACCCAGAATCAAACCCATGGGCCCATCTATCCCAGTATCAGGCCTCCCCCGTGCTGCCCCAGATTAGATCCATGGGTCTAACCAGAGCAATACCCCAACTCCGCCCCCATCTCTGAAAAATCTCCTAGGCAGGAGCTCAGGTCTGGTGCAGAATCTGGCCTTAATGAACGTGGCTGGGGGTAATCCAGGCAGGGTGGAGCTGGAGGAAGGAATGGGGGTAGATTAGAAAGCGTCAAAAGGAACCAGCCCCCGCTTGTTTGCACTCAGCTGGTTCCTGTGTGGGTGTTGGGAAGTGGAGCCTGGTTAATCATTCACTGCCACGTTGAACTTTCGCCCTGGTCGAAACAGGAGCTGCAGGACCAGGGGGCAGTACGGAAGAGAGGGGGCCCAGCCCTGTGTTAGGGGGGGCGCTAGTGGGGTGAGGGGCTCTCCCCTGGGGGCAGGGCTGGCCCAATGCCCTGGCATGGCACTAGAGGGTGCTGTGCTGCAGGAGGCAGGGTAGGGGTGGTTTCCCCTGATAATCAGTGTTGATGCCAGTGGCTAACACCAAGTCCCTTTTCTAACCTCAGTGCCCTGAGAGTGGCTATGAACTCCAGCACCTGGGCTGCAAAGGAGTCAGCTCCCATTGAGGGAATTCAGCAGCATCCACTTCTGGGGGCTTTTGACTCGTAGCTTTCACTACCCACTAACTTCGTCCCAGATGCCGACAGGAAAATCCCATCGTCTCGTTAATTCATGCCCGGGGTGCAGCCAGCGGTACCAGTGCTCATGATTTTACCGTGGCTCGCGATTTTCCTAAAGCCCTCAGATGCTGGAGGCTTGTTAGACCTCAGGCCTCTGAGCGTTCACAGAACCACCAGTACTTGCCCTCGTGACCAGGGCCCTCCCAAATTCGCAGTCCATTTTGGTCACTTTCATGGTCATAGGATTTCAAAATGTGTCAGAGTCATGATGTCAGCCATTTAAATGTAAGTGTTGTAGGGGCGCTGACCCAAAAAGGATCTGGGGGGAATCAAGGTTATCGTAGGGGGTTGTAGCGTGGCTGGTCTTACTTCTGCATTGCTGCTGGTGACGACGCTGCCTTTCCAGCTGGGCAGCTGAAGAGCAGCGGCTGCTGACGGGAAGCCCAGCTCGGAAGGCAAAGTTGCTATCAGCAGCAGCACAGAAGTGAGGATGGCCTGGTATGGGATTGTCACCCTTGTGCGCTGCTGCAGGGGCATCACCTTTAGAGCTGGGCCCTCGGCCAACAGCCATTGCTCTCTGGCCACCCAGATCCGAAGGCAGCACAGCAGTAATGGTGTCAATACAGTGACCCCCCCCCCGTAAAATAGCCTCGCAACCCCCCACCCTGCAGCTTCTTTTTGTGTCAGGCCCCCCAGTTGAAGAAACGCTGGTCTCCTCTGTGAAATCTGTGCACACAAGAAACCAGATTTCATGGGCGAAGACCAGAGATCACGGTCCATGAGACTTTTCAGGGAGGTGAATTTGGTAGGGCCCTAGGCACGGCAGAAAACCTCGGACACAGGACTCCTCCCACCTCCAGCATCAGAAGGCAAATTGACGCCAGCCTGACGCTGATCACGTTTTGTAACCTGATGGTTTTTGGAAGCTGCTCTCACAGATTTTTAGCCAGCCTCATGCTTTTTTTTTTTTTAAAGCCAATTTCACGATGTTTTGAACAGGACAAGGAGTTTTTGAAGTCAATCTGGTGCTTTTTAAGCCAGTCTCCCAATTTTTGGCTGGAACACCTCATGAACAGTGATTGCCGGGTCGCCCTTTTGTGGCTGATGTTAGGGACCGAACCTGGCCCAAAACCCTGTTGTGGTGGGATCCCAGCTCCGCTCCTGCCGGGCTGTGTATGTTCATCACACACTGGTGCAGATGAGCGCAGCTACCTGCTGCAGACCTCTGATCACACCCCTCCTAGCCCCTGCCTGTGTTTGAGGCTCTGATGGGGTTGCCATCAGCTGTGGGGGGGGGGCTGTAATGTCATCTGTGTGGGCCAGATGCATCTCAGGTAGTTTCACTGGGGGAAAATGACTTGGACATTTTTTGCTGCCTGTTAATTCCATAGATAAGCACTAGGGGAGGGAGATTCCTGCCTCCTAGACCCCCCCGGGGCCAATTCAGCCCCCCAGCCCAGCTCCCCAGACCCCCACTCCCACACCACAGAGTCTCTTCCTCTATGGTTGATCAGGCTCCATGAATAGCAGGGGTAGCCAGTAATGCAGGCAAGGGAAGGCATAGCCTCTGGGGAAAGCTGGGGCTGGGGCCAAGGCTGCCCTCCAGGTGGCAAGGAAGGATCAGGCTGAAGTGGGAGGGGCTTGGCTTCAGGGGCGGAGCCTCAGGCAGAAGGGGCGGAGCTGGCACTAGGCTTCCCCAGCTGGGCCTTCGCCCGCCGCCCATGATGAATAGCCAGCCTTCGGCCTGTGGTCCTGAGACCAAGGGGGCCAGCTGAACCGGACCGAGATGTGCTAAACTCATTCCAGCCAATGCTCCTGAGAGGGGACACGCCCCACATCCCTGAGCCAGCCAATCTGCTGCCCTAGGGCCAGATTGGAGCCTGCACCTCCCCTCCCCTGAGTAATGCTTTATCCTCAGCCCCCGGCTCTAACCTCTAGACCCCAGTCTCTCCCAGAGGAGAGACCCCTGGCACCCAGCCCTCTCTCTGTCTTCCCCCAGCCCCGTGTACTGGCAGGAAGGCCCCACCGCCCTGACCTGGCAGGACCTTCGTCAGCGCAACCGCTCCATCAGCCTGGACCAGGTGACCGGCGGCGGGACCCTGCTCCTCTCCTCCTGGAATGGCACCGACGCTGGCTACTACCAGTGCTACGTGGGCGGGCAGCTGGCGGGCCGCTTCCTCGTCACCCCTCCCAGGGCGCTGGTGCCTGCCCCCGAGCTGACCCGCGCCTACTCGGCCATCGAGTCCCTGGTGGTGGGGCTGTCTATCTTCCTCATCTTCCTCCTCTTCCTCAGCATCCTGCAGTCCTGCCGCAGGAAGCCAGGGGCCGTCATGGCCTGAGGAGCTGCGGCCGAGTGGGGGTACATCGTCCTCAGGGGCTGCGGAATAAACGCATCGACCAGCAGCTTGGCTTGGGTGTGCGCCGGGGACATTGTGTTGCGCAGCGCTGTGAGGGCACGCTCCCCTGGCAGTCTGGGGCTGGCCCCGACGCCCATGCGGGTGCTGTGCTGCAGGGAAGGGGCTCTCCCCTGCCAGTAACTGCAGTGCCCCAGTGTAGCACTAGGGGGCGCTGTGCTGCAGGGGGCAGGACGGGGGCTCAGGGCTGGCTCCAGTGCCCCATCGTGACAGAAGGGGGCGCTGTGCTGCAGAACTTTGCAGCCCTGGTTTGCTTTGCCTGGTGCCCGTCCCAGTCAGCAGAGGCCACTGGAAAGCCAGTGCTTCCATACAGATGCCCCACTTTGAAAGTGCTGTCATGAGGCAGGCACCCCAACTGGCCAGTAGGGGTCACTGTTTCCATAGACTTCCCAGCCCACAGACTTCCACATCATGGCCTAGGATTGTTTGCCGTCAGCTCCCTGCCTCAGTTCTTCTCCCTAGGCAAGTTACCAGCTGCGCAGCCCACTCTGCGCTGCATCACAGCAGTGGGCCCGTCTACCCTGATCCTCCCCCCACATGCTGCCTCAGGGCAAGGGGTCCCTTGAGCCCAGGCCTGGCTTAAGGAGAAGAGCAAGGGATGGAACCCACGAGTCCTGGCTCCCAGGTGCCCTCCCCGTGGGTTTATGCACCAAACCCCACTCTTCTCCCCTATCTAGGGCTACAATCCAGGAGTCCTGACTCCCATCACTAGACCACACTGCCCTCCCAGAGCTTCAGATAGAACCCAGGAGTCCTGGTTTCTAGTCCCCCCCCCCCCTTATCTAACCCACTAGACTCCCCACCCAGAACTGGGGATCGAACCAAGGAGTCCTGAGTCCCAGTCCCATAACCACTAGACCTCACTCTCCTTTCAGGGCTGGGAATAGAACCCAAGAATCCTGACTCTGTTCCTCCCCACCCCCGCCCCGCTCTCTCCCACAGCCTTGTATTTACAAGGGGAAAAGGAGGAGAATGGCTGCAGGTATCCGGATGGGGCTGGCCAGCATACTCCAGGGGGAATTAATTACCCTCCCCGTTGCACCCCGCTGCCCAGAACAATCAGCCGATTCTGTACTCCCAACTGCGAGGGGTTGGTGGCCGGTGATTCTGTTCCTTGCTGCCTTTGTCTGCGCAATGAATCAGTCACACTGCTCCGCAGGATCGCCGTGACTCATGGGCGCTCACAAGCGCAGCCTTTGTGTGCCCGTCCACCGGGACGGGACGCTCCGTGACTGCCACCAGCTTTCTCGCCCCGCGCCAGGGGCCTGCCAATTGACAGGTCTTCGGAGACAGCTGCTTCTCTGACTGCCTGACCCAGCGCTGGGCAGGCCCCGAGAACGTGCCTGCATGAATCAAGATTGTAGCTTTGCCCGGGGCGCCTGTAGGGCGTGGCACCTCAAACGATTGAGAGATACGTGCCAGGATGCAGCAGAGACAGATGTTCCGGGGTTGCAGCTGGTTTAGCTGCCAGGCCTCTCAGGAGCTCTTCACTGGAGGCCCAACCGACCACGAAAGAGTTTCTGGGCCGTTGGCATGAGAAATGGGCGAAGATCATCTCCAAATCCTTGCTGTCTGACTTCACGCTGGCCCAGGCACGGAAGCGGGTGGCCCAGAGGCTCAGGGGAATGAGGAGGGTTAAGGACAGGGACTGGCACGCACACTACCCACCGGCTGCCACTTAGCACTTGCTGCATGCAGGGGGATTGAAACCACAGACCAGAAGAGGATTAATCCAGGTGCTGGCACCGGCTGCACTAGGGCACACTGGGTCAGGCGCCTGGCACATTCAGGAGGGCAGGCTGGGGGTGCCTCACCTCCCACCTAGGGGGGCTTCAGAATTGTGGTGCCTCAGTTTCCCCTTTAGCTCCAGTGCCGGCCACAAATGGGGACCAGCAATGAGGCAGCTCCCCTCCCTGGCTGCTTTTTCTGTTGCTGTGTTTGCACAACATCTAGTGGGGTGAGGCCACAGGCCATGAACGAGGGCCTTGGTACTACCATAATACACCTAATAAATTGCACCACTAATGTACACCATATGCAGTTTTGGCCTCTGACCCGGATGCCTACCTGCTACCATAATCCATCTAATAAATAGCTCTATTAATGTACACTGTATGCAATTTTAGTCCTTGATTTGGATGCCTAACTGCAACCATAATATACTTAATAAGTGGCACCATTAATACACAGTGCTTAACTCCTTGGGGTTTTGGTCCCTGCTATTATGTGCTACCGTAATACACACAATAAACAGCAGCCGTAATGTACAATGCGGAGTCCCATGGGATTTTGGTCCCTGACTGGGGTGCCTGCATGGTACCATAATGCACCTAATAAATGGCACTAATAATGTACACTACCTAGCACAATGGAGCCATGGGCTCTGCCTAAGCGGGCCTATAATGCACCTAATAAATGATCACGTACAGGTCCTAGCGCAGGGAGGTTGTAGTCCAAGACTGGTGTTCTCAGGCATGATGACAGCGACATGATTCTGCAGTGACCCTCTTTGTAGGGGGCAGCTCCACCCCTGGAGCTTTCTGTCCGACCCTGCGGGATGATTTGCCCTTCCGATCTATCCAGGACCCCACAATGTCCATCCACGCACAGCTTTCGCCACCGACGCTCCCTTCTGGACGCTGTGATTCAAAGCAGCAAAGCTCTTGAGCCGTTGGAGCCCTGGCTGACAACGCCGCGGCTCCGAATGTACCCAGCAACCCGCCCGACGCCGGCCTGCGATGAGCCCGTTTTCTTGCTTCGCCTGTGAGTCAGTCAGGAGTTTTGTCGATGGGAATCGTGTTTCGTCGGTGTGTGCGCAGGGGTCGCCAACCCTCCAGGGCTGCCCTGGAGCCTCCGGGGATTCAAGATGCACCTTTGATGCAAGCTATCGCACGGAAGCTCCGGGAATACATCCAGTCCAAACTGGCCACCCTAAATGTGCCAGGGGCGCTGCTCCTTCCCAGAAATCTCCCTTCCAAAAGAGGCGCATCCTTGGACAGCCGGGCATCTGGTTCAGACACCCGACACTGGAGTTCTCTGATTTAGATCCACCTGCATTGCCCCCCTAGGTATAATGCAATGCAGCCATCCCGTGTCCACGGTGTGTGCCACGGCAGATCTGCCTGAGCCTTCCAGCTCCCCTTTCCAGGGGGTTACTTTATTCACCCAAACTACAGAGCCAACGTGAACACAAAACACGCAGGGCATAGGGGCTTTTGCCTCAGTTCCACAGCCAGCCCGATCGATCGCCCACCCACCCAACCAATCCATCCATCCATCACCCACCCACCTTCCTACAGCACCTCCTCCTGCAGCTCAGTCCTTAGAAACGACCTGACACATCCCAGCTGGGGCTGATGGACTGCACACAGCAGAGGCTGGCCCTGAACCTCTGACTGCCCGGCTGCCCTGGACCCACGTTTTGTGAGGCTTTGCCCCTCTGCATGGAGTCCAGCAGTGGCGCCGTGGGCCCAGGAGCACCGTGCAGTGACTGAGTCTGCCCGGTAGGTGCAGTGGCAGGGTTGGTCGGTGAGCCGCATGGGGGACTGGCGGGGGGGGGGGTTTGCTCGCTGGCTTTTCACCGCTGCTCCCTGGGTCAAACCCAGATGGCCCGAGGGATGCTGCATGTGGCCGACGAGACCTTTTCTTTGCTCATGGCCAGGGTGATCAGGTTCTGCCATTTTGGTTTCCTGCCGGGGTTATTAAAGTGACACTCCCCTAAAGCTGGGGCGTGAGGGGTGCGCGGATTGCACACAGTGCTGATGGGGAGAGCCGGGCGCTCGCCAGCAGCCAATCAGTGCGCCCCTCCGGCTCCATCTGCGCCTCCTAGGGGTGCAGGCACCACCAGCAAAACTGCCCTGTCCCGGGAGACCACTGGGGTTAGGTCAATCTTGCAGCCCCTGAGAGGAAGGAGGCCACCCATGCGGCCCACTCGCTAGCCTCGGTTGGCCCTCACCGCCCTGGGGGACAGACCCCTTCGCTGGATGCTTGTGGACACAGAGCTCCCCGGTCCTAGCTCAGGGAGCTGGTGCCCCCTAGAGAGGAAAGGGCACATGCCCCACTGCCTGCTCCACTGTGCCAACCAGTCCCTGCCCCGACGCCGGGTGGGAGCTGGCCCCATGTCCCATTCCCTGCCCCTCTGAGTTGGCCCATCCCCTGCCATGAGGCTGCACTGGAGCCAACTTCCCCTAGGGAGGAAAGGCCCTGTCATGATTATGGGGTTAGCCAGCAGCCTGGGGATTAAGGGGTTAACTACACCTAGCCAGGTGGAGTGACCAGTAGGAATGTAGGTGGGACTTTCAAACTGGGACAAAGGAATTTGGGTTTTTTCCTTTCTCCTTTTGTCTCTCTGGGTGAGTCCTCTGCAGCTACAGAGAGGGACAAGCATGTCTCTCTCGCGCCAAGAAACAATTCTTCATTTTCTGTGAGTAGGGTAAGGGTTAGGTAGTTTCCTTAGGCTTTATTGTTTTAAGGGTTGGGTCTGGGATCTGAGATCTGGCACTGCTTAAAAGATGTTTTGGCTTTTCTTTGTAACTAAGTTCTAGGCCCATGGAGTTTTTTTCCATGGCTGTGTCTAGACTGGCCAGTTTTTCCAGAAAATCAGCCGCTTTTCCGGAAAAACTTGCCAGCTGTCTATACTGGCCGCTTGAATTTCCGCAAAGCACTGACTTCCTACTGTCTGAAATCAGTGCTTCTTGCGGAAATACTATTCTGCTCCCGTTCAGGCAAAAGGGCCAGCGTAGACAGCCCAGATTTGTTTTCTGCAAAAAAGCCCTAATCGTGAAAATGGCGATCGGGGCTTTTTTGCAGAAAAGCGCATCTAGATTGGCATGGACGCTTTTCCACAAAAAGTGCTTTTGCAAAAAGCGTCCGTGCCAATCTAGATGCTCTGTTCCGAAAATGCTTTTAACGGAAAACTTTTCCGTTAAAAGCATTTCCAGAAAATCATGCCAATCTAGACGCAGCCTCTGAGTATATTTTGTTACCTTCCCATCTAGTCATTATGGTTGCAACAGGAATATTATTGTAATAATAAAAGTTCTTTCTTTTCTTTTATTAACCTGGCAGTGGTTAATTGTGTGCCCTGATTTTTATTTTAGGGGTAAGATTTCCCAAATGATCTTTCCCCTGATTTCTTTATCAACATTTGGGTGGTGACAGCAGAAGTTTTATTCCCAAGATCTAGGGTTTTAAGATCTTGGGGGAAGTTTTATGCCAAAGCCTGGTAGATAAGGCTTTGGGGTACACTTGCTGGCCCCCACTTCTGCATTTATCATGCCAGAGTGGGGAAGGAGCCATGACAGGCCCCATGCCCAATTTCCCCCAGGCCTGCCTGGAGCTGAGGCCCATTGGTAGTGTGTGTGGGGGGACTAGAGGGCTGTGTATATGGGGCCTGTATTTTAGCATGTGTGGGTTTGTGGGGGAGCTCTGTGTGTGTGTGGGGGGGGGACTCCTCCTGCCTGTCTCCCCCCACACAGATTCTGAGCCCGGCCCCTTGGCCTCCTGGACCTCACGCCAGCCCCTTTTCTTTCCTTTTCCCATCCCCTGCTGCACCTCCCATCCTTACACAAGCCCTGCCCCACATCTGGCCCCGATCTCCCTAACAGAGGGGCCCATTGTGCTGGCCGCCTGCTCTGTTGCTTCCTCGTCATGCCCATCTGGCTCTGGTGAGCTGGCCCTCGAGGCTGGCAGATGCTGGTACCCGCCGCAGGGACTTACACCCTTCCCAGGTCTCGGCAGGAGCCCGGAGATCGGACACTT
Organism: Pelodiscus sinensis; assembly: GCF_049634645.1. Classification (NCBI taxonomy): domain Eukaryota; kingdom Metazoa; phylum Chordata; order Testudines; family Trionychidae; genus Pelodiscus; species Pelodiscus sinensis. Next base: position 4,103,780 of record NC_134734.1, read on the forward strand.
AGACACCCTGTGGATTCCGGGTAGGTGTCTCCTTGGAGCTTGGGGGCACTGGAGCAGCTTTGGGAGCTGGTGACGGGAGAACCGGGGTTGGCCACTTTCATGCTTCTGGGCATGGAGGGGGCTCTGGCTGGCAGGGTCAGGAAGTAGTCTGGCCCATTGGAGGGTCTCAAAGGAAGGGACTAATGCATAGGCCAGGGGAGAGCTGCTGCCGCCCTGGGACCAGGACTGCTGGGTTCTAGCCCCCGCTCTGGGAGGGGAGTGCAGGCCACTGGATTAGAGCAGAGGGGGCTGGGAGTTCTGGTTTCTGTTAGCCTCAGTTTTCCTTTCCGTGAGATAATGGTGACTTTCCAGCCAAGGGCTCTGGAGTTTCAGTGCAGCCCCGAGGTGCTGGCTCCATGTTACTCTGAACTCCTGGCTTCTCTCCCCAGCAAGTCCTTGTGGAGCTTATGTAATGGGCTCGGCAGGATGGGCCAGTGGTGAGGGAGCCGGCCGGTGGTGAGGGGGCCAGCTGCCATGGCCCAGTGGAGACTGTATCTTGGTGCCAGGCAAGCCATCCTTTTACAGAGCTATATGTGGCTGTTTCCTCAGCTGCCCCAACCCAGAGGTGGTTGCATCTCAGAGCCAGGCAAAGGATCACTTTGGATCTAACAACTCAGCTGGATGCCAGCTCGGCCTTAGTTAAGGTTGCAACTAAGTTAAGGTTCAGAAATAGAATCTGAATTTTAAGCAGTGGGACTGTGCAGTAGCTCTGGGTCTGCAAAGACTTGGGATGGCTGATTGGTTTGGTTTGGTTTGTTATTATAGAGTGCCTCCTGACTTCTGGGGCTGTGCACCACAGTTTGTTATTGTAGGCTCTCTGTGCATGAGGGTGGTGCAGGTTGGTTTGTTATTGTAGGGTCTCTGTTCATGAGGGAGGTGCAGGTTGGTTTGTTATTGTAGGGTCTCTGGTCACAAGGGAGGTGCAGTTTGGTTTGTTATTGTAGGGTCTTTGGTCACAAGGGAGGTGCAGTTTACTTTGTTATTGTAGGGTCTCTGTTCACAAGGGAGGTGCAGTTTACTTTGTTATTGTAGGGTCTCTGTTCACAAGGGAGGTGCAGTTTGGTTTGTTATAGAGTCTCTGGTCATAAGGGAGGTGCAGTTTGATTGTTTTTGTAGGGTCTGTGCACTAGGGCTTTGCTGTTTCATTTGTTATTGTAGGGTCTCTGTTCATGAAGGAGGTGCAGTTTGGTTTGTTATTGTAGGGTCTCTGTTCACGAGGGAGGTGCAGTTTGGTTTCTTTTTGTAGGGTCACTGGAAGCAGAACCCGGTTTGTAGTCGTTGAGTGCCTGATGCTGCAGTGACAGGAGGTTCCCGGGAGAGCCAGGGCTGCTGGCTCTGGAATGGGGAGGGGACCAGACAATGGGACGAAGATGAGTGAGTCCCCTTCACAACACGACCCCTGGCTCGGTGCATCTTTTCAACCCTCCGCAGGGGGGGGGCGGGAGGGGGGAGCTGTGACACAGATGGATCTCCTCCAGCAGGGGGCAGCGCACGTGCACCCGTGCACAGCCATACGCTCTGCAAGTGCCCCTCACTCCCCCCCCGCAGCTCCTGCCTCCCAGCCCTGCGAGGGCCCCTCCCCCCATGTGAGGTCAGCGGATTGCATAGCCCCAGACAAACAGCTTTGTTATTGGAGGGGCGCAGGGTGGCGCTGCCAGGCTGTGCCATTCAGGGGCTGCTGCCACCTGCTGTGAGGAGCCGCACGGAGCCTGGTGCTTGAGAACCAGCCACCGAGGGGCGAAGGGACAGGGCTGCCACAGAGAGCTCTGCACTGCCTCCTGCTACCACCACTAGTCCCCACTCCCCTCCCAGAGCCGGGGATAGAACCTAGGAGACCTGGCGCTCAGCTGCTACCCCTGCACTCTAACCACTAGACCCCACTCCCCTCCCAGAGCCGGAGATAGAACCTAAGAGACCTGGCTCTCACCTCTTGCCCCCGCCACACTCTAACCACTAGACCTCACTGTCCTCTCAGAGCCATTCATGCCAGTTTTCCGAAGTTCCCTGCTGCACGGTGTTTGCCTACACCTGCCCTGGGAGTCAGGCTCTGGGGGAAGGGGGAGCGCTGGAGAGGCAGAAACAGAGGCGTAGCGAGGGCGGGTAGGGGAGACAGTTGCCCCGGGTGCCATGCTAGGAGGGCGCCAATTTAGCTGCCTGTGAATAGCCCTTGTAGAGTGCTGAGCAACATCCCTGGCTTTGCTCACGTTCTTAAGCAGAGAGATGGGACATGTAGGGGGCTCAGGGCAGGGGGTTCCGGTGTCAGGCGGCGGGTTCAGGATGGGGGTTGGTGTTTGGAGGGGTGCGGGGGGAGTTAAGGAGTCAGGCAGGGGGGTAGGTTCGGGGGCAGGCTCAGGGCAGGGGGTTCCGGTGTCAGGCTGCAGGTTCGAGATGGGGGTTGGTGTTTTGAGGGGCGCGGGGGGAGTTAAGGAGTCAGGCAGCGGAGTGGGTTTGGGGGCGGGCTCAGGGCAGGGGTCAGTGTTTGGAGGGGCGCGGGGGGAGTTAAGGAGTCAGGCAGGGGAGTGGGTTTGGGGGCGGGCTCAGGGCAGGGGTCGGTGTTTGGAGGAGCACGGGGGGGAGTTAAGGAGTCAGGCAGGGGAGTGGGTTTGGGGGCGGGCTCAGGGCAGGGGTCAGTGTTTGGAGGGGCGCGGGGGGAGTTAAGGAGTCAGGCAGGGGAGTGGGTTTGGGGGCTGGCTCAGACAGAAGAGGGTGCAGGATTCAGGGATGGCAGTGGGGTGAAGGGGTCAGGGCAGGGCACTGCAGGGTGGGGGTAGCTCACTGGGGCTGGCCACTGGCGAGTGGGATCCAGCTCTTGCTGAGGATCCTCCCAGGGGCAAGGGATTCCAGGAGCTGGCCCTGGTTTCCACTTCCTCCCCTCCAGGGAGTGGGGAGACCTAGCTCTAGGGGTCGGCCCTCATAGCTCCGGGGTCTGCCCGGCCTGCAGCTGCACCCCAGCCTCCAGCCGGAGCGGGAGAGGGCAGAGATCGGAGTCAGCCCTGAGCTCCAGCTGCCACCCTCCGTCCCCCGAATTCAGGGTTGCCATGGTGGGCTTGCTCCAACCTCGCCCGGAGGCGTAGAAAGAAGCCGGGTCTCACCGTCTCGGCCAGGCTGCACTGCAGGGGCTAGTCACAGGCAGCTAAATTGACCCCCCCCAAGCATGGCGCTGGGGGCAATTACCCCCCGTCCTCCCTCCACGCCCCTGGGCTCCCACTCCAGCTACGCTGCTGCGGCTGCTCGCAAGGCGATGCCCCCCAGGAACCACCCCTCAGCCCGGCCTCGGCAGCCCCCGTCGGCAGCCCCGGGTTCTGAACTTCCCACGAGCCACCGTCGTGCTGCCAGGTTTGGCGCGGACACCCCGGATGTGCCCGGCACGCTGCCCCCTGCGGAGCTCAAGCAATTCTCCGGCCCGGGCTGCCCACGCGGGTGCGATTCGTGGTCACCCCAAACTACCCCTCCCCGCTCGCTGTGGCAAATGCTGCCCTGGGCCGGACGGGGCCAGCACGGAGGGTCCAAGCCAAACCCCGTTGGCATGTTCCCCTCCCCGCGCAGCTTGGAACCTGCAACGTCCCACAGGCAGTAAGTAGCCAACGACTGGGGGCGTGGCACCCTCGCGACGGCTCTGGACGGAAGCAGCAGGGGAGGGGCAGGTGGAGGGATGATTCCCACGCATCCTTTGGCTCTGATGAGTGGGTTGGGAAGGGGGAGGCCTCCTCACACTCACCCACTGTCCTGACGCATGGGCCCTGCCGGCAGGGGGAATGGCCAAGGCCCCCGAGGCCTTTCCCCTACCCCTGAAGCTGGCATGCACAGCGCAGCTGTGGCCGGGTGGGGGAATCAGTCACACCCCCAGGACAGAGCAGCTGGGAGAACACGAGGTGGGCTGGGAACCCCAGACACAGACTCGCCGTGCTGGAGGCAGGGATCTGAGACACGTACACACTGCGCTGGAGGCAGGGATCTGAGACACGTACACACTGCGCTGGAGGCAGGGATCTGAGACACGTACACACTGTGCTGGAGGCAGGGATCCGAGACACGTACACACTGCGCTGGAGGCAGGGATCTGAGACACGTACACACTGCGCTGGAGGTAGGGATCCGAGACACGTACACACTGCACTGGAGGCAGGGATCCGAGACACGTACACACTGCGCTGGAGGCAGGGATCTGAGACACGTACACACTGCGCTGGAGGCAGAGATCTGAGACACGTACACACTACGCTGGAGGCAGGGAACCGGGACACGTACACACTGCGCTGGAGGCAGGGGCCTGAGACACGTACACACTGCGCTGGAGGCAGGGATCCGAGACACGTACACACTGCGCTGGAGGCAGGGATCTGAGACAAGTACACACTGCGCTGGAGGCAGAGATCTGAGACACGTACACACTACGCTGGAGGCAGGGAACCGGGACACGTACACACTGCGCTGGAGGCAGGGATCTGAGACACGTACACACTGCGCTGGAGGCAGAGATCTGAGACACGTACACACTGCGCTGGAGGCAGGGATCCGAGACACGTACACACTGCGCTGGAGGCAGAGATCTGAGACACGTACACACTACGCTGGAGGCAGGGAACCGGGACACGTACACACTGCGCTGGAGGCAGGGATCTGAGACACGTACACACTGCGCTGGAGACAGAGATCTGAGACACGTACACACTGCGCTGGAGACAGGGATCTGAGACACGTACACACTGCGCTGGAGGCAGAGATCTGAGACACGTACACACTGCGCTGGAGGCAGAGATCTGAGACACGTACACACTGCGCTGGAGGCAGGGATCTGAGACACGTACACACTGCGCTGGAGGCAGGGATCTGAGACACGTACACACTGCGCTGGAGGCAGAGATCTGAGACACATACACACTGCACTGGAGGCAGAGATCTGAGACACGTACACACTGCGCTGGAGGCAGGGATCTGGGATACGTACACACTGCGCTGGAGGCAGGGATCCGGGACACGTACACACTGCGCTGGAGGCAGGGATCCGAGACACGTACACACTGCGCTGGAGGCAGGGATCCGAGACACATACACACTGCGCTGGAGGCAGGGACCCGGGACACGTACACACTGCGCTGGAGGCAGGGATCCGAGACACGTACACACTGCGCTGGAGGCAGGGATCCGAGACACGTACACACTGCGCTGGAGACAGAGATCCGAGACACGTACACACTGCGCTGGAGACAGGGATCTGAGACACGTACACACTGCGCTGGAGGCAGAGATCTGAGACACGTACACACTGCGCTGGAGGCAGAGATCTGAGACACGTACACACTGCGCTGGAGGCAGGGATCTGAGACACGTACACACTGCGCTGGAGGCAGGGATCTGAGACACGTACACACTGCGCTGGAGGCAGAGATCTGAGACACATACACACTGCACTGGAGGCAGAGATCTGAGACACGTACACACTGCGCTGGAGGCAGGGATCTGGGATACGTACACACTGCGCTGGAGGCAGGGATCTGGGACACGTACACACTGCGCTGGAGGCAGGGATCCGAGACACGTACACACTGCGCTGGAGGCAGAGATCTGAGACACGTACACACTGCGCTGGAGGCAGGGATCCGAGACACGTACACACTGCGCTGGAGGCAGGGATCCGAGACACGTACACACTGCGCTGGAGGCAGGGATCCGAGACACGTACACACTGCGCTGGAGGCAGGGATCCGAGACACGTACACACTGCGCTGGAGGCAGGGACCCGGGACACGTACACACTGCGCTGGAGGCAGGGATCCGAGACACGTACACACTGCGCTGGAGGCAGGGAACCGGGACACGTACACACTGCGCTGGAGGCAGGGATCCGAGACACGTACACACTGCGCTGGAGGCAGGGATCCGAGACACGTACACACTGCGCTGGAGGCAGGGACCCGGGACACGTACACACTGCGCTGGAGGCAGGGATCCGAGACACGTACACACTGCGCTGGAGGCAGGGATCCGGGACACGTACACACTGCGCTGGAGGCAGGGATCCGAGACACGTACACACTGCGCTGGAGGCAGGGATCTGGGACATGTACACACTGCGCTGGAGGCAGGGAACCGGGATATGTACACACTGCGCTGGAGGCAGGGATCCGAGACACATACACACTGCGCTGGAGGCAGGGATCCGAGACACGTACACACTGCGCTGGAGGCAGGGATCCGAGACACGTACACACTGCGCTGGAGGCAGGGATCCGAGACACGTACACACTGCGCTGGAGGCAGGGATCCGAGACACGTACACACTGCGCTGGAGGCAGAGATCCGAGACACGTACACACTGCGCTGGAGGCAGGGATCTGAGACACGTACACACTGCGCTGGAGGCAGGGATCTGAGACACGTACACACTGCGCTGGAGGCAGGGATCCGAGACACGTACACACCGCGCTGGAGGCAGGGATCCGAGACACGTACACACTGCGCTGGAGGCAGGGATCTGAGACACGTACACACTGCGCTGGAGGCAGGGATCTGAGACACGTACACACTGCGCTCGAGGCAGGGATCTGAGACATGTACACACTGTGCTGGAGGCAGGGATCCAGGACGTATACACTGCGCTGGAGGCAGGGATCCAGGACGTATACACACTGCGCTGGAGGCAGGGATCCAGGACGTATACACACTGCGCTGGAGGCAGAAATCTGAGACACATACACACTGCGCTGGAGGCAGGGATCCAGGACGTATACACACTGTGCTGGAAGTTGCATCCCAAGGCGAGGGCCCACAGTGGATCCCCAGGTTTCACCCGCTCTCGCTGTAGCACCGGGGGCTCACCCTCAGTGCGGGCCCAGTCACTGGTGGGGGTTTGGACTTGCACTTAGTGGGTGTGTGGCACTTAAACTGCCCTGTCTCGTGTCACTAGCCCCCCCAGGGGTCCTCCGGCACTTGGTCCATAAACAGCTCCCAGGGCCCTCCCAGAGGTGGGCGGTTCCACAGACCCATTCTGCTGCTCCGCCCATCCTGTCGGTGTCACCTGCCCCGTCACGGCCCAGCTGCTATAGACACACGGCCATTGCCCAGCCCGGGCCCACCCTCAGCCCCCAGCCTGCACCCCGCTCCTGCCATCCTCCGCATCCATCCCCGTATCTATCTGTCCATCCCTCCTTCCATCCCTCCATCCCTGTATCTATCCATCTATCCCTCCCTCCATCCTCCTATCCATCCCATCCTCCACATCCATCCCCGTATCTATCCATCCATCCCTCCTTCTCTGTGTCCCTCTCTCCATCCGTCCTTCCCTCCATCCTCGCATCTCCCCTTTCCTTCCTTCCTCCCTTCCTTCCTCCCGCCCCTCCCATCCTCTGCATCCATCCCCGTATCTATCCGTTCATCCCTCCTTCTCTCCCTTCCTCCCTCCCTCCCTCCATCCTCCCACCCTCCCATCCTCCGCATCCATCCCCGTATCTATCCGTTCATCCCTCCTTCTCTCCCTTCCTCCCTCCCTCCCTCCATCCTCCCACCCTCCTATCCTCCGCATCCATCCCCGTATCTATCTGTCCATCCCTCCTTCCATCCCTCCATCCCTGTATCTATCCATCTATCCCTCCCTCCATCCTCCTATCCATCCCATCCTCCGCATCCATCCCCGTATCTATCCATCCATCCCTCTTTCTCTGTGTCCCTCTCTCCATCCCTCCTTCCCTCCATCCTCGCATCTCCCCTTTCCTCCCTTCCTTCCTTCCTCCCGCCCCTCCCACCCTCTGCATCCATCCCTGTATCTATCCATCCATCCCTCCATCTCTGCCTCCTTCCATCTACCCACTCACTCCCTCCCTCCCTTCCCTTGCCACCCTCCCTTTTCTCTCTTTCCTTGTCTAATCTCCACCCCCGGGCATGCAGTGCCACTCCCCCGCCCCCCGTCTATTCCCATGGCCCGTGGGGCGCTGGGGTTCCTGCAGGAGCTGGCCCGGGGTGGGTGGCTCTGGCTGGCACTGGCGAGTCCCGTCACGCTGGCACGGGCAGGCAGAGCTGTTCCTTATCTGACGGCAGCCACGCCGCCTGCCATCTGCTCTGTGGAGCGAAGCATCCTCCTTGTAATTATTAGGGGCCGTATCCTGCGGGCTTGGCTCCCTGCGGCACCCGGCTCGGCGAGGCAGAGCCTGCGGGTGTAACTGGCAGCAGAATGGGCCCCGATGACTCAGGGTTCAGTAGCAAATTTCACAAGGAGCCTTGAAACTTCAGTCCGCCCACGCCAGAGATGCAGCCGCCTCTGGGGCGGGGCAGCTGGGAACAGCCGCAGAGGCCTGGGGACGGCTCAGAGCTGAGGTGCAGGAGAACTGAGGACCAGCCGCACATGGTGGCATGCAGCCACCTTTGGGGCAGGGAGGTGGGGCAGAGCCACGCATAACACTGGACAGGAGTGGCCCAGTGCAGGGATGCAGCTGTCTCTGGGGAGGGGAATGGCTGCACAAAGATGCCGCTGGGAGCTCAGTGCCAGGTAAACTGTCCCCATATTTACCCCGCCCCAGAAGTGGCTGCATTTCAGTGCTGCGCGAACCCTCCCTGTCTCTGCGTGTCAAGTGTCTGCACTTTTCGCAAAGAGGGATGTGGGATTTGGAGCCCAGGCCTGGCACGGGTCCCATCAGCTGGAGAGTTGCTGGGTGTGCCCAGCGTGTGTCAGTCTGGGGGCGTGACACAGGGCTCCTTTGTGCCAGACTCGGTCCGTCCTGGGCAGGGAGGGGCACTGCAGGAGCGTAGGGGGGAAATGTGTTGGCAGCACATGACTGGCATGCCAGGAATTCCTGCCCCTGGAACGAAGCCACAGCGGGAGGGTGGCACGTGCCCCTGGCTAGGGAAACTCAGATCCTCAGTTCAAACCGCCATGGGCTTGTATCAGTCAGGAGGAGAACCCAGGGGTCCCATCCCACCCCACCCACTAGGCCTCGCTCCCTTCATAGAGCTGGGGATAGAACCCAGGGACCCTGCTGCTCTAACCACTAGACCCCTCTCTCGTCCCAAAACAGGTTAGAACCCAGCCCCAGCTCTACCTATTAGGCCTCACTCCCCTTCCAGAGCCAGGATAGAACCCAGGAGTCCTGCGGTATCTGGCTGCCTCTCTGTGGAAGATGCATCAATAAACTCCTCACAGCCCAGCTCTCCCTATGGGCCCACCTGCCCAACCCACACAGCTCTGGGAGGCAGAGAGGCTGTGCCGGGAGTAGCAGGCAGCCCGTGAAGCTGCTCCCCCCCCCCCCGCCACGTCCCTCCCCCTGGTGGCAGGTCCCCCCCACGCACACGCTGAGCCGGAGGAATTTGTGTGTGGGCTCTGCTTGCTCACAGCAATGCAGAGCTACTGGCGCCCCGGCTGGCTGGCTGCGGGAGGGGATGCCAGTGCCAGCCGCTGGCCTGGGATGGGACCCAGCTTTGCTGAGAGCCAGCGGTGGGATCCGTAAGGGGGGCCGGCACCGTGGCGTGGGAGCTCTCTGGAGGGCAGTATCTCCTGCAGCCCTGGCTAACCGGGGTCCCCTTTTCCGCCACCTGCATCAGTCCTTGGGCCTCCTAGCCTGGTGTCCCCCTTCCCCACTGCCGGGGATCAGAGCCGGGGTCCCCTAACGTGCTATCCCCCCTCCCCTGCTGACCCAGAACGGAGCTTCTCTCTGGAAGGGCCGGTCCCAGCCGTGCAGAGGGGTCGTTGTTCCAGTTGCTGCCTCCGGTCAGGGACCCTCTGTTGCTCCAGAGCCCACCTGGGTCCATCCACGTCTCTCCCCACCAGTCCCCTGGGATACAGCCGACAGGATCTTGCCAGCTGCATGCCGGAGCCGCCGCGGGGTTAGACACCCAGGAGGACACTGAAAGGTAGGAGAGCACGGAGCATTGCTGTACGGTAGAGAGGGGCCGGAGCTGGGACTCCTGGCTTCCATCCCTGGCTCTGGCAGGGGAGTGGGGTCTAGTGGTTACAGCGTGGGGGCGGGGGGACTTGGGAGCTGGTACTGCTGGGCTTTCTCCTGGAGTGGGGTCTAGTGGTTAGAGCAGGGGGAGCTGGGACCCTTTGGTTCCATCCCTGGCTCTGACAGGGGAGTGGGGTCCAGTGGCCAGAACAAAGGGGCTTGGAGAAGCGATGAGCCTGGTGGCTCTGGTGATAGTTCCTCTCTGGAGGCCCTGAGGCCTATGTCCCTCCCTAGGGAGAAGTCGGGGACTCCTGTGGGGAAGTGGGGTGGGGTTGTGCTGGCCACTACTGAGCAAAGCAGAATAGAGCCCGGAGTCATGGTGTCCAGCACTCCCCTGCTCTAACCACTAGTCCCCACTTCCCTCCCAGACCAGCAGGTGCCCTGACCTCCCCCCTGGCCTTGTGCCACATGGTCTGATCAGCTCTCACCAGGCCCGTATCCTGAGCCCATGCCTGGCAGCCCACCCATGGCCAGGCGGCCAAGCCCCGTGTGGCTTGGCTCTGGCGCTAACCCCTGGGGTGCTGGCCGGCGCTGTCTGCCAAGCCCACGTTTGGCATCGTCACGGCTGCCACCCTGTCCCAGGCCCGTTGCCCCAGGCTTTTCTCCCCGGCAGTGAGGGTGGGCAGCTGGGGGGGGGTCACTGCTTGGAGGGGAGACCCCTTCGTGGGCCCCAAGGGAGGAGAGTTGAGTGGGTGCAGATCCAGGACTTGTGGGAATCTGGGGCAGGGCTGGGGCTGGGGGGCAGAGGTTAGGGTCCTGAGGGGGTCAAGGGTGTTGGGGGGGGGGAGAATGGATGGGTCAGTGGGTTAGGGGGGCAGGAATTGGGGACCTGAGGGGGTCGGGGCATTGGGGAGGGGAGTGAATGGATGGGCCTGTGGGCGAGGGGGACAGAAGTTGGGGATCTGAGGGGATCGGGGCATTGGGGAAGGGGGTGGATGGATGGGCCAGAGGGCTAGGGGGACAGAGGTTGGGGACCTGAGGGGGTCAGAGTATGGGGAGGGGGGTGGATGGATGGGCCAGAGGGCTAGGGGGACAGAGGTTGGGGACCTGAGGGGGTCAGGGCATGGGGTGGGGGTGGATGGGCCAGAGGGCTAGGGGGACAGAGGTTGGGGACCTGAGGGGGTCGGGGCATGGGGAGGGGGGTGGATGGATGGGCCAGAGGGCTAGGGGGACAGAGGTTGGGGACCTGAGGGGGTCGGGGCATGGGGCGGGGGTGGATGGGCCAGAGGGCTAGGGGTACAGAAGTTGGGGACCTGAGGGGGTCGGGGCATGGGACGGGGATGGATGGGCCAGAGGGCTAGGGGGACAGAGGTTGGGGACCTGAGGGGGTCGGGGCATGGGGTGGGGGTGGATGGGCCAGAGGGCTAGGGGTACAGAAGTTGGGGACCTGAGGGGGTCGGGGCATGGGGTGGGGGTGGATGGGCCAGAGGGCTAGGGGGCAGAAGGCAGGATTTGGACCTGGGCCACAGGGGACATGAGGGGTTCAGGAGATTTGGGGAGAGAAGAGGTGGGTCTGGTGGGTTCACAGGAGATGGGGGACAGGATTTTGGGGGCAGCTGGAGGTTTTGGGGACATGTCTGGAGAGCTGCTGTGGGCAGGGAGCCTAGGGAGAAGATCAGGAAGGAGCAGGGTGGAGGGGAGCCATGAGGGTAGCACGAGGGGGGCTGAGCCCACCCTCAAAGGGTTACGCTGGGATGGGGCCGGCTCCACAGCCCTCACATCAGGCCTGGGCCCTAGCGACTGGCCTGTGCCGGGGAGCTGGGGGTCGGGGAGCAGCGGCGGGGTGGAAATGGGGCCCGTTGCTGGGCCCACACTGGTGGTGATGACCCTGGTGCTGCTTTCTGGGCCTGGGCTGAGGGTTTCTATGGGGCCTGATGTGGGCAAGAGGCAGGAGCCGCACTGCCCGGCAGCCATCTTGCCTCGGCCTGCAAAGGCCCAGTAGAGTTGCCCCCATAGCTGTGGCCTCTGTCCCCTTCTCTTGTCACAGGGCTCCTGGAGCTCTAGGCCTGGGTGGGGCTGGTCCTCGCCCCCCCCCCCCCCGCCACAGGCCTAGGACTGGGTCCAGGTGATCCCACAGACTCCTCTCCCCCTTCCCTTGCCCCATGGCAGTCGCCTTGGCCACCCCCTCCAGGCCCCATGTTAAGTCCGGGCAGGGAGGGGCCCAGCCCCCCTTGGCAGTCGTACTCCTGGGTTTTCTCTTCAGCTCTGGAAGGGGAGTGGGGCCTAGTGGTTAGAGCAGGGGGGCTGGGAGGACTCCTAGGTTCCCCCCCCCCTCGCTCTGAGAGGCTAGTGGCAGGGGGGAGGAGGGAGCAGGACGCCTGGGTTCCATCCCCAGCTCTGCCGGGAGCGTGAGGGGTTCCTGTGGCTGCGTTTCTGCACGGCCCCACTGCCACCCTGCGGCCATTGTGAGAAGGGCAGCGATGGCTCTGTCCCCCGGGGTGGTACCTCCCTGTCCCGCTGCCAATGTGCCCCACAGAGGCACAGCTGAGAGCCCGTGGGGCAGCGGGATGGGCAACACCCGCCTGGGCCCACTGTTAAATCTCCTGCCTGCCAGGCAGAGAACCCAGGGGTCCTGGCTCTCACTCCCTAAGCCCCCACTTCCCCCACCCTCACCGCCTCCCTCCCACACACGGGGGCTGCCCCCCGAGGCCAACCTGAACAGTCCTCTGGTTAATTGGGAAGGCGCAATTGCAGGGAGCAGCCCCAAGAGTGGAAGCCAGGACTCCTGGGATCGATCCCGGACTCCGGGAGGGGAGTGGGGTCTAGCAGTTGGAGCAGGACTCCTGGGATCGATCCCTGACTCCGGGAGGGGAGTGGGGTCTAGCAGTTGGAGCAGGACTCCTGGGATCGATCCCTGACTCCGGGAGGGGAGTGGGGTCTAGCAGTTGGAGCAGGACTCCTGGGATCGATCCCGGACTCCGGGAGGGGAGTGGGGTCTAGCAGTTGGAGCAGGACTCCTGGGATCGATCCCGGACTCCGGGAGGGGAGTGGGGTCTAGCAGTTGGAGCAGGACTCCTGGGATTGATCCCTGACTCCGGGAGGGGAGTGGGGTCTAGCAGTTGGAGCAGGACTCCTGGGATCGATCCCGGACTCCGGGAGGGGAGTGGGGTCTAGCAGTTGGAGCAGGACTCCTGGGATCGATCCCGGACTCCGGGAGGGGAGTGGGGTCTAGCAGTTGGAGCAGGACTCCTGGGATCGATCCCGGACTCCGGGAGGGGAGTGGGGTCTAGCAGTTGGAGCAGGACTCCTGGGATTGATCCCTGACTCCGGGAGGGGAGTGGGGTCTAGCAGTTGGAGCAGGACTCCTGGGATTGATCCCTGACTCCGGGAGGGGAGTGGGGTCTAGCAGTTGGAGCAGGACTCCTGGGATCGATCCCTGACTCCGGGAGGAGAGTGGGGTCTAGCAGTTGGAGCAGGACTCCTGGGTTCGATCCCTGACTCCGGGAGGGGAGTGGGGTCTAGCAGTTGGAGCAGGACTCCTGGGATCGATCCCTGACTCCGGGAGGGGAGTGGGGTCTAGCAGTTGGAGCAGGACTCCTGGGTTCGATCCCTGACTCCGGGAGGAGAGTGGGGTCTAGCAGTTGGAGCAGGACTCCTGGGTTCGATCCCTGACTCCGGGAGGGGAGTGGGGTCTAGCAGTTGGAGCAGGACTCCTGGGATCGATCCCTGACTCCGGGAGGGGAGTGGGGTCTAGCAGTTGGAGCAGGACTCCTGGGTTCGATCCCTGACTCCGGGAGGAGAGTGGGGTCTAGCAGTTGGAGCAGGACTCCTGGGTTCGATCCCTGACTCCGGGAGGGGAGTGGGGTCTAGCAGTTGGAGCAGGACTCCTGGGATCGATCCCGGACTCCGGGAGGGGAGTGGGGTCTAGCAGTTGGAGCAGGGCTCCTGGGATCGATCCCGGACTCCGGGAGGGGAGTGGGGTCTAGCAGTTGGAGCAGGACTCCTGGGTTCGATCCCGGACTCCGGGAAGGGAGTGGGGTCTAGCAGTTGGAGCAGGGCTCCTGGGATCGATCCCGGACTCCGGGAGGGGAGTGGGGTCTAGCAGTTGGAGCAGGACTCCTGGGTTCGATCCCGGACTCCGGGAAGGGAGTGGGGTCTAGCAGTTGGAGCAGGACTCCTGGGTTCGATCCCGGACTCCGGGAAGGGAGTGGGGTCTAGCAGTTGGAGCAGGACTCCTGGGATCGATCCCGGACTCCGGGAGGGGAGTGGGGTCTAGCAGTTGGAGCAGGACTCCTGGGATCGATCCCGGACTCCGGGAGGGGAGTGGGGTCTAGCAGTTGGAGCAGGACTCCTGGGATCGATCCCGGACTCCGGGAGGGGAGTGGGGTCTAGCAGTTGGAGCAGGACTCCTGGGTTCGATCCCTGACTCCGGGAGGGGAGTGGGGTCTAGCAGTTGGAGCAGGACTCCTGGGTTCGATCCCTGACTCCGGGAGGAGAGTGGGGTCTAGCAGTTGGAGCAGGACTCCTGGGTTCGATCCCTGACTCCGGGAGGGGAGTGGGGTCTAGCAGTTGGAGCAGGACTCCTGGGTTCGATCCCTGACTCCGGGAGGGGAGTGGGGTCTAGCAGTTGGAGCAGGACTCCTGGGTTCGATCCCTGACTCCGGGAGGGGAGTGGGGTCTAGCAGTTGGAGCAGGACTCCTGGGATCGATCCCGGACTCCGGGAGGGGAGAGGGGTCTAGCAGTTGGAGCAGGACTCCTGGGATCGATCCCTGACTCCGGGAGGGGAGTGGGGTCTAGCAGTTGGAGCAGGACTCCTGGGATCGATCCCTGACTCCGGGAGGGGAGTGGGGTCTAGCAGTTGGAGCAGGACTCCTGGGTTCGATCCCTGACTCCGGGAGGGGAGAGGGGTCTAGCAGTTGGAGCAGGACTCCTGGGATTGATCCCTGACTCCGGGAGGGGAGTGGGGTCTAGCAGTTGGAGCAGGACTCCTGGGATCGATCCCGGACTCCGGGAGGGGAGTGGGGTCTAGCAGTTGGAGCAGGACTCCTGGGTTCGATCCCGGACTCCGGGAAGGGAGTGGGGTCTAGCAGTTGGAGCAGGACTCCTGGGATCGATCCCGGACTCCGGGAGGGGAGTGGGGTCTAGCAGTTGGAGCAGGACTCCTGGGTTCGATCCCTGACTCCGGGAGGGGAGTGGGGTCTAGCAGTTGGAGCAGGACTCCTGGGTTCGATCCCTGACTCCGGGAGGGGAGTGGGGTCTAGCAGTTGGAGCAGGACTCCTGGGTTCGATCCCTGACTCCGGGAGGAGAGTGGGGTCTAGCAGTTGGAGCAGGACTCCTGGGATCGATCCCTGACTCCGGGAGGGGAGTGGGGTCTAGCAGTTGGAGCAGGACTCCTGGGATCGATCCCTGACTCCGGGAGGGGAGTGGGGTCTAGCAGTTGGAGCAGGACTCCTGGGATCGATCCCTGACTCCGGGAGGGGAGTGGGGTCTAGCAGTTGGAGCAGGACTCCTGGGATCGATCCCGGACTCCGGGAGGGGAGTGGGGTCTAGCAGTTGGAGCAGGGCTCCTGGGATCGATCCCTGACTCCGGGAGGGGAGTGGGGTCTAGCAGTTGGAGCAGGACTCCTGGGATCGATCCCTGACTCCGGGAAGGGAGTGGGGTCTAGCAGTTGGAGCAGGGCTCCTGGGATCGATCCCCCATATGGCCCTCTGGGGGCATTTGCCACCTGCAATGGATAAGCTCTAGGTCTGGTGCCCATTTGGCACGGTCTCTCCCAAGAAGCAGGGCTTTCGTAGCCGTTTGTTTGGAGGCCCCAGCGCCTCCTGCTGGCAGGCATGAATCTGATCTGATTGGGTGCACAGTGCCCCCTGCTGGATGGGATCAGACCTACCACGTGCACACCATGTCTGCCCTGGGTGTGAGATGGGAAAACCCTGAACCCTGTTCTTCCAGGCCCTCCTCTTCTCTCCCCAGCTCCCACAACCTCGCCGCCCCAAGAAGATGAAGGCTGCTGGGGCCCTGCTCGCCTTCGGGGTCCTGTTTGGAGGTACCGCGGGGACGCCAAGAGAGCAATTCTCAGCCCCCTTTCCGGGAGGGGGGGTGGACCTGGGGTCCATGCTATCAGCCTGCTGCTGCTTGCTGAACTGCAGGGCAGTGGGGCAGGCGATGGTTCATACATCCTACATCGCTCTGCATCTACACACAGACCTGGCCAAGTGGGTGGATGGGGCGTCTGATTGGTTTTCCAGCCTGCCTATCAGCTCACCTTTGGAGGTTGGAATCCCTCCCCCAGCCAGCATGGTCTGTCTCTGTTGTCCCCCTGAATTGAGCGCTCTAGCAGGGAGTGGGTGGTCCTAGGAGAACAAGCCACCCACTCCCTGCTAGAGGGGTTCCTGCAGTGGGGGAGGGGTCTGAAGGTGTGTGTTGGGGAGCTCTCCATGTCGAGGGGAAACAAAAAAGTGTTCTCCATGGGATGGAAGGAACATACATGGGTTGGATGGGTGGATGGATTGTTAAATGGATGGGTGGATGGATGTAGTGGTTGAGTGGATAATTGGATGACTAAATTGTGGCTTGCTTTGGATGGATGGATGGATGGATGGTGAACGGTTGGGTGGATGGATGGATGGATGGATGGATGGTGAATAGTTGGGTAGATGGATGGATGGTAAACGATTGGGTAGATGGATGGATGGATGGATGGAGAATAGTTGGGTAGATGGATGGATGGTAAACGGTTGGGTGGATGGATGGATGGATGGATGGTGAATAGTTGGGTAGATGGATGGATGGTAAACGGTTGGGTGGATGGATGGATGGATGGATGGATGGATGGTGAATAGTTGGATAGATGGATGGATGGTAAACGGTTGGGTGGATGGACCGCTGGCTGGCTGGGTTGGTGGGTGAATGATGGATAAACAGCTCATTGGATGAATTTGTGCCTAAATGTTTGGGGGGAGAGAGGCAGGAGGCAGGGAGGGATGAGTGGGCAGGACGACGAATGGATTGCTAAAGGAATGGGTGGGTGGCTAAATGGTGGCTTGTTTGGATGGGTGGATGGGTGTCTTTGGGGAGACAGGGGCAGGGGAGGAAGGGATGGGTGAGCAGGTGGGTGGTTTAATGAAAAATTGGTTGGGTGGAATGGAGAGTCTGGTGGATATGTACATTGTGGTTGGTTGGTTTGGATGGATGGATGGATGGATGGAGAGGGATGGACAGACGGATGGGGGGATGGCGAGAGAGGGATGGCTGGATAGAAGGGGACAGATGGACAGATGGATGGAGAGGGATGGACAGACGGATGGGGGGATGGCGAGAGAGGGATGGACAGACGGATGGGGGGATGGCGAGAGAGGGATGGCTGGATAGAAGGGGACAGATGGACAGATGGATGGAGAGGGATGGACAGACGGATGGGGGGATGGCGAGAGAGGGATGGCTGGATAGAAGGGGACAGATGGACAGATGGATGGAGAGGGATGGACAGATGGATGGGGGGATGGCGAGAGAGGGATGGCTGGATAGAAGGGGACAGATGGACAGATGGATGGAGAGGGATGGACAGATGGATGGGGGGATGGCGAGAGAGGGATGGCTGGATGGAAGGGGACAGATGGACAGATGGATGGAGAGGGATGGACAGACGGATGGGGGGATGGCGAGAGAGGGATGGCTGGATGGAAGGGGACAGATGGACAGATGGATGGAGAGGGATGGACAGACGGATGGGGGGATGGCGAGAGAGGGATGGCTGGATAGAAAGGGACAGATGGACAGATGGATGGAGAGGGATGGACAGACGGATGGGGGGATGGCGAGAGAGGGATGGCTGGATAGAAGGGGACAGATGGACAGATGGATGGAGAGGGATGGACAGACGGATGGGGGGATGGCGAGAGAGGGATGGCTGGATGGAAGGGGATAGACAGACAGATAACAAGCCAGGGTCTGGCAGCGGGGCAGAGCCCAGGAGAGCGGGAAAGTCGAAGGGAAGGAGACCCGCTGGGGACAGCAGGAGCCAGGCCATTGAGGTGGCATGCTGGTTCCTGCACCCGCTGTGCCGTGCCGCGCCGCGCCCCTCATTCCCGTCTGCCCGCCAGGTGCACAGGGGGGGCCGTGGAGCGCGTGGATGCCCCAGACCATCACGGCCTTCGAGGGCACGTGCGTGGCCATCCCGTGCCGCTTCGACTACCCGGATGAGCTGCGCCCCTCGGCCGTGCACGGTATCTGGTACTTCAACAGCCCCTACCCCCGCAACTACCCGCCCGTGGTGTACAAGTCCCGCACCAGCATCGTGCACGAGAGCTTCCAGGGCCGCACCCGCCTGTTGGGCGACCTCCAGGCCCACAATTGCACCCTTCAGCTGAGCCGGCTCAGCCCTGAGCTGACGGGCAAGTACTTCTTCCGCGGGGACCTGGGCGGCTACAACCAGTACACCTACTCGGAGCACAGCAACCTGGAGATCGTCAGTGAGTGCCGCGTCCCAGGACAGGCTGCTTGGGGGAGGGGGGCGGGGGGACTGGGAGACGGGGCCTTTCCCCTCCAGGGGTGCCAGCTTCTCCCCAGGGCAGGGGAGTGAGTGGCTGCTCACGGGGGTGGGGAAGGGGACATGGGGCCTGTCCCCTCTAGGGGCTCAACATGAATAGTGATGGAAGAGCCCCACCCGCACCCTGTGCTCACATCACCAGGGCATTTGGGTGTCTTCTGACCTCTGGAAGGTGCAGGGTCTAGCTGCTTGGAGCAGGGGGCGCTGGGAGCCAGGACTCCTGGGTTCTCTCCCTGGCTTTGGGAAGGGAGTGGGGTGTAGTGGTTAGAGCGGGGGGGGGGGGGGGGGCAGGGAGGTGGGCTGTGAGCCAGAATGCCTGGGTTCTCTTCCTGGCTCTGGGAGGGGAGTGGGCTCTAGTGGTTAGAGCTGGGGGGGGGGGCGGGCTGGGAGCCAGGACTCCTGGGTTCTCTCCCCAGCTTTGGTAGGGCAGTGGGGTCTAGTGGTTAGAGCTGGGGCAGGGACTGGGAGCCAGAATGCCTGGGTTCTCTCCCTGGCTCTGGGAGGGGAGTGGGCTCTAGTGGTTAGAGCTGGGGCAGGGACTGGGAGCCAGAATGCCTGGGTTCTCTCCCTGGCTCTGGGAGGGGAGTGGGCTCTAGTGGTTAGAGCTGGGGCAGGGACTGGGAGCCAGAATGCCTGGGTTCTCTCCCTGGCTCTGGGAGGGGAGTGGGGTCTAGTGGTTAGAGCTGGGGGGCTTGGAGTCAGGACTCCTGAGTTCTCTCCCCAGTGAGTAGAGTGGGGTCTAACGATTAGAGCTGGAGCGAGGACTGCAAGCCAGGATGCCTGGGTTCTCTCCCTGGCTCTGGGAGGGGAGTGGGGTCTAACCCGTTGGGGCCCACGTCCCTGGCCTCACCCAGCCTCTTCCCTTGTCAGACAAACCTGTCATTGTGCCCCCCGAGGAGGTGGTGGCAGAGACGGAGGTGGAGCTGCGGTGCGTGGTACCAGACAACTGCCCCACCATGAAGCCAGTGGTGACCTGGCTGTACCATGAGGGGCTGGAGGGGCAGGAGGTCTTTGGCCAGCTGGAGGAGGAGGGTGGCACCTGGAACCAGGTGTCCCTGCTCAAGTTCCGGCCCTCGCGGGAGAACGACCGACAAGAACTGGGCTGCCAGGTCACCTACCCCAACACCACCTTCCTCTTCGAGGCCTTCGCCACCCTGGATGTCAAGTGTAAGTCACCTGGCACCAGCCTGCGGGGTTTTGGCCCTGGGGTCAGGAGGGGAGTGGAGGCTAGTGGTTAGAGCAGGGGAGACTGGGAGCCATGGGCAAGCACCTTGGGTTGACTTGACTTGAGGGTTCTATCCCTGGCTCTGGGAGGGAAGTGGGGTCTAGTGCTTAGAGCAAGAAGAGTCCTGCAGATTAACCCTGCTGCTCTCCATTGGCAGCGAGTCCCCCAGGTTAACCCCCTGCCATGCAGTGGCAGGAAGCCCTGTGGGTTAACCTCACTAGAACCCAGCAGCTGGGTGTTTGGAGGGCTAGACCTCCTAATACCCAGTGGCAGGGAGTTCCCCAAGTTAACCCTTCTGACTTCCAGTGGCAGGGAGTCCCACAGGCTAATGCTCAGCTCTGCCTCCCGCACCGCAGACGTGCCCCGGATCCTGCAGGTGAACTCATCCTTGGAACTAACAGAGGGCTCACAGGTGGTGCTGACGTGCGTGGTAGATAGCAGCCCCCTGGCCTTGCTGGCGTGGTTCAGAGAGGAGGTGGTGCTGCGGGAAGAGCCGGCCACCAATCTGACACTGGAGCTTCACAACGTGACCCACGAGCAGGATGGGATCTATACCTGCGTGGCCGAGAACTTGTACGGACGGGTGAACCGCTCGCTGGCCCTCACCGTCATGTGTGAGTGCCTCTGGCCTGGGGCAGAGGGGAGAGAGGGGGGTCTAGTGGTCAGGGCAGGGGGACTCCTGAGTTCTCTCCTGGCTCTGGGTGGGAGAGGGGCCTAGTGGTTAAAGTTCTGGCTCCGTGGGTCAGTGAACCCCTGGTCTCCTCCCCCCTGCAGACGCCCCGCGGAAGCCGTTAGTGAACTCTTCGGTGGTGGCAGTGGAAGGTGAGCCGGTGACCATCGTGTGCACCACAGAGAGCAACCCAGAGCCCATCATCACCATCTTCAAGGAGAAGCAGATCGTGGCCACGGTGGTGTACGAGAGCGAGCTGCTGCTGGAGATCCCCGCCGTGAGCCACGAGGACGATGGGGAATACTGGTGTGTGGCGGAGAACCAGTACGGCCAGCGCAGCTCTGCCTTCAACCTCACCGTGGAGTGTGAGTCCCCCCCATGGGGGCTCGGTCCCCCCCCCCACTGCCTCACCCCAGAGGTGGCTGCATCTCAGCACTAGATGCACCATTCTTGGGCTGCGTTACATGCAGCTGTTCCCCAGCTGCCCCACCCCAGAGCTGGTTGCATTTCAGCCCCAGGCAAACTGTTCCCATGCAGCTTTATGGGCTGCTGTTCCCCAGACGAGGCTGCATCTCATGCAGCTCTGGGGCAGGCTGTCTTCATGCCGTGTTCTCTGGCTATTCCCAACCTGCCCCTCCCCATAAGTGGCTGCATCTCACTGTCAGGAGAGCCGTCCTTGTGCAGCGTTGCTCTGCGGCTCTTTCCCCGCTGTTCTGCCCCAGAGGTGGCTGCAGCTGCCTAATGCTGATGCTGCGTCTCCCCCCACAGTCGCACCCATAATCCTGGTGGAGTCGAAGTGCACGGCGGCTCGGGACACGGTGCAATGCATCTGCGCTGTGCTGGCCAACCCGGAGCCCGTGATCTCCTTCGAGCTGCCCACCCGGAACGTGACGGTTAACGAGACCGACCAGGAGTTTGTCTACTCCCAGAAGACGGGCTACACGGTCACCAGCATCCTGACGCTGCGTGGGGAGCCGGACTCACAGCTCTTCATCGTCTGCTCCGCCCGCAACCTGTACGGCACCAAGAACCAGCAGCTCCAGTTCCACCACACCAGTGAGTGTCCGCCTGCACCCCACGGCGCCTCCAGCTGGGAGCAGCTAGGGCAGCCAGGCGCTTCCCCCATGGCCAGATCCTCTGCTCTGTGCCCCACAGCACCCCCTGTTGGGAGCAGCTAGGGCAGCCAGGCGCTTCCCCCATGGCCAGGTCCTCTGACCTGTGCCCCACAGCGCCCCCTGCTGGGAGCAGCTAGGGCAGCCAGGTGCTTCTCCCATGGCCAGGTCCTCTGCCCTCTGCCCCACAGCACCCCCTACTGGGAGCAGCTAGGGCAGCCAGGCGCTTCCCCCATGGCCAGGTCCTCTGCCCTGTGCCCCACGGCGCTCCCTGCTGGGAGTAGCTAGGGTGGGGGCAGCCAGGCGCTCCCCCCCATGGCCAGGGCCTCTGCCCCGCTCCCCACAGCACCCCCTGCTGGGATCAGCTAGGGCTGGCACAGCCATGAGCTCTCCCCACAAGCAGGCCCTCTGCCCTGCTCCCCACAGTGACCCCTGCTGGGAAAGGCCAAGATTCCCTGTGACTAACCCCGGCCACGTGCTGCTTTCAGACAACCTGATGTGGGCGAAGGTGGGCCCGGTGGGCGCCGTGGTGGCCTTTGCGATTCTCATCGCCGGCGTGTGTTATGTGAGTCAGACGCGGAAAAAGTAAGTCCGGAGCCCACTGGGGCTCAGCTGTCACATCGAATGCACGTCCTAGGAGCAGGGGGACATCGGCGCGGGGTACAAATCCAGGCCCGAACCAGACTGGATCCCAGAGCGTCGATCCGATGCAGAACGGCCCTCAACTGGAGAGCGGCCGTTCTGAGCAAAGGCTGAGTTAAATGCTCCCTGCACCAAAGCCCGGCCTGACGGGCCTCACCCAGTGTCTGCTCACATCCAGTCTGGTTTGAAATGGAGGGTGCTCTGTGCTGGGTCACAGTCACATGTCTCTGCATCGAAATAAGGGTCATTCACTCGGTCCTTTCCAAAGCATTCCCGTTGCTGAGCGCAGGGAAGGGCAATTTTGGCAGGGGAAGGGCGAATTTTTAGACCTCATAAAGGAAGACGAATAACAATCAACACACACGACTATTCCTCACTTAAAACTCAGGAATATTTTCATAGGAGAATGAACATTTACACCCCGATGGGTAACCAATACTGGCTGGTTAAATGGCATTTATAATTCCTGGCTAACGGCATCATTAATGAAGCACCAATACTGATCAGTGTTTGGCAATTAACAGCCGCCTAGTGACCAGTCTAGGGCATTAGCTGTTAATGATGCCCAATGGTGGGCAGGTAGTGATGGGAAATGAATTACCCACGGTCTGATACAGAGGGAGAAAATGGCAACGTAACTTTCGTAACTTGTTCTCCGCGACGTGCTGTGCTGGTGCATTGCCAGCAGGTGACTCGTTAGGCGGGGTCGGAGGTCGGCCAAACGCTGCGTGTCTCTAGCTCGGCGTGATGAGCGGAGGGGGTGTGAGCAGACGACCGGTCGCCGCCACACCGGACGCTAGCCAGGAGGACGTGCATGGAGCGGATGCAAGCTGCCCTTTCTGCCACCGCAGGGAAGAGCTGAGCTGAGCTGCCGAATGGTTTTGCTCGGTCTCCATAGAACACCAGCGCCTTGCGAACATCTAGGAGCGGAGACTCTGCTCCCTGGCATTGGGGTCAGACCCCGGGAGGAATATGTCCTGGTTCATGGGAGCTGTGAGACCCTCTTGGGGAGGGTGCCTGACGGGGACAGAGTTGCACGTTATCCTTATGGAAAGCCATAGAGGATGGACCAGACACAAGAGCCCGGAGCCCAGAGGTCCTCCTGGCTGATGTAATTGCTACTAAGGACGCTGCCTTGTAGGAAAGGAAAGTGGGGGACAGGAAGCCAGAGGCTCAATGAAGAACCGTCAGTCTGGACAACACTAGATTAAGACCCCAGGCCGGGATAGGGGGCGAGCCTGAGGATAAAGGCCTTGCTAGGCCTGTCAGGATGTGCCCAGCCATGGGGTTGGTCCAAGCATCCCAGGACGGAGCGCAAGGTGGCCCCCGATGGACACAGTCGCCAGGCCCCGTTGTCTGAGGTGAGGCACGTGCTCTAAAGTGGCCGGAATTTGGGCATCGCTCGGCTGGGAGCCCTGCTGCCGGGACCATCGCGCAGTGTGAGTGGGCCTTGCGGAGGGTTGTCTGCTGCCTACGAGGATTTGCCTCACCTGGTCCGAAGGGTTCAGCACGGGGAGGGGGGCGCTCCCGGTTGTGGGTGGCGTCGGGGACCTGGGTCTTGTGAGCGAAGGTTCTGGAAGAGAGGGAGTGAAACCGGGGTCTCCCCCGCCACGTCTGGCCGGGGGCCCTGTCAGTGCTGGCGGCCCCAAGCCGGAGCGACGAGACTTCGATGCGCTTCATGCCCAAGCAGGATGGGCGGCGAGGCCTATCGGAGAGAATCCCCCTGTGGAGGTGGACTGCGCCCGCGACGGGGCCTGGGCTCACGCAGCAGCACTGAGGGGACTCGTTGAGGCGCCTGGCGAAAAGGTCTGTCTGGGGTGGGCCCGGCTACGGAAAACTGATGTGGCAACGCCTGGGCGTAGCGGCCACTCGTGACTGTGAATGACCCCGCTGAGACGGTCCCCCAGCCCGTTCCGCAGCCCCGCAGGGGTGACACCGGCAGGCACGTGGGAAGTTCTGTGCAGACGTCCCCCCACAGCACGAGGGCGCCTGGGCCCAGGGAGAGGCGGGTGCTCTCCTGAGTGTTGATATACAATTGCCAGTGGACTGTCTGTGCTGACTGCTACATGGCGCCCCTCTAGGTGGGGTGGGAAGCCAGGCAGGGAGGCCCGATGGCCCTCAGCTCCCAGACACAAGTCGGAAGGGTCCCAGAGACCGTGCGTTCTTAAATCCCCAAGCCCTATCCATGGCGTCCGTCACGAGGGACAGTGATGGGGGCTGGATCACAATGGGGACTCCTGAGCAAAGTACCCGAGCGTCCATCCCCCACAGAAGGGAGGAGGGTTGATATCACGACCAGACTGTCTCTTCCTGGCCGGGACGCTGACGCCAGCCAAAACGGGAGCGGTCTGAGCCGTAGCCTGGCGCACGGCGCCACAAGCATGCAGGTAGCCATGCGACCGCTGGCTGCATCGACCACCAGCTCTGTTGTCCTCCAGGGCCGGGTCGTGGCAGCGCCCGCCAGCCCTTCGTCTGGCACGATGATGAAGAGGTGGCACCAATGGAGGGACCTCTGGGGCGTGACTGCGGGTGAAGGACCCAGGCACTGATGCAGGGCCCAGAGCGGGCCTGGGGGCCTGGAATGGAGTCATCTGCCCCAGGTCCTCCTGCACTCTCGGGGTCGATACGACCACGGTAGCCAGGGCTGCAAACCCTGGAGCCAGGCCTGGGACTCTGAAGGGCGCCGGAGCAGAGCTTAGCTGTGTTGGTGCCAGAACCGGTGCTGAAAATATAACGCCTGGGTCTGCAGGCACGGTGCTGCCGATGGAGACCCCAGTGCTGATGGAGTCACACGGGAATGGAGGACAGTGATGCCCCAGACGTTGCCCTGAAGTGGGAATGGAGAGCCAGACCTGGCTTTGCTGGGAAGCCCAGGGTGTTCGGAAGGGCCACTGCGTGGTCGGTCCCACTGGGCTAGCCTGGCTGAGGGCGGTGATCCCTTCTCGAGAAGGACCTCCTGCTCCTTCCGCTCCTACAGGACGTGAAGAGTTGGACTGACCCCAACGCCAACCGGCAAGAGGGCGCCGTACGTCTGCCCACTGAGGCGTCACGGTTGGGGCTTCCTGAGCGCTGCGGCTGGGCCCCGGGGAGCGTGTCCGCCACGGGATGGAGGCTGAGCGACTGCCGCTCTCGGGGCTGCGTCCCACCTCGCAGGGGAGCGCGGTGCCGTGGCGTGTTAGATACTGCGCGACACAGAACGACTCCGGCTGCAGCTCCCTGTTCGGCCGCGGTGACGAGGGAGGTCGTGGAGTCCCCCGCCTGGCAGGAGTCGACGTGCGATCTCGCGGTGGTACGGTGCCGGGGCGCGGCCCGGCTCGGGTCTCGCTCTGGTCGGCTCCCTGTGTCTAGCAGTGGGAGAGCGGCCCCTGCCTTCACTCTTCTTTTTCTCGGGCACCGGGGACTGAGTTCAGGGCCCACGCTGGGGCTCTCTGCGCAGCAGCTCGGTGCCTTGACGTCGTGTCTTTGGAGTCTGGGAGGGAGAGTTGGGATGAAGCAGGCGGTTGTGACCTAGGGCAGGGGACTGGAGTGCAGGAGTTTGGGATGGGACCTAGGGTAGGATGGGACTGTGATCTGGGGCAGGAGATTGGGGTGCCAGATTTGGGAGGGGGTATGGGTGTAAGAGGGGGACAGAGGGTTTGGGTATGTTGTGGGGGGCAGAGAGTTGGGCCGGAAAGGGCTGGGGTGCCAGAAGCAGGCTGTGGCCAAGAGACTTACTTGCCAGCTGCCAAACTAGCCTGCCTGCCTGCAGAGCTTAAAATGTTCCCAGCCTGCCAGCCAACCTGGCCATGTGCTTCATGAATAACTGAGCCCAGGAGAGGGGGCGTGATTCTTCTTAGCTGCCTGTTAGTTCAACAAGCAGCTCCCATTGGCTGGTTTCTGCCAGAAAACGGCCAATGGGAATGTGCTGGGGGGTGGAGTGGCTCTTAAAACTTCCCCCTTCCCCTCCAGTTTTAAAATAGAAAGGGAGCCCTGCAGCCACATTTCCGCCTGGCATGTGGGGCTAAGTAGGCAGCCTGCCGAGGGCTCCCCGCTGCCTCCGTGGGCCGGAGCCGGTGGCTTGGTGGGCCGGATGCGGCCCGCGGGCCGTATTTTGCCCAGGCCTGCTATAGAAGCTGCTATCGATGTGCAGCACGTTCGAAGGGCTGGCTGCTCGCGCCCGTGCGGAAGGCAGGCACCTAGCCATTCCAGCTCCTGGCGGTGACGAGGAACGGGGGAGGGGGCAAGTTGGCAGGACTCTATCTTGGGCACCATGCAAGTGCCCCGCCAAGAGCCGCTCAGGCCCACCCTGTGGGTGGCTGCTTGGGGAAAAAAATCTTCCAGCTCCTATGAACGTGCGCACCGCCTTGATTGAACTGCATGTGCAGGGTCATTCCAAGGACAGATTGCTACCGGGCATAATGAAGATCTTTATTAATTATGTCGTTAAGGCAGCTGCGGTGACTCAATGCAGACTGTTAATTGAGTGATCCGTTATGTGAGGCCACACGGGGGCGCTGCGGGTGTTGCACTTCCTCAGAGTTGCTGAGGACCCACCCCGCTCAAAGGGTGGTCTGGAGCAGTGTTGCTTTAGGGGTTGGTACAGATTCTTAAGAATAAGCCAGGGCTACTCAACACACAGCCAAAACAAAAAAGGAATCAATAAAATGGTCTTCTGTTGCTATGCGTTTTAGTAGTTAAATTCCTGGACTGTCATTGCTCATTAAAAGTCCTGTCATATGGGTGGAAATCAGGTAAATACAGATTTTTATTAATATCAGCACAACTGATTTAAATGGGGCCTGTGTCTTGTGTAGTTTTGCCTTAATCTTTGTATTCATGCCCGTCAGTGTGAAAGAAGTTATTTGCATATATTTGCATATATATTTGCATGTACATGCAATCACACTTAAGTTGCGGCCCTCGACATGTGCTGTGAGTATCACTGTGGTCCCTGGGGCTTCCAAAGTTGAGTAGCCCTGGAGTACAGTGATGCTCACACACACACATCACACTCACGTTGGCAGTTCGGAAGCAGGCTGCAAGCGCGGTGTAGATCACTTTTGATTTTGCTGGTGGCTGGAGCGCTGGCCATGATGTTCCCGGGAGAGCCCTTCGGATCTGCAGGAGACTTTACTTTTTCTGGGCCGGTCCCAGGTTTCTGCGGTGATGTTACATCTTGTCCGAAAGAGAGAGAGATTTTCTCACTGCCTCTTAGTTAATTTATCTGCCTGCAGAATCTTTGTCTGCTTTAAAAGGTCACAGATCCTAAACTGCCTTTTTTGGTTGAGTAGTTCTCATTCACACACATTCCACAGGTTACATACATATTTATAAGCATACATTCAGCAATATGGTTTCTAGGCAAAATCCACCCTCATAGCCTTGAGTAACCAGAAACACACCGTAAATTGGATTGTTTGACATACCAAAAGGACCTAATGTAAATAATATGGGTTAACATATCAAAGGCATGATACAGAGCTTAACATAAATTGGAGCACAGTATGTCTACACTGCAGAGTTTTGTCAGAAAAACAGCCGTTTTACCGACAACACTTGAGGAACATCCATACTGCAATTGCGTTCTTCCGCAAGAAAATCAAAAGAACAGAGGGGGGTTTTCTGGCATTGGTAATCCTCATGCTACGAGGAAGAAGCCTTTTTGTGAAAGAGCTCTTTCGCAAAAAGGCGTGTGTGGACGGGGAAGAGGGATTTCTTTCGCAAGAAGAGGAAAGAGGAAAAAGCACAGATGCCCTGGTCCATAGCAATCCCGGCTTACATGCGAGAGATTCAGTCTGGACACTCTCTTGGAAAGGCAGATTGCTTTTTTGATGCACTCTTGCAGTGTGGACGCTCTCTTCTGGAAGAAGTTTTTTTGGAAGCTCTCTTCCGAAAAAAGCGTCTTCCGAAAGAAGCCGGCAGTCTAGACGTAGCCTAGGAGAGGTAGGGGAAAGGGGAAAGCAGAGGAGAATGTCCAGTCAGCTAGACGCCAGTGGAGAGAGAGGAGGGGGGTCGTGTCCAACTGGTTACAGCAGGGGTGGCCTGGGGACAGGGAATTTCTCCCCCACCCTGCCCACTGCAGGGGGTGGCCCAGGAACAGAGGAGTCTTTGTCTCTCTCTACCCAGGAAAAACGTGAACGAGAACTCCAGCTTCGTGCAGCTGGAGAACCCGCCCGTGGCGTACAGCGGAGGATACCGGCCCCCGGACAAATCTGAGGTGGGACACAGGGATTGGCACAGCGGAAGGGGGGGCAGGGAGGTGGCAAGAGTGGGGGGTGTATAAAGGACTGTATGGGGGGGTGGAGATGTAGGTATGGGGGTGCATGGGTGAAGGGCTGTGCACAGGGGTGGATGGATGGAGTGATGTGTACAGCATAGGAGGGGTGTGCACAGTGGTGGATGGATGGAGCGATGTGTACAACAGTAGAGGGGTGTGGAGGGGTGTGTACAGCAGTGGAGGGGTGTGAATGGGGTGGAGGGGTGTGTACAGCAGTGGAGGGGTGTGAATGGGGTGGAGGGGTGTGTACAGCAGTGGAGGGGTGTGAATGGGGTGGAGGGGAGTGTACAGCAGTGGAGGGGTGTGAATGGGGTGGAGGGGAGTGTACAGCAGTGGAGGGGTGTGAATGGGGTGGAGGGGAGTGTACAGCAGTGGAGGGGTGTGAATGGGGTGGAGGGGAGTGTACAGCAGTGGAGGGGTGTGAATGGGGTGGAGGGGAGTGTACAGCAGTGGATGGGTGCTGGGGGGTGCTCAGCGGAGGAGGGGTGTGGGATAGATAGGGGTAATGTAGAGAAGGCTATGCACTCCAGTGCTAGCAGTTGCTACTAAGGGTAGGTCTGCACTACAAGGATATTTTTGGAATAATAACTCCTGAAAGAACGATTTCGAAATAGCGCGTCCACATTACAGGGAACCCTGGAAATGAATCTGAGGCTGGCTCACCTAATGACGCGCTACCTCAGCTCAGAGCCCCGAGAGGCACTGGGGAGTCATGACTTTGAGGGGCCCTGGGAGGAGCTATTTCGAAACAGCCACAGTGGGACATCCCCACTCCCGCTCTGCCGAAATGGGTGTTATTCCTCGTGGGTGAGGGTTATTATTCCGGAATCAGAAGCCTGCTCTTTCCAAGTCATTTCGAAATCACGGGCTTGCTGTGAGCACACTCCCCTTGCTATTTCGAATAACGCTGCCGTGCCAACGTGCCCTTCGTGTCCATAGCTGGACAGAACATCTAGCCCAGACGGGCTGGCCCCGGGGGTGGGAACAGGCCACGGGGGCCTGTCTCCTCTGGGGGGATGTGTTGGCTCATAGGGCGGGGGAAGGGACTCTTCCAGCCTTTGTACCCCAAACCCAGAAAGGGCCCTGGAGCTGCCGCGTTAGAGGTGCCCCCCCAGATACTCAGTGACGGCTCTTCCTTCTCCGCTAGTCTAAGGAGATCTGCTCCCTGGAGAGCCACTGACCCACCGGGTAAGTCTGGACTCCCCAGTCTGCGTCACCCCCACCAGTGTGCGTCACACCTCGGCTCAGGCATGGGGCTCCCCCTGCACCCCACAGTCATGCAGGGGACTGGCTGGGCAGGGAATGGGACCCAAGGGTTTTCCCCTAGGGGGCGCTGCCAGTTCTGGTTTCTACCCTGTTGCTTGGGTAGGTCTCACTTTTGAGAGGCCAGCTGGGGGGCGGGGCCTGGGTCTCAAGTACCAGCAGCTCCTTACGTGTGTCCCTGGCAGTGTCGTGGTGTTTTCGTTTTTACCTCTGCTCACTCTGTGGTCTCGTCTTTTTGTGCTGTACAATTTCCACAGCCTCCCCCTCCCGTCCCCATGGGACAGTCCTCATGTGCTCAGTGCCCCTTGCCTGGGAGAGCTTTGGCTGGGAATGCCTCCTTTGGAAAGGGTCCTGCAGCTAGAAGTTCCCCAGGTGAATGCCAGTAAGTTCCCATAGGCAAATCACAGTAAGATCAAGTGGCAGTGAGTATCCCAGATAAACCCTGGTGTTATTGGACTGGCTACCCCCAAAGTATCCTCCTCAACGTACGTGAGTTAACCATATAACATCAATAGGAGAGACTCCTCTGAGTAAATATTCAGTGTCAGGAAGTCGAAGTGGAGGCCTATAATATCCAGTGGCAGGGAACCTTGAACGTTAATCTTGTCCTATCCAGTGGCAGGGAGTTCCACAGGTGAACACACCAATCGTACCCAGGCTGATGCTGCTCTGCTTCCCTCGCAGTATGAGCGGCGCCTGGCCTCTGACAAACACCTCCTGAACAAGCCTGAGGGCTCCCTGGACCTGAATGTGGATTATGCCAACATCGACTTCACCAAACTGGCCACCAAGGACAGCTACACCCTGACGGAGGAACTAGCGGAGTATGCCGAGATCCGTGTCAAGTGAGCACCTTCATTCCCAGCGCAGTGACGCCCTCTGCCATGGAAACCGCACCCACCAGAATCCGGACCCGTCTGTGCCCCCAAATCACAGACACGTCCCCATTATGGAAACCCTGCCCTCCAGGATCGACCCCATGCAGCGCGCAGGTCCTGCCATGCCCACTAATGGCAAGACGTGCCCCCTGCCATGGAAACCTCACCCCTTGCAATCAGGGAGTGTCTCACCCTGTCCGTCTGA
Organism: Pelodiscus sinensis; assembly: GCF_049634645.1. NCBI lineage: Eukaryota > Metazoa > Chordata > Testudines > Trionychidae > Pelodiscus > Pelodiscus sinensis. The sequence goes on from NC_134734.1 coordinate 4,134,493, forward strand.
GCAGGGCTGTATCCCCTTCTTTAACAGCCAGAGGGCTGGGTATGTGGATCTAGCCTTGTCTGGGGGCCTAGGGTTCAAATCCCGCCTGTTCTGCTGATTTTGCGTGACCCTGTGTCCTAGGGGCTGGCTGTGCGCCTCCGTTTCCCCGTGATCTCTTCATTCCCCTGTGCCCAAAGCAGCTCAGAACTCCAGCGCTTCCTTGGCTTTGGGGAGGCTAAATTCAGACCTGATTGGGAGGCTCAACCACTGAATCATTAATTACCCGGTGGAGCTGTCTTTCTAGGGGCCACGCAAGCCCTTGCCTAGATGGCCCTGGGGAGCCCCATTCACAACGGGCCCAGATACTCCCTAAAGCCGCCCAGTCCTTCTTCGAATTCCCCCGTGCTGAAGGAACAACGTCATTTCCCACTGCGTGAAGACTCATCTGCAGCCTGAACTTGCTTAGGAATCCCCAGGCAGGAAGGGGGCAACGCGATCCTGGCATAAGGCCCCGTTCCAGCAGCGTAACCCCCTCCGTGCTAGGATAGCTGGGCTTTGCGTTGGTATCGCTAGGTCAGGAGAAAGCCACCCATCCGACCGACAGCCATGTCAGGGGGAATTGCTGGGCGGCTCGCACGTAAATCAGGTGTCCAAAAAACCCGCAGCCGGAATCTCTGTTCCCCACTGGGACGTGCCGGAGCTCATGGCCTGGGACCAATCCACAGGGATTCTTAGATCCGTCGGCACCAGCCATCCGGGGTGGGGAACATTGGAAAAAAATGGCCATTTATCTTTAGTGTCATTTTTTTACAGATATTTGCCTGGTGATAGAAAAGAACTAAAAAGCCGAAACTAACAAGTCAACCCTCTAACCAGCACTTAACACTGCCTAGAAACCTCCCCCTAACCTGGTTAACCCTTCCAGGCAACCGGCTCTGGGCATTGATTAGATGGCTGGGACGTGATTAGCTGTAAAATAAAACACAGCGCTCGAGGCTCGGGTGTAATATTATGGCTACTTCGTAGAGCCCTGGCAGGGACAGGAACCACACCAGGGCAGGGTGAAAAGGAACATAAGGATGTTGTGCTTCAGGGGATCCGGCGAGGTAGGCGTCTGCCCGCATTCCCCATGTAAACCTGTATCATCCCCGTCAGGTAGCTTGCGAACCCCTCGAATGGCAGGGAGTTCACATCTGCACTTGGAAACCGAGTCCGGAGCTGAACTCCCTGGAGCGTTAGGGAGCGTGTCCTAATGTCTGACCAAAAACTCCTTTGCTGCAGATTAAACTCATTGGGTCTTGTCCTGCCTCCAGTGGACAGGGAGAAGAATCGATGGCCATCCTCTTTCTAGCATGACTGCAGACTGTTCTCAGGTCCCCCCTCAGCCTCCTCTAGACTAAACAGGCTGTTAATTAACCTCTCCTCAGCGGTCACGTCGCTAAACCTCTGATCCTTTCTCTGGCTCTCACGAGGAGTGGCGGAGGCTATCTAAAAATGGGGGGCCACTGGTGTCTGAACCATGGCCCCATCCCTTCCTCCTGAGCCCCGCCCCTTCTCCATGAGCCCTTCATGCCACCCTTTCCCCCAGGGCCCTGCTCCCAGGCCACCTCTTCCCTCCAAGACCCTACTTGCTCCTGCTTCCCTTCCCCCATCTCATACCCTTATATTGGGTATAAAACTAAGGAGTCATGGCACCCCTCCCCCTGGTTCTGGCACTCCTGCCTCTCCCCTGGGCTCTCCAGTTTGCCCCCACCTTCCTGAAAGGGCTGCGCCCCAAACTGGCCCCCATGTTCCATCTTTGGCCCCTCCCGTGCGGGCCAGTTGCTCCCCGTGTCTTACGTGAGACGCTGCTGTCTCTACACCCAACAAACAAAATGAACTAGGGAAAAAAAGCTGAAATTAAAACTGAAAGTTTCCATTGACCTCCAAACCTCCCCCCCCCCCATTTTCATTGTGCCAGAAAATTCACAATTTAGTTCTGCTTCAGCGTCTGCCTTTTGTTGGAAAAAACAGAATCCCCCACCCTCAGACCAAAATGGATTTCATTTCCATCGGCCCTCCCTTGGCTTTCTGCTCCCAGAGCTTTGTACAAGCACCGCCCCGGCCTCCCTTTATTTATGCTAAGTCGCGTATACACTTGCCGTGCTTGGACTCTATGTACATAGGGGAGAAAATACAAAATAATTGCAACTCAGAATAGCTCTGTAACTTTTCGGTATCGTGTGTGTGCGTGTGCGTGTGTCACAGGACCAAATGGTGCCCCTGGCTTAGCCCACCCTGCTCCCAGGTAGAATTAAACTAGTGAACATATCAGGAGCGCTGTATTAACTCCAAGACTAGGTCGGTTTCCTTGTGTGTCATTGTTACATGAGTTGCCAACTGTTTAATTACTTTAACCCAGCAGACTTTCTATTCTGAAGGAAATAAAATGTATTTTACAAATCCATGTGGTGTCCAGTGTTTTATTCCCCTGGGGGGGGGGGGGGTTTCCCAATGCTAAAGAGGGGCACTAGGGGGCGCTGTGCTGTTCCCACTGCTACAGAGGGGCACTAGGGGGAGCTGTGCTGTTCCCAATGCTACAGAAGGGCACTAGGGGGCGCTGTGCTGTCCCAATGCTACAGAGGGGCACTAGGGGGAGCTGTGCTGTTCCCAATGCTACAGAAGGGCACTAGGGGGCGCTGTGCTGTTCCCAATGCTACAGAGGGGCACTAGGGGGCGCTGTGCTGTCCCAATGCTACAGAAGGGCACTAGGGGGCGCTGTGATGTTCTCAATGCTACAGAGCCATGCTAGGGAAATTTATCTCTGCATCCTGTCCTGAGGTGACTGTACCCAGTCAATATGGGGATAGCTGAAATTCTCCGCTATCATTGCGTTTTTTATTTGAATAGCCTCTCTAATCTCCCTTAACATGTCACTGTCCTGGTGAGGTGTCGATAATATATCCCTACAGCTATATCCAGGGCTGGCTTTAGGGCGATTTGGCCAATTCTCTGGAATCAGGCCCCGCACTTGCTAAAGCCAGTCCTGGCTATATCCTTATTATTGGAGCATGGAATTACTACCCATAGAGATTCTATGGAACCGTTTGGTTCATTAAAGATTTTTACTTCATTCGAGTCTACTTTTTCTTTCACATATAGGCCCCCTCCCCCGCCAGCATGACCTGTTCTATCCTTCCGGTGTATTTTGTACCCTGGTATGACTATGTCCCATTGATTGTCCTCATTCCACCAAGTTTTTGTGCTGTCTATTATATCAATAGCCTCCTTTAGTATGAGGCACTGTAGTTCACCCATCTTATTACTTAAACTTCTGGTGTTTGTGTATGAGCACTTTAAAAAGCTTCGGAAGGGGAGCCGAGTTAGACTGTAACTGGAAAAACTTAAAAACCAATGAATAGTCGAGCAACATCTAAAGACTAACAAAACATGTAGGCTATGTCAACACTCGCAGTTTCTTGCGCGAGTAATATGCAAATGAGGCTAAGTGTGGCTTACCTAATGAGCCACCATTTTTTTCAGAAGAGGCTCTTGTGCAAGCAGGAGCATCTACACTGCCGTTGTGAAATGCCGTTACACCTATTACTTTTCAGGAAGAACGGCCTTGCACAAGAGGGTTTTTCTTGCGCAAGAAGGGGCAGTGTAGACAGCTCCTTCTTACGCAAGAGCCTCTTCTGAAAAAAATGGTGGCTCATTAGGTATGCAAATGAGACTCGGCGATAGTCCACGCTTAGCCTCATTTGCATATTACTCACGCAAGAAGCCGCGAGTGTAGACATAGCCGTAGATGGGACCATGGGCTTTCGTGAGCACAACTCACTTTCATCTGAAGAAGTGGGCTGTGCCCATGAAAGCTCATCCCATCGACGTGTTTTGTTAGTCTTTAAGGTGCTGCTAGACTATTAGTTGTGGGGTTTTTTAAAGTATTTCCTGATGTGTTAGACTCTTTTTCATTTGATTGTTTGTCATCTGAGCTGACCCACACTTTACCATATTCCATCCTCTCCTCCTGGCTAGAACATAGAAAATCCTGTCATGGGAATCTGTCTATTGACTTTGATTTTTATCTGCTTAGGTTTAAGTACCCAGTCTCCAAATACTTACTGATGCCCTGTCTCCCACCCCCTCCCTTGGTCTTTCTCTCCCCGCTCCTCTTCCCCTCTCCTATTGATTTCGAGTTTTCATATCCCAAACTCAGAACTCCGGTCATCTGAAGAAGTGGGCTGTTTCCACAAAAGCTCATGATCCCATCTATGGCTACGTCTATACTGGCAGCTTCTTGTGCAAGAGCTCTTCCAGAAAAGAGCATCTACACTGGCATGTGCTTTTGCGCAAGAGCATCCATGCCAGTGTAGACGCTCTCTTGCGCAAGAACGCTCTGATGGCCATTTTAATCATAGGGCTTTTTTGTGCAAGAAATTCATGTTGCCTTTCTACACTGGCCTCTTGCGTAAGAACAGTTGCACAAAAGGGCTTATTCCTGAGCAGGAGCATCAGAGTTCTGGTGCAAGAAGCTCTGATTTTATTCATTAGAACGTCAGTTTACTTGAGCAAGAACATGCGGCCAGTGTAGACAGGCAGCAAGTTTTTGCGCAAGAGTAGCCGCTTTTACACAAGATTGTGCCAGTGTAGACGCAGCCTATGGCTGCATCTAGACTGGCAAGTTTTTCCACAAAAGCAGCTGCTTTTGCGGAAAATCTTGCCAGCTGTCTACACTGGCCGCTTGAATTTCTGTAAGAACACTGACGATCTCATGTAAGATTGTCAGTTTTCTTGCGGAAATGCTATGCTGCTCCCGTTCAGGCAAAAGCCCTCTTGAGCAAATGCCAGTGTAGACAATGCGGTATTGTTCTGCGCAAAAAACCCTTATGGCGAAAATGGTGATCGGGACTTCCTTGCGCAAAACCACGTCTAGATTGGCACGAACATTTTCCGCAAAAAGTGCTTTTGCGGAAAAGCGTCCATGCCAATCTAGACGCTCTTTTCCGCAAATGCTTTTAACGGAAAAACTTTTCCGTTAAAAGCATTTGCGGAAAATCATGCCAGTCTAGACGTAGCCATAGACTTTAAGGTCAGAAGGGACCATTATGATCATCTAGTCTGACCCCCTGCACAACGCAGGCCACAGAATCTCACCCACCCACTCCTGGAATAATCCTCTCACCTGTATCTCAGATACTGAAGTCCTCAAAAGATGGTTTAAAGACCCCAAGATGCAGAAAATCCTCCAGCAAGTGATCTGTGCCCCATGCTACAGAGGAAGGCGAGAAACTTCCAGGCCCTCTGCCAATCTACCCTGGAGGAAAATTCCTTCCCGACCCCAAATATGGCGATCAGCTAAACCCTGAGCATGTGGGCAAGACTCACCAGCCAGACACTCAGGAAAAGTTCTCTATAGTAACTCCTATCTTCCCTCCATTGGCCTATTTACCACCGATAGTGAAAGGTCAATTAGTTGCCAAGATCATGTTATCCCATCAAACCATCCCCTTCATAAAAGGGTATCTAAAAGGGTGTCACAAGAAGGAGGGAGAAAAATTGTTCTTCTTGGCCTCTGAGGATAGGACAAGAAGCAATCACTGGCTTGTGTATGGAGTGTGCCAGGTGTGCCCAGGCACACCCTAATGTCTTAGGGTTGCCAGGTGTCTGGTTTTCTACCGGACAGTCCATTTTTCTACCAGACAGTCTGTTTTTTGGGGGGCTCTGTCCGGTAAAAAAATCCAGAGAATACCGGACATGTGCAATGTCCGATATTTTCTGGTTTTCTGACTGGGCGCCCGGAAGCCTGGCGGGGGAATGGCTGGGAGACGGGGCGCGATCGGCGCTGGGAGCCCTGGTTGCGTGTGAGGTGGAGGGGCAGCCCGGTCCGTGCTCCTGCGCACTGGTCAAGCGTGTGGTGGAGCTGCATCCAGACTGACTCGTGCTTCATCTGGACCGTGTCGGGGGCAGGAGCACCCTGGGATCTGCACTGCCCGGGTCAGTCCCACTCCCCACCGGCTGATACGCTCCTCCCCGCCCCCCGTCTGCTCCTGGCCAGCCGGTTGGTTCTCTCCCACTTCTCCCGATCTTCCCCGGCCAGCCCCACTGCACCCCCCACCAGCGCTGCTTCTGGTGGCCAGTTCTCCCCTCCTTCTCCTGAGCTCCCCCGGCCAGCCCCGCTCCCGCTGGCTGCCCCTCCTTCCCCCCGATCTCCCCAGGCCAGCCCTGCTCTGCCCTCCCCCTTCCCCCACCGACCAGCTCTGCTTCCCGTTGGCTGCCCCCCCCGATCTCCCCTGGCCAGCCCCTGACCCCACCACACCAGCTCTGCTTCCTGGCCTGCTCCCCCGCTCCTCCTGGCCAGCCCCACTCCCCGCCCGGCTGGTCCCTCCCCTCTCCCTCCATGAAGTGTGTCCGGTATTTTTTTTAAGACTACCTGGTAACCCTATAATGTCTCCAAAAAAAATCGGCTTTGCGTTTTAATTTAATCGCATGATATGCTCTTATTGCTGTACTATGCAATAAACACCGAATTGCACACGTAAAAAACCAACTAAGAAGTACAATGTCCCATACTTAAGTTTGTATTTTTTAAGTAAAGTTTAGTTGTTAGTTTTAAAAAAAATTAAGTTTAGTTAGGTTTTAGTTTCTTTGGTTTGTTTGATGAATAAAAATAATGTCCTTTATGATCGAGTATTCAATAAATGTTCACCTTTAAAGAAAGAAAGAAAGAAAATTCCCTGGGTGCACACCCTAATGAAATGTGCTGCACACACCTATGAAAGCAATGGGCTTCAACTGCAGCAAGGGAGGTTTAGGTTGGACATTAGGAAAAACTTCCTACCTGTCAGGGTGGTTAAACACTGAATTAGTTGCAAAGGGAGTTTGTGGAATCCCCATCACTGGGGATATTTAAGAGGAAGTTAGATAGACATCTCTCAGGGATGGTGCTTGGTCCTGCCATGAGGGCAGGAGACTGGACTCGATGACCTCTCGAGGTTCCTTCCCATTCTAGTGTTGTATGATTCTTCCCTTAGGACCATGTCCCGTTCTCAGCTCCCACCTCCAGGCCCCATCCCTGCTCCCCCTTTCCCCCAAAGAAAGATGAGCATCACGGCTATCACATGGCACCTGGACACACAAACTGAAATCCGGACTGTCTGGGGAAACTTGGATGGGTGGCATCGCTGACAGAGACCCCCGGGAGCGCAGGGTAAGTTGTTCCCAGGGTTAATTCCCCTCCCTGTTAGAAATTTCCACCTTGTGTCCAGTCTGAATTTGTCCATCTGGAACAGAGGCATGGGTGGGGGGCACACAGCTGGACACCGGGTTCCACGGGCAGCCACCCCCTGCAAATGAGGGCTCGGCTCTGCCCCAAATGAGACCAGCCCATCAAACCGGCCCCTTCTGGCCTCCACAATGTGTCTCGTGTCCTCTCGCTGTCCCACACGAGATGCCTGACCAAGCAGCCGGCGCTAGCAGCAAGCAGGGGGTGCTGGCTGGGAGCTGTGGGGGGAGGCGGCAGGTGTGCAGCAGCTGGAGGCTAGCGCTTGATGGCAGCGTATTCGCAGGCTAGGTCGGCGTCCAGATCCACTCTCTGGGTGGGGCGCTGGAGCTGGATAACGGAGTACTGGACCTCGTCCGGGTCGTCCTAGGGGGAAGAGTAATAATGACGATCCCGGCTCTGATGGCAGGTATGCCACAGCAGAGCTCAAGGCCTGCTGCATGGCTGGGGAAAGTGAGGCATCAGGCTGGACGTGACCTAGCCAAGGGCACCCAGCAGGCCAGTGGAAAAGCCAGGGTGAGAACCCAGGCATCCTTGCATTCCCAGCCAATGAGCTAACCACTAGGCTTTGCTGTAGGTGTAGGATAACTCCTCCCTCCCACCAGTTATAACCTTGATAGTCGCTGCAGCCTCCGGCATTCTGGTATTGACACAAGACAAACCGTCTAAGGGGGCCCCTTAGGGTAACAGCCCTACCACTGCTGCTGGCTCTTGGAATGACTGCTTTAGCTCCTCTCTGGGGATAATAGCTCCGCTACTCCTGCCACCTAATGGAGCAACTCCGTCAGCTCAACCCAGTGCTGTACTCAGTGGATCGGAGCTGGTGCCCCCTGGGGGGGAAAGGCCCCATGTTCCAGTCTCAGCCAGGGGACCGCAAAGCCCAGATACATCCCACTGCCCCACGCAGTATCTGGGGCAGCCCTCCCTCCCAGGCGCTCTCCTCTCCCAGCCCTGCCCTGACCTGGGTCGGCCTGATCCTGCTGCCACTGGGAGCTGACTTCACATGGGACAGAGCCAGAATAGAACATAGGGAGCCTGGCTTCCACATGCCACCTGCTCTACCCACTAGACCCCACTCCCCTCCCACAGCTGGGAATCCTGATCTCCCAGCCCCTCCCAACCACTAGACCCCACTGCCCTCCTGGAACCAGGGACAGAACCCAGGAGCCCTGAGCTCCCCCCCCCCACTAGACCCCACTGCCCTCCTGGAACCAGGGACAGAACCCAGGAGCCCTGAGCTCCCCCCCCTACCCACTAGACCCCACTGCCCTCCTGGAACCAGGGACAGAACCCAGGAGCCCTGAGCTCCCCCCCCTACCCACTAGATCCCACTGCCCTCCTGGAACCAGGGACAGAACCCAGGAGCCCTGAGCTCCCCCCCCCTACCCACTAGACCCCACTGCCCTCCTGGAACCAGGGACAGAACCCAGGAGCACTGAGCTCCCCCCCCACCCACTAGACCCCACTGCCCTCCTGGAACCAGGGACAGAACCCAGGAGCCCTGAGCTCCCCCCCCCCCACCCACTAGACCCCACTGCCCTCCTGGAACCAGGGACAGAACCCAGGAGCCCTGAGCTCCCCCCCCCCCACCCACTAGACCCCACTGCCCTCCTGGAACCAGGGACAGAACCCAGGAGCCCTGAGCTCCCCCCCCCCACCCACTAGACCCCACTGCCCTCCTGGAACCAGGGACAGAACCCAGGAGCCCTGAGCTCCCCCCCCACCCACTAGACCCCACTGCCCTCCTGGAACCAGGGACAGAACCCAGGAGCCCTGAGCTCCTCCCCCACCCACTAGACCCCACTGCCCTCCTGGAACCAGGGACAGAACCCAGGAGCCCTGAGCTCCCCCCCTCTACCCACTAGACCCCACTGCCCTCCTGGAACCAGGGACAGAACCCAGGAGCCCTGCGCTCCCCCCCTACCCACTAGACCCCACTGCCCTCCTGGAACCAGGGACAGAACCCAGGAGCTCTGCGCTCCGTGTACACAGAGGAACCAGCTGCTCACTTGGGGTACTGTGCCCAGGACTCTCGGCTGGCTGTAGATGTGGGATGGCTCCGTGTCGCTGGGGGAGCCCAGGCACACCTTGGCGGGCACACTGCCACAGGAGAGAGAATGTCAGGGGGTGGAGGAAGGGGAGGGGAACGGGGCATTTGGGCTGCCGGGTCGGGTTGGCTGCAGCACCATGGCCGTGGGTTGGACAGGCTGCATCGGCCAGTGGCGTACAACCCCCGTGGGGCAGAAGCAGCCCAGACCAGATGCTAGTCCTGGACTTGGGGAGTGGGGCCTTTCCCCTCCAGGGGGCACTGGCTGGCCGGGGGCACAGAGCCTTTCTCGTCCACAGAAGTGTCCCCCAAGTGGTGTGGGGCCCCCCAGGAGGGTAGGAAAGAGCTTTCGGGGTGGCATGGCAGGGCTGAGGCCAGCCCTGTTGGGGAAGGGGAGGGAGGGCTACCCAGCCCCAGCTCCTGATGGTGCCTCTGACCTGGGGAAGGGGGGAGAGGGCAGATTCCACTGTGGGTAAGGGAGGGAGCAACAGAAGTTTGGGGACCTGCCCCAGCCCCTGCACAGCAGCTCAGAGCCAGGCTCTGCTGTTACCTGGGGGGCCCGGGTGGGGCCAGGCCGGCTGGCTTCCCCATGCCGTGGGACTGGGTGTTCTCATAGATGCATTCAGCTAGGGGGATCTCCCCTGGGCCAGACTGGAGCTGCAAGGCAGGCAGAAGGGAGGTCACTAGCCACTGGTCTTCACTGCTCCGTGATTTTTAATAACAAAAGAAAATGCACCGAGCCCCCTCCCCCACAGAAACTCCCCATGTGACTGGAAAGACCTTCTGTCCCGCTGCGAGAGGGGGCTCGGTGCTCATGCCGAGTTCTGTGCGGTGCTGCCTCAGTGTTTAAAAGTGGCAGCGCCGCACAGAGCTGACCCCGGGCTCCATGTGGCGCTGCCCCTTTGAAATGCCGAGCGGAGCCTGGGATCAGCTGGGGACTCCAGGTTCTGCCAGAAATGCTGTGTGGAACCCGGGATCAGCTCGGGACTCCCCAGCTGATCCCAGACTCCAGCACAGCATTTCAAAGCACGTAGACCCTGGGGTCAGCTGGGAAGTCCTCCGCTGACTCCGAGCGCTGCGTGGCATTTCAAAGAGGCAGTGCAGCATGGAGCCCGGGATCAACAGGGGGCTCTGAGTCCCCACTGACCCCAGGCTCCATGAGGGTGGGCTCTTGTGCATTTCAAAAGGTAAGTGCCCTCGTGGAGCCCGGAGCCAGCGGGACTTCCTTCTGGCGCAGAATTCCACATTCCTCCTTTGAAAGGAACAAGATTTTCAAGGGCCTGTAGGGGCCCTTGTACATTTCAAAGGAGGAATGCGGAAGTGCCTATCGACTAGTCGATGGAAATTCCATTGACTAATCGACTAGTCAATTACTCATTAGTTAACACCCTTAGATAGAACCTAGGTGTCCTGGCTGCCAGTCCCACCTCTCTACCCCGGCTGGCCCCCTCGCCGCTCCCACAGCCAGCTCTTGAACACAGACGTCCGGGCTCAGAGCCCCTCTGCTCTCACCACTAGACCCCACTCCTCTGCCAGAGCTGGGGGAGAACCAGGCATCCTGGCCACACAGATGCACTTACCAGATTGCTGTGCGCTCCCTTGTGCTTGCTCCGTTTCTTACTGCGAATAAAGGACAGAGACAAAACAGCAGCCGCGTTGGCTCAGGAAGGGGGCAAAGGCTCCCACAAATCTACGCTTTCATGACCAGAACAGCTGGTTCACCGGCCCTTCCCAGGTCCTTGTGGGTGTCAGGAGTGTGTGGGACCCAGCCACCACCACTCAATCACCCCTCCCCTCCTGGGGTTCATTGCATCCTACTTCAAAAGGATGCAACATCTTGATGGCATGACACATTATGCAAATGTATGCAGATCTATGCAAATGAAGAGCCTCTGGTTATTTCTAGAGGGGAGGCATGTCTAGCCTCCAGGCACTGGGTCACATCCTTTGTCTGTTCTCTGACAAACATCCTGATAAGGTTGTGTGCCCACAATGCAAGTGCCAACACAAACACCATGGGCGGTGGGTGAAGGCCCAGCCGGGGAAGTCAAGTCAAAGGCCCCTCCCCGCTGACCAAGGCCCCGCCCCTTCCACCTGAGTCCCCGACCCTTCCACAACCTCCTCTCCTTGTGGAGTCAAGCCAGGCCCCCGCCCCAGGTTACTGCCCCCAGTCCCGGTGAGTGGTAGGGCCCCACCCTTCCCAGGTCGCCAGAGAGCCTGGGGCAGCCAGGCAGTGGCCCCAGCCCTCTGGGGAAGCTGGGGAGCCAGGCTGCCATGTTGTGGCCCCAGCCCTTTTAGGTGGCTGGTGGACAGTAGAGGCAGTTTTGTGAAGGCAATGCCTTCTCTTGCCTCCATTACCCACTGCCCGTGACAAACACACAGCCTCTTCTACAGGCCTGGCTCTCCGGGGGGAGCACAGCTCCCCTCTTGGCGGGTGAAGATCATGGGAACATCAGGTGCACCATGAGAGAGGTGGTCTGGTCCCAGACCTCAGCCCATAGAGATGAATGAGATCGAGGAAACAAACTACAACTCCCAAGATGCACCACTTTCTCTCCCTCTTAGGAAAAGTAGACCTCATTGTCCTACCTGGTTGCAATGCATCAAGGGAGATGTAGTCCACCCCAGAGCCCACCCCATAGAGATGAATGGGAATCTGAGGCAACAAACTACATCTCCCATGAGACATCACAGGCTCATTTTTCATGCAATGAAAATGTAAGACAGATACTTTCAGTGAAAACCGTAAGGCCCATAAGACACTATGACACCTTCCAGTCTGCACTGACTCCACAATTCTCAAGCCTGCACTGTGTGGGGTTCTCTAGCAAAGGCCAGGGGGGAAGCTGGGGACCGTCAGACAATCAGAGATGCGGATAGTACCGGTTTGATGAAGTGAGTGGAAATACCTCCAAACTATGATGCTGACCAGCCCCATCAGCAGCAATAGGGCAGCTGCAGCTGTAGGTCCTATGATGTATATGTGTTCCCAGATACAAAAGAGGACTGAAAAGCAGAAAAGAGGGTTATTGGAGCAACCTTGCCGCAGATTTTTGAATCCGTCCTATTCATGAATGGCAGAAGCCAAAGGAGAATTGCCCTCATGTGGGAGTGGCAGAGGGTCTAGGACACACAGATACGCTGTTTTGATTTTGTCCACTAGGGAACAAAGCTGACATGCACATGCACACCCAGACACACACACAGTGGTAACCTAAACGCACTCGCCAATTTGTTACATCCCTGTTAGATTTTGGCCTCTGTCCGAATACCAGCAACATGCTCTCCACAGAAGCTGTTTCTGGAATCTGTTCTTTATCTAACTGTATTGTTCTCTGTGTCCAGCAGCCTCCCTCCCTCTGAACCCCCCAAGCTGGGGTGGCTTTCCTGGGGGACAGACGCAGCTATTTCTGGGCAGAGCAGAGCTGCCCAGCAATGGCTCACTCCGCACTGAGGTGCGTCTGCCTCTGGGGAAAGGCAGTAAGGTACCAGCCATACAGGAAAGGCTCAGCCAGGACTGAGATGCAGCCAGCTCTCGGGTGGGGTGGGGCAGGACAGCACAGGACACCAAATGCTGGTGGCTCACTGCAATCCTCAGATCCAGCCAATTCTGGGGTGGGGCTGTAAGGTGGAGGAAGACCTAACACAACAGTGGTGAGAAAGCGAATTGAGAGCAAAATTCAAGGGCACAGGGTGAGGGCCTGGGAGCTGCAGAATGGGATTGCATCTTCCCCACACTGCATCAGCCTCAACTGTTTCTCAGGAGCAAAGTGGATTGGGCAGGATTTGAACCTGTGACTTTAGAGACCAAACCTGATGGTGTGAAATCCTGCCTTCTATCAGCCCTGGGTCAGCCTTGGGGGGTGGGGTCAGACACTTACTCCAGATGACGACAGCAGGTGAGTGACCTACCCATGACGCTGATAGTGACAGGGGCTGAGTGAGCTGTCCCCCCCTGGTTCTGAACCTCACAGCGATATTTCCCAGTGTGGCTTCCTGTGACTCTCTCATACGCCAGCACCGGCTGGGACTCATTCAGCCGGACATTGTCCCTGTACCAGGTGACGTTGGTGAGGAGGCTGCTGTTGAAATGGCAGGTTAAATTCACTGCCTCCCCTGCACACAGGCCAGTCTTGGGTGTAGCCATGACGTTCACATCTTTAGGGGCACCTGGAAACAGAGGGAGGAAAATGATCCATGAAAGGAAGAGAGAAAAACTGGACCCGCACTCTTCGACAGTGGTGTGCCCTGGGGGGTGTCATGTTAAACAGGCGGTGAGACCTCTGGGGCACTCCTGGTGTCGTATGGTTTAGGAAGCAACCAGAACAGCCGTATGTGTGTGTGACTCAGTGTGGCCTGTTGCGTGCAGTTAACTAACCCATTGTTTGAACCCTGCCGGGTTGATCATTGTGTGAGAGGCAAAAGGCAAAAGTGGAAGTGGTTGGGAACTGGGGTTTCCTGAGGAACAGTTTATCTGTGGGGCAAAATTGTGAAAAGCCAAAATATTTCATTGCAGAATGTCACTGGTGCATGATGGGAGATGCACTTTGCTTGCCGCCTCGTTCATCATGGACTTTTGTGAACCAGGCTCCCTGGCCAGGCTAGTTCCGCTGCCTCTTGTCCTTCTCCATATAGAAGCTGGATTGCATGTGCCAAGATGAACTACTGTCTCCCCTCTTGGGTGACAGGAAGGGAGCCTCATAGGGAGCGTGCATCTTGGCAGATGTAGTTCCAGATCCTTGTGTCCTCATTCTGCACTATAGGCCAAGGTGTCTGTCTGGACTACGTCTCTCACAACGCACCATCTGCTCTCCTCTCGGTGAGGGGAGGGGTGTGTCCCTGGCTGTGGTGCATCCTGGGAGTTGCAGTTCCAGTGCTTCAAGTCCTCATTCTACTCGATGGGCTGGGCTCCCCAACTGAACTACATTTCCCGTGACGCACCAACAGCTCTCCTCTTTGCAGGAGAGGGCATCATAGGATTGCTAAACCAAGGTGCATCATGGGAGATATCATCCAGTTTGAGATCCTGGCCCACAGAAGAGAATAGGAGCAGGAGGTGCTAGAGCTTCCAGGAGGCCATCTTCAATTGAAATATTTCATTCTTTGATGTTTCTATGTAAAGTAGAACTTTCCCTTTGGGATAAAATCATAGAACACGAGAGGCCATCAAGTCCAGTCCCCTGCCCTCACGGCAGGACCAAGCACTGTCTAAATCATCCCTGATAGATGTCTGTCTAACCTGCTCTTAAATATCTCCAGAGATGGAGACTCCACAACCCCCGCTGGGCAATTTATTCCAGTGTTTAAACACCCTGACAGGTAGGAACATTTTCCTAATGTCCAACCTAAACCTCCCTTGCTGCAGTTTAAGCCCATTGCTTCTTGTCCTATCCTCAGAGACCAAGGAGAACAATTTCCCCCACTCCTCCCTGTGACACCCTTTTAGATACTTGAAAATTGCTATCGTGTTCCCCCTCAGTCTTCTCTTTCCTAAACTAAACAAGCCCAATTCCTTCAGCCTTCTCTCAAAGCTCATGTTCTCTAGAACTTTCATCATTCTTGTTGCTCTTCTCTGAACCTTCTCCAATTTCTCCACATCTTTCTTGAAATGTGGTGTCCAGAGCTGGACACAACGCTCCATTTGAAGCCTAATAAGTGCAGAGTAGAGCGGAAGAATGACTTCTCGTGTCTTGCGCACAATACAGCCCAGAATCATGTTTGGTTTTTTTGCACCAATGTCAAACTGTCGGCTCATATTTAGCTTGTGGTCCTCTATGACCCCTAATTCCCTTTCTGCAGGACTCCTTCCTAGACAGTCGCTTCCCATTCTATATGTGTGAGACTGATTGTTCCTTGCTAAGTGGAGCACTTTGCATTTGTCCTTATTAAACTTCATCCTATTGACCTGACCATTTCTCCAGTTTGTCCAGATCATTTTGAATTATGACCCTATCCTCCAAAGCAGTTGTCATCCCTCCCAGCTTGGTGTCATCTGAAAACTTAATAAGCATCCTCTCTATGCCATCATCTAAATTGCCAATAAAAATATTGAACAGAAACGGTCCCTAAACAGACCCCTGCAGAACCGCTCTTGTTATGAACATAAGAACAGCCGTACTGGGTGAGACCAAAGGTCCATCTAGCCCAGTATCCTGTCTGCCGACAGTGGCCAGCACCAGGTGCCCCAGAGAGGGCGGACCGAAGACAATGATCAAGCGATTTGTCTCCTGCCATCCCTCTGCAACCTCTGACAGACAGAGGCCGAGGACACCATTTCTATCCCCTGGCTAATAGCCTTTTATGGACCTAACCTCCATGAAATTATCTAGCTTCTCTTTAAACTCTATTATAGTCCTAGCCTTCACAGCCTCCTCTGGCAAGGAGTTCCACAGGTTGACTACACGCTGTGTGAAGAAGAACTTTCTTTTATTTGTTTAAAATCTGCTCCCCATTAATTTCATTTGGTGTCCTCTAGTTCTTCTATTTAGGGAACTAATAAATAACTTTTCTTTATCGGCCCTCTCCATACCACTCATGATTTTATAGACCTCTATCATATCCCCCCTCAGTCTCCTCTTTTCTAAACTGAAAAGTCCCAGTCGCTTTAACCTCTCCCCATATGGGACCCGTTCCAAACCCCTAATCATTTTAGTTGCCCTTTTCTGAACCCTTTCCAAGGCCAAAATATATTTTTTGAGGTGAGAAGACCACATCTGTACAGAGTATTCAAGATGTGGGCGTACCATAGTTTTATACAGGGGCAGTAAGATATTCTGGGTCTTATTTTCTATCCCTTTCCTAATAATGCCCTTCCAGAATGAATGTGACCCATGGCTAACTACTCTCAGAGAACTGTTATCCAGCCAGTTATACACCCACTTTATCAAATTGACCCATCAAGGTTGTATTTGCCTAGTTTATTGATAAAAAGGTCATTTCCTGGCCAGTTCTATGAGAAACTTTGTTTGTTTGTTTTTAATGAAAACCAAGTTCTCACAAAATCTCATGATTCCAGGTATGTTGTAAGAGTCCTTCAGTGAGGTGCATCATGGGATTTGCTGTTCCTGTGCCTCACTTTCTCAGACTCTTCTTTGTTGTCCAGGATGTCTGGTTGAACTATATCTCCTACGATGCACCACCTGCTCCTTTCTTGTGAGGGGATGGGAACATTGTAGGACTCATTGGCCATGGTGCATCATGGGACATGTAGTCCAATGCCTGCCTTTTTGATTCAAGGACTACAGTGGTCGCCAACCATTTGGGGCTGCCGGGCGCCCAGGGGCAGGGCCACTCTTGCATCACGCGCCTGAGGGTGGGGCCGCTCATGCGCCGCGTGGCCGGAAGCGGGACCATGCATGGACTACGCACCCGGGGCAGGGGCTGTGCATGCGTGTGGTGTTTTAGATGCTGCCTGTAATTATTAGAACGGGGAGCACTGGCTGTTGGGAATCGGGAAGCCCAGGAAACAGGAAGGAGGCGGGAGGAGATGGGCCAGGCCTGAGTGAGAGCTACAGAGGGGAGCAGCAGCAGCTTTGTAAAGAGGTTTCACCGTTGTTAAATAAAGGCCTGTTGAAGTTTGTTAGTACCTTGTTTGCATAATACAACAATGCGCCACACGCCCAGGGCACAAGAACGGCTTCGGCTTGGGCCAGCCCTGGTCACTTGGTGGGCGCATATAAATGCCCCGGCGGGTGCCATGGCACCCACAGGCACCGCGTTGGGGACCATTGGACTAGAGGATTCACAGCCAATCTCCCTCTGTCAAAGGCAGAGGGGAATATGGAAGGATGAGCCATAGAGTATGTCTACACTAGTCCTCTAGTTTGAACTAGGGAGGCTAAAGTAGGCATTCGAAGTTGCAAATGAAGCCCAGAATTTAAATATCCCAGGCTTTATTTGGATCTTCCCGTCCAGGCGCCATTTTTAAATCCCCTTAGTCCGAGCTAACTGCCCGCAGTTACACGCGGCAGTCCAACGTTAATGTGAACTAAGCCCTTAGTTCGAATTAACTGTTACACCTCGTATAACAGGACCAGCTGTATCATAGGCCCCAGACTCCCCTGAATTCATTCCAATATTGGAAGTGGAAAAGGTTCAGAAAAGGGCAATAAAAATTATTAGGGTCTGAAACAGCTGCCATATAAGGACAGAGTAATAAGACGGGGACTTTTCAGCTTGGAAAAGAGGCAACTAGAGGGGCAAACGACAGACGTCTATTCAATCATGGCGGGTGTGGAGAAAGTGAATAAAGAGGAGTTATTTACTCCTTACTCCTTCCCATAACACAGGAAACAGGGGCCACCACATGGACTGAACAGGCAGCAGGTTTAAAACAAACGAAGGAAGCATTTCTTCACACAAGACATAGTGAACTTGCGGAACTCCCTGCCAGAGGATGCTGTGATGACCAGGACTGTAACAGGGTTCAAAAAAGAGCTAGAAAAAGTATTGGAGGACTGGTCCATCAATGGCTGTTAGTCAAGATGGGCAGGGAGGGTGTCCCTAGCTTGTCTGTCAGGGGCCGGGAATGGGCGATAGGAACGATTCCCTGTTGTGTTCCCTCCCTCTGGGGCACCAGGCATTGGCCCCTGTCAGAGGACAGGACACTGGGCCAGAAGGACCTTTGCTTTGACCTAGTCTGGCCCTCGTCTGTTCAGGACAGAGACTCTGCACCACACCCTGAGATCACTTGTTTCAATGGTAAATTCCCCTCCCTGGTCAACTTTTGCACCTTATTGCCAGTGAGAACTTGTCTAGCTTCCCCTCCAGCCCCTGATGCTGTTTCTGCTGGGGTGCCGGGCCCTGCTGGGGGCTTCTTGGAGCCCTCGTGATCCCCATGGTGACCCTCGTGCACTGGGCCTGCTGCACAAGGGCCCAGCCCCAGCCCTCCCCCACCCGCAGATCTACTCCCAGGCCCCCCGGCACTTACACTGCACGGTGATGGTGATGGGGGGGGACTGGGACTGGCCGATCCCATTGGTGACCTGGCACCGATATTCCCCAGCTTGCTCTGCTGTGATGTTCTCCAGCACCAATTCCTGCCGGGATCCGTTCAGGCTCTGGCTGCCCCGGTACCAGGTGTAGGAGGAGGGGGCGGGGAGGCTGCTGCTGTGATTGCACCTTAGTGTCACCGAGTCCCCTTCCCGCAGGCTGGTGCCCGGCGCGGCCGTAACACGGACCCCTTTGGGGAGACAGAGACACGGGTGTGAATGGGGAGAGACAGAGTGGGGGGACCGGGCCCAGAGGGGGGAGGGATCCAGGGAAGGGGGCGAAGGGCAGGGCCTGGCCCCGGTGGATCTAGGGGGCCAGAGCAGGCAGGGCAGCATGGGGCTAAGAGACAGGGGGCACCCAAGGAATTCTGGGAGCTCACGTAAGTGGGGGAGAGACAGTCCCTGGCCCATTAGGGTCTGGGGGAGGTGAGCAGGAGACGGGGCCTGGCCCATACAGGACTGAGGCTCTGGGGCAGGGGAGTGGGGCAGAGGCTCCCAGAGAAGTGTCTGGGGCACAAGGCAGGTGTAGGCGCCAGGCTCTGGGAAGAGGTGTGGGGACCCGAGGCTGCTCCAGGGCTGTGTAGGAGAATCGGGGCTGTCGAGGGGGGTGGGGTGAAGCAGGGAGGACCCAGGGCCGCTCCAGGGCTGTGTAGGAGGATCGGGGCTGACGAGGGGGGTGGGGCGAAGCAGGGAGGACCCGGGGCCGCTCCAGGGCTGTGTAGGAGGATCGGGGCTGACGAGGGGGGTGGGGCGAAGCAGGTAGGACCCGTGGCTGCTCCAGGGCTGCGTAGGAGAATCGGGGCTGACGAGGGGGGTGGGGCGAAGCAGGGAGGACCCGGGGCCGCTCCAGGGCCACGTGGGAGCATTGGGGCTGCAGAGGGAGGGAGGAGGCTCTCACCAGCCCTGGCTGCTTACGCTGAACTTCGAGCGACTCCCTTGCCGAGAGGCTCAGCTACCCCCAGCCGGGGCCGGAGACCCAGACCCCGCACGTGTAGCTCCCTCCGTCGGACACGGCTGCCTGGGCCACCCGCAATTCCTTCCCGGCCCCCGGCAGCCACATGGGACCATACGTGCTGGGCCCCAGGCTGTGGGGCAGGGGTCTGGCAGTGCAGGGTGAACCCATCGCCTTCCCGCAGCACTGCCCGCCCTGCTGGCCACCACACCTCCACCCTGGAGGCACCTGGAGGTCCAACCCCTCATCCCCAGCTCCACCCAGAGCCCACACACCCAGTCGGGGCTCTCCCCCTCCCCCATCACACCCCCTGCCTCAACCCACAGCCCCCTCCTTTGCTGCACCCCTCATTTTGACCCCACCCTGGAGCCTCGGGGGCCCCACACAATCCAATAGCCCCGGGCCCCCAGAAGAGTTAATCCGGCCCCGCTCCCGTCATCACCCCTTCACCTGCGCTTGGTGCAGCCCCTAGAGGCCGCTCCGGGAGACTCCCCAGTGACAGGCTCCTGCCCCCGGACCCTTCTCCTGGTGCGTTTCTGCCCCACCTGCCAGCAGCGCCCCTGGGGGTGGGCCCCACAACAGGGCAAGGCCCCAGCCATGGGCGCTCCAGGGCCAGACCCACAGGGGAAATCGAGCTCTGCTGGGTTCCCCCTGGCCCTGCTCACGTGCCCCTGATGTGCACCAGCCCCGCTGCCAGCTCGGTGCTGGGGCCACCTGGATCCCCCGTGTCCGCCACGGCGACCGTCGTGCGCTGGGCCTGCGGCACAAGGGCCCAGCCCCAGCCCTCCCCCACCCACAGATCTACTCCCAGGCCCCCCGGCACTTACACTGCACGGTGATGGTGATGGGGGGCGACGGGGACTGGCCGATCCCGTTGGCGACCTGGCACCGATATTCCCCAGCTTGCTCTGCTGTGATGTTCTCCAGCACCAATTCCTGCTGGGATCCATTCAGGCTCTGGCTGCCCCGGTACCAGGCGTAGGAGGTGGGGGCGGGGAGGCTGCTGCTGTGATTGCACCTTAGTGTCACCGACTCCCCTTCCCGCAGACGGGTGCCCGGCGCGGCCGTAACACGGACCCCTTTGGGGAGACAGAGACACGGGTGTGAATGGGGAGAGACAGAGTGGGGGGGACCGGGCCCAGAGGGGGAGGGATCCAGGGAAGGGGGTGAGGGGCAGGGCCTGGCCCCGGTGGATCTAGGGGGCCAGAGCAGGCAGGGCAGCATGGGGCTAAGAGACAGGGGGCACCCGAGGAATTCTGGGAGCTCACGTAAGTGGGGGAGAGACAGTCCCTGGCCCATTAGGGTCTGGGGGAGGTGAGCAGGAGACGGGGCCTGGCCCATACAGGACTGAGGTTCTGGGGCAGGGGAGTAGGGCAGAGGCTCCCAGAGAAGTGTCTGGGGCACAAGGCCGGTGTAGGGGCCAGGCTCTGGGAAGAGCTGGGGGGACCCGTGGCTGCTCCAGGGCTGCGCAGGAGGATCGGGGCTGACGAGGGGGGTGGGGCGAAGCAGGGAGGACCCGGGGCCGCTCCAGGGCCACGTGGGAGCATTGGGGCTGTAGAGGGAGGGGGGAGGCTCTCGTCAGCCCTGGCTGCTTACGCTGAACTTCGAGCGACTCCCTCGCCGAGAGGCTCAGTTGCCCCCAGCCGGGGCCGGAGACCCAGACCCCGCACGCGTAGCTCCCTCTGTCGGACACACTGCCTGGGCCACGCGCAATTCCTGCCCGGCCCCCGGCAGCCACATGGGACCTGACGTGCCGGGCCCCAGGCTGCGGGGCATGGGCCTGGCAGTGCGACCCCATCGCCTACCCACAGCACCGCCCGCCCTGCCGGCCACCACACCTCCACCCTGGGGGCACCTGGGGGTCCAACCCCTCATCCCCAGCCCCACCCAGAGCCCACACGCCCAGTCAGGGCCCTCTCCATCCCCTCATCACACCCCCTGCCTCAACCCACAGCCCCCTCCTTCGCTGCACCCCTCATTTTGACCCCACCCTGGAGCCTCGGGGGCCCCACACAATCCAATAGCCCCGGGCCCCCAGAAGAGTGAATCCGGCCCCGCTCCCGTCATCACCCCTTCACCTGGGCTTGGTGCAGCCCCTAGAGGCCGCTCCAGGAGACTCCCCAGTGGCAGGCTCCTGCCCCTGGACCCTTCTCCTGGCGCGTTTCTGCCCCACCTGCCAGCAGCGCCCCGGGGATGGGCCCCACAACAGGGCAAGGCCCCAGCTGCGGGTGCTGCAAGGCCGGACCCACAGGGGAAATCGAGCTCTGCTGGGTTCCCGCTGGCCCTGCTCATGTGCCCCTGATGTGCACCAGCCCTGCTGCCAGCTCGGTGCTGGGGCCACCTGGATCCCCCATGTCCCCCACGGTGACCGTCGTGCGCTGGGCCTGTGGCACAAGGGCCCAGCACCAGCCCTCCCCCACCCGCAGATCTACTCCCAGGCCCCCCGGCACTTACACTGCACGGTGATGGTGATGGGGGGGGACTGGGACGGGGACTGGCCGATCCCGTTGGTGACCTGGCACCGATATTCCCCAGCCTGCTCTGCTGTGATGTTCTCCAGCACCAATTCCTGCTGGGATCCGTTCAGGCTCTGGCTGCCCCGGTACCAGGCGTAGGAGGGGGGGGCCGTGAGGCTGCTGCTGTGATTGCACCTTAGGGTCACCGAGTCCCCTTCCCGCAGATGGGTGCCCGGCGCGGCCGTAACATGGACCCCTTGGGGGGAGACAGAGACACGGGTGTGAATGGGGAGAGACAGAGTGGGGGGGACCGGGCCCAGAGGGGGGAGGGATCCAGGGAAGGGGGTGAGGGGCAGGGCCTGGCCCCGGTGGATCTAGGGGGCCAGAGCAGGCAGGGCAGCATGGGGCTAAGAGACAGGGGGCACCCGAGGAATTCTGGGAGCTCACGTAAGTGGGGGAGAGACAGTCCCTGGCCCATTAGGGTCAGGGGGAGGTGAGCAGGAGACGGGGCCTGGCCCATACAGGACTGAGGTTCTGGGGCAGGGGAGTGGGGCAGAGGCTCCCAGAGAAGTGTCTGGGGCACAAGGAAGGTGTAGGGGCCAGGTCTGGGAAGAGCTGGGGGGACCCGTGGCTGCTCCAGGGCTGCGCAGGAGGATCGGGGCTGACGAGGGGGGTGGGGCGAAGCAGGGAGGACCCAGGGCCGCTCCAGGGCCACGTGGGAGCATTGGGGCTGCAGAGGGAGGGGGGGAGGCTCTCGCCAGCCCTGGCTGCTTACACTGAACTTCGAGCGACTCCCTCGCCGAGAGGCTCAGCTGCCCCCAGCCAGGGCCGGAGACCCAGACCCCGCACGCGTAGCTCCCTCCGTCGGACACGGCTGCCTGGGCCACACGCAATTCCTTCCCGGCCCCCGGCAGCCACATGGGACCAGACGTGCCGGGCCCCAGGCTGCGGGGCATGGGCCTGGCAGCGCAGTGTGAACCCATCGCCTACCCACAGCAATGCCCGCCCTGCCGGCCACCACACCTCCACCCTGGGGGCACCTGGGGGTCCAACCCTTCATCCCCAGCCCCACCCAGAGCCCACACGCCCAGTCAGGGCCCTCTCCATCCCCTCATCACACCCCCTGCCTCAACCCACAGCCCCCTCCTTCGCTGCACCCCTCATTTTGACCCCACCCTGGAGCCTCAGGGGCCCCACACAATCCAATAGCCCCGGCCTCCCAGAAGAGTGAATCCGGCCCCGCTCCCGTCATCACCCCTTCACCTGCACTTGGTGCAGCCCCTAGAGGCCGCTCCGGGAGACTCCCCAGTGACAGGCTCCTGCCCCTGCACCCTTCTCCCGGCGCATCTCTGCCCCAGCTGCCAGCAGCGCCCCTGGGGGTGGGCCCCACAACAGGGCAAGGCCCCAGCTGCGGGTGCTGCAAGGCCAGACCCACAGGGAAAATCGAGCTCTGCTGGGTTCCCCCTGGCCCTGCTCATATGCCCCTGATGTGCACCAGCCCCGCTGCCAGCTCGGTGCTGGGGCCACCTGGATCCCCCGTGTCCCCCACGGCGACCGTCGTGTGCTGGGACTGCGGCACAAGGGCTCAGCCCCAGCCCTCCCCCCCGGCACTTACACTGCACGGTGATGGTGATGGGGGGGGACGGGGACTGGCCGATCCCGTTGGTGACCTGGCACCGATATTCCCCAGCTTGCTCTGCTGTGATGTTCTCCAGCACCAATTCCTGCCGGGATCCCTCCAGCCTCTGGCTGCCCCGGTACCAGGCATAGGAGGTGGGGGCGGGGAGGCTGCTGCTGTAATTGCACCTTAGTGTCACCGAGTCCCCTTCCCGCAGGCTGGTGCCCGGTGCGGCCGTAACATGGACCCCTTGGGGGGCGTCTGGGGGAGACAGAGACACGGGTGTGAATGGGGAGAGACAGAGTGGGGGGACCGGGCCCAGAGGGGGGAGGGATCCAGGGCAGGGCCTGGTGGCTTCAGGGGGCCAGAGCAGGCAGGATCCCCCAGAAAAGTCTGGGAGCTTAAGCAGGTGGGGGAGACAATCCCTGCCCAGATGGGTCTGGGGCTCTGAGGCAGGGGAGGGGGTAGAGGCTGCCCCAGTGAGTAATAGGGCCCTGGACAGGTGGGGGGATGGGCAGTGGCGTGGACAGGGCAGGGAGCCCAGGGCAGGCGCCGAGGGGGAACGACCTTACCCATGGAAGGTGTCAGTGAGGGCCCAGCCAGCAGGAGGTTGGGGGTGGGGACTGGCCATTCTGCGGGTGCCTGAACAGGGTGATTGGGGGGGGCAGGATACGGGCTGGGGCTGACGAGGGGGGTGGGGTGAAGCAGGGAGGACCCGGGGCTGCTCCAGGGCCACGTGGGAGCATCGGGGCTGCAGAGGGAGGGGGGAGGCTCTCGTCAGCCCCGGCTTCTTACGCTGAACTTCGACAGACTCCCTCGCCGAGAGGCTCAGCTGCCCCCAGCCGGGGCCGGAGACCCAGACCCCGCACGCGTAGCTCCCTCCGTCGGACACGGCTGCATTATCCACCCGCAATTCCTGCCCAGCCCCCGGCAGCCACACGGCCCCGCGGGACCAGATGTACCGGGCCCCGAGTTGTGGGCCAGAGGCCTGGCAGCGCAGGGTGAACCCATCGCCTTCCCGCAGCGCCGCCCGCCCTGCCGGCCGCGACACCTCCACCGTGGGAGTACCTGGGGGGAGAGAGCGTCAGCGGGGCCAGAGTTGGGCCAAGGGGGCAGGTCCCTTCGGTCCTGTCCCAAGGGGAAGGAGCATTTGCTGGAGCCCCACCCCCTCTACCCACTACCCCCCTCCCCAGTGTCGAGGGCAGAGCCCAGTGTCCTGCCCCCCAGCTCTAACCTCGCCTCCCCCTGCCTGATCTGTGGGCAGAACCCAGAGCCAGCCCCCAACCTCCTGCTCTAACCCCTCATAGGGTTACCAGGTGGCTTAAAAAAGAATATGGGACACACTTGATCTCAGGTGAGGGGGGGGGAGGACATTGGTTGGGTGGGGAGTGGGGATGGCCGAAAGGATGTGTGTGTGGGGAGGGGGGATGGAACCAGCTTGCAGGAAGCAGAGGTGGGGGGGAGTCATGGGCAATGGGACTGGGCAGGAGAGATGGGGGGGACCAGTCGACGGAAAGTGGGGTTGGCCGGGGAAGATCAGGTGGGGGAAGGGGAGCGGGGCTGGCTGGGAGGTGGTTGGGGGGAGCAGGGTGGCTGGGGGTGGGTGGAAAAATCGGCCGGCGGGGAGCGGGACTGACCCAGGCGGGTGCAGATCCCGGGGCGCTGCCCGTCCCACGCACGGTCCTGGTGAAGCGCGAGCGAGTCCGCCCCGGGGATTCCCGCCCCCTCGCGTGTTGCGTACGGCCTGGCTGGTGAACACTGAGGCATCGGGAGCGTATGGACCAGCCAGGCGGTTCCCAACTAGGCACTGACAAGCCAAATAAGAATAATACCGACCTCATTAGCAAACACCGACATTTTACGTGTCCGGTATTTTCTTAATTTTTTCCCAGACAGAACCCACAAATACCGGACTGTCTGGTTCAACACCAGGCACCTGCAACCCGAACCCCTAGTCCCCGCTGCTCTAACCCCTAGTCCCCGCTGCTCTCCCGAAACTGGGGCAGAACCACCAGCGTCTGCACCACCCCTGCTCTAACCACTAGTCCCTGCTGCACCAGGCACAGAGCCCAGGTGTCCTGGCTCCCCGGCCCTCTCGGACAGGCCTGTCTGGAAGCGGTGCTCACCTGTCCCTGGGGGCGGTTCCGAGTCACACTCGTCCCAGGTCCCATCCACCCGGCAGTGCAGCACCGCGCCAGGGCCCAGCCCGGACGGGCTTATTCGCAGCTCGGTCGCCCTGTCACCGCCCGGAGTCTGGTCTGGGCTCAGCCTCGGGCCATCTGGGCCGTACCAGGAGGGGCGCTGGGAGCAGGTGGCCCCCACGGAGCAGATGAGGGCGGGTCCCAGTTCCGTTCGGCTCCCCAGCGAGGGCTGGCACTGATGGGCTGCGGAGAGAGCCAGGGTCAGGAGCCACCGAACCCCGCTGGGTGCCTGGCTACCGGGAGCGGAGTGGGGTCCGGGGGCGGGCGCAGCGCAGCCTGGACACTCGACAGGGAGGGACCGTGGGCGATGGGGGAGCAGCGAAGTGAGCCAGGGACACGGGGAGCAGCCACCTGGGCACTGCGTCAGGTCTCAGCGCCTCCCGGACCCCTCCCGGTCTGGGCAATACGCTGCCTGCGGCCGGTGTGGGCAGCTCTGCAGCACTGGGCAGGGGCTCCGCCGAGTGAGGGGGATGCGGCTCTGCCAGCCCGGCCTGGGAGTTCTGACCCATTAGCCGCCTGCTCTACCCCCCACAGCCCTTTGCTCTAACCACTACCCCCAACTGCCCTCTACTCTACCCTCTACCCCCCACTGCCTTCTGCTCTACCCCCCCACTGCCCTCACCACTACCCCCCACTGCCCTCTCCTCTACCCACTACCCCCCACTGCCCTAACCACTACCCCACTACCCTCTGCTCTAACCACTACCTCCCACTGCTCTAACCACTACCCCCCACTGCTCTAACCACTACCTCCCACTGACCCGTGCTGGGGAGAGAACCCAGGAGTCCTGGTTCCCAGCTCTAGCTGCCCCCTGCTGGAGGGGACGAGCCCTGCGCTCCGAGGTGTCCAGCGACCCGGCCCTGACCTGGGGGTGCTGGACGGAGGCTGGTTACCGGAGACACTGAGCCGCTGTCCACTTTTACTGCTCCAGGAGTCCTTCTTGCCTCCCTGCTCTGCCTCGAACCGGAAGCGGTAGGTGCCCTGGTGTCTGGGGCGCAGCCCGGCCACCCGCAGGGAGCAGTTCCCCTGCTGGTCCCCCAGGTAGCGGACGCGCCCCACAAAGGCAGGGTGGATGCGAGTCCCGTCCGAGTGATACACGGTTTGTTTCCCGTCCCGTGTCCAGCTCACGGCCCCGACGGTCCAGTTCCGGGGGAGGGAGAAGGAGCAGGGGATGGTCACGCAGGAGCCGACCCAGCCAGCCAGGGGCCCTGGGCCGAGGGTCACGTTCCAGTCCTGGGCACCGGCACCTGCCGGGGACAGGACCCAGGGATCAGCCCGGCACAGCGAGACGGGAACCCGCCTGGGGGCTGGGCTGCAGCACAGATCCCCCCGGGAGGGTCCAGGCGAGCTCCTCCCCCCAGCCCAGGGGCATCACAACAGGATGGGGGATGTTGTGTCGTGGGCCTGTCCGAGCCCCCCGCCCCCGTGTGGGGTGACAGCCCGGCCCGTGCGCCCCTGCCAGCTGGGAAGGGCGTTTGGAGAGATCCCCTCTGACTCGGCCCATCCCCCACCCAGCAATGCATCTCCCCAGCCCCAAATCCCTCCTGCCCCCCGGTTCTCCCTTCAGCCCAGCCTGACCCCTCCCGCCTCTGCCCAGCCCTGTCTGTCAGTCCCTCCTCTGCAGCCCATTAGTTCCCCCTCAGATCAGCCCCCCTAAACCCATTTAATTCAACTGCCCTGCCCCCCTTCAGTCGGGCCCCTCGGCTCCCCTCGCTTTAGGCCCTTGCAGTTCAGGCCCCACATCTGTCCAGTGCTCCCTCCCCTCCCCTCTCCGCTCAGCTCCCATAGCTGGGTGCCAGGGGCCCTGACTGTGGGGACCCAGGCCGAGGGGCCAGACGGGAGCCGCCAATTGCAGTTGGACGGTTCCTGCCGGTTCCATCACAGGGCGGGAGCTTTAACCCCCGGGGTCCCGCTCAGCCCGGCGGGTCGGTGACTCCTGGTCTGGCACTTCCCCCGCACCAGGAGCCGGGGCTGCCGTGGGTGGGGCCAGTCGGGCTGGAGCTGATGGACGGGCAGGGCAGGGGGCAGGATCTCCAGGCCGGCCCAGGAGACGCCCCGATGCACAGGGGCAGCGAGAAGCCCAGGGGCAGGGCATGGCGCAGGGAAAACGGAGCCCGGGGCAGGGGGTGAAGGAGCCATCGCTGCAAAGCCCAGGGCTGGGGTTAGCCCAGGCTGCTCTGTCCTGAGAGCCAGGCTTGTGCTACCCCCATGTCCCCAGCAGCGGGCCCAGCTACTCGGGCTCAGGTTCTGGGCCAGATGCCCCCTGGAGCGGCTGGGGCGAGGGGCTGGAACCTGCCTGCGCGGAGCCTGGTCCCTGAGCCCCGTGGCGGGGCAGACGTACTGGAGGGCCGGGGAACGGTCCCATGCGGGTGCCTGGGCGCGGCAGGGCGTGGCAGGCGGGGCAGGGCAAGGCGGGGCAGGGCAGGTCTGGCTACTCACCGCTCAGCAGGCAGAGGGCAGGGACCAGCACCCAGGCCATCTCCGTCCGCCCCGAGCGCCGCCGGCCTGGCAGGGGAGAGCCCGGAGTGACTCCCCGCCGCGTTCCTGGGGGCGACTCGTCTGCACCGGGCCCTGGCTCCTGGCTGCGGGATCAGCTGTGCGGCGGGTGTTTCACAGCCAGGGCCCGTCCAGGAGTTTGCTGCCCAGAAATGAACGCGGGGCTCAGAGACCAGCCACAGGAGGGGGGGGACACCTCCATCCCCGCGCACTTCGTAGGCTGCGCGCCTGGCCAGGGGCAGGTTCCCATGTGGGGTGACACGTGCGGGAAGATGGGGGGAATAATGACTTTGGGGTGCAGTGGGGACACTGGGGGATGCTCTGACCCCTTGGAAAGATCCTAGTTGGGGAGGGCATGGCAGGCCCAAGGCGCAGGGTCTGGGCTCAGTGTCACTGCTGGGACCAGCCTGGCAGGAGTAGCAGAGATCAGGCGCAGGGTGGGGGCCGTGACTCTTGATGGGACCGGTCCAAGCGTCTGGTAAGTGCCCGAAGCGGGGCGGGGGGGGGGGGGGGGGACGGATCTGGGCACAGAAGGGAGCTCAGTAGGAGACTGGGGGCAGGAGAGAGGTGGGGTCTGGGAGGGAGGTTGGGTGAAGGAGGGGCTGTGATCTGGGCAGGGGAATGGGGTGCAGGTCCGGGAAGGGGCAGGTCTATAGGAGAGGATGCAGGGTCCAGGAGGGAGTTGTGACCTGGGGGGGGTGCAGAGGGTTTGGGTGAGGACCCGGGGCAGGAGGCGGACCCCACAGCTCAGGGGTCGAATCCTGCTCAGCCCTGCTCCGGCTCCGCAACGGGGCATTGGGGCCAGCGCTGCCTGTGCGGGAACTGCCCCTCCCCCACCCACATGCCCTGACGCTACCTCTGCTGCTTCCTCCCTGAGAACCAGCCTGTTTCTCAGGGTCCGGCTCCGTGGGCCCAGCCTGGGGGGGGGCAGCGTCTGGCGTTGTCCAGTCCTCTCAGAAGGTTCCCGCTGGGAGATGGTGCAACTGGCCGGCTGGGGGCTGAGGGCCCAGGTGGGTCTGGAAAGAAACGTCCCTTTGCAGAACTGGGACGAGAACTCAGGGGTCCTGGCTCCCCCATTAAGCTACTGACCCCTGAGCTGTCCCCAAAGCCGGCATAGAACCCACAAGCCTGAGGCCCAGCCCCCAACTCTCCCCCAAACTCCATCTCCCATTCTGAGCAGCTGCCAGCCCAGCATGGTCTCCCAGGGGGTCTCAGACCCTTTCCCAGCCTGTCCCATGAATCCTCTCAGGCTGCAGGAAGATGCAGCCTGCTCTGGGGTGGGGTAGGGCAGCTGATTAACAGCGCAGGGTGATGCTGCCTTGCCAAGGTCAGTCCCCGCCCGGCACAGCGTGAGCTCGCTGGGCAGAGACCGGCTCTCACCCCGGGTTTGGGAAGCCCTCAGGGTATTTGCATTGCTACCCCCAGGCCTGGTGCGACAATGCGGCCCAGTGGTTAGAGTACAGTAGTGGTGGGCTTGGAGTTCTACCCTTGATTTCTCATGGCCTTACTCTGCCTCGCTTTCCTTTCCCATCGATTGCAACTTCTTTGAGGCAGGGGCTGTCTCTGGTTGTGTGTGGGCAGCACCTGGCTGCCCAGACCCCGACCTCTGCTGGGCTCCTCCCATAAGTATCTTCGCTATTTGCTCTCCTATCAGTGATGTAGAGATGGGCAGCGTCATTCCCCCCAAATCTGGCTTTTTACCCCAATACAAGGAAAAGTGGCTCTTACCTGGGCCCGGGTTAGTGGCTGGGACTCGGGTGTGATCCCACCGCTGACACTAACAGGAGAGCAGGGAGGTCTGGCAGATAACTACTGGTCATGTTCATCTCTGTCTGTGGCAATAGCCCGAGGCGCTGTGAATGGCTGGTAGCCCAGAGGAGGAAAGGAAACCGTGACAGTAACTTCCTGGCCTTTGTAGCGACAGTGACAGAGGCTTGTGGTCTAGTGGTTAGAGCCGGGGCTGAAGTGGGGACTGAGGGGTTCCAGCTCCACCCTCTCCCCTTTTCTTCCCCTGGAAGCCTTTTGTTTTGCTGTCTGGCTGCGGCAGAGCAACTTCCACTTTCTCTGGGAAAGGAGAAACCTCAGCCCAGTGCAGGCTGCAATGGGAGATGGGGGGGAGGGAAGTGTGTGAAGCTGCCTGTTCCTTTTAACCCCTTCCAGCCCCGGCGACTCCCCAGCCACAGGCCCAAGGGGGCCGAGAAGGCACCAGCAGTCACGGCTCGGCGGCCCTGACAAAGGGGTGAGGGTCGGTCCTGTTCTAGCTCTGGCCAGCTGGGATCTCAGAGCGTCATGAGCCGTTCTGCCCTTGAAGCAAGAGGAAGGTCCCTTCCCCCAACGCAGTGCTGGGCAAAACCAAGAAGAGAACCCAGGGGCTCTGGCTCCCAGCCCAGCTGCTCCAACCCACCGCGGCCCCCTCCCCGAGGTGGGGACGGATCCCCTGAGTCCTGGCTCCCAGGCCCTGAGACAGGTTCCCTGGGGTAAGACTGTGCTCTTGGCTTCCCCACCGGGCTCCCTCCTGCACTGGGATGCTGCGACAGCTGCAACCCCTCCAGGCCCTGCCTGCACCCAGCCACCCCTGGGGCTCTCTCCCTGGTCCGGTCTTTGTCCCTCGGCTTGGATGAGGGGGACCGAGGCCAAGAGCCATCGACACGTCCCCTCTGGCCTGGTATCTTCCGGCTGGCAGCAAAGCTCCTTTGCTCTGAACTGAGTCAGGCAGGCTCCCTTGCCCCCAGGCTCCCGTGAGACGCCCGCTTTGGACACGGTCCCTGGGACAGGCCGGGGCTTTGCCCCCAGCCCTCTACTAGACCAGTCAACTCTGTTAATACCGAGGCTGCTTCCCAGGCACGGTGTGAGAGCCAGCCCTGGCCTGGCAAATTGACGGGGACCAGACACAGCAGGGCAGCATCACCCTCCGTCGGCACACAGCTGCCTGCCCCACCCCAGAGCAGGCTGCATTTTCTTGCCAATTGAAAAACGCAACAGCTAGGAGACTGAGTTGGGAGCTGAGGTTCCAGGATGGAGCCCACCCTAGCTTGAGCTTCTGCTCGGAGAGGGGGCGTTGGCTTTGGGTGGGGGCTGGGCTTCTGGTTCTAGTCCCAGCTCTGCAAAGCGACACTTATTGTCAGACACATCCGGGCCCTCAGCCCCCCACTGGCCAGTTGCACCATCACCCAGCAGGAGCCTTTTGAGAACATTGGGCAACATCAGACACCGGCCCTGCCCAGGCTGTGGTCAGAGAGGTGACACCGATGGACAATCTAGCTATCAGGGAGGAAGCAGGGCAGGAAGCAGAGCTGGGGGAGGGGCGGGGGAACCAGGAGGGGGCGCTCTCCCCTCACAGTCAGGGCTGATCTCTGCTTCTGGTCCCAGCTGAACCCACCCTTGCCCCCGGTGCCTGTGATGCCCTTTCCTCATGTAGCTCTCTCCCAAGGGATCAGAATGTCCCCCTGGGGTCCCTGCCGCCCCCCGCATGGTTAGCAGAGGGGCCTCCCCCAGGAATGCGGCGGTGAGTCACGCCGGGCCCGTTCCCCTCCCAGGCCGGCGGCGCCCGGGGCGGACGGGGATGGCCTGGGTGCTGGGCCCTGCCCGCTGCCTGCTGACCAATGAGTAACTCACGTGCTGCGGGGCACCCCGGGATCCACAGGGGAATGTCCCCCGGCCCCGCAGGGCATCTGCAGCACCAGGGGGCTCTGGGACCAGGCTCCACTGCAGACAAGTCCCAGCCACTCCCTCCACGGGGCGTCTGGTCTCAAACCTGAGCCGGAGCAGCTGGGCCCACTGCTGGGGGCCCCTGGGTTAGCACCTCTCTGGATCCCAGGGCAGAGCAGCCTGGGGACCCTGAGCTGAGCAGCAAGGGCCCCTCTGCCCCAGGCTGCGTGTTCCCTGAACCACGTCCTGCACCCAGGACTGGAGCGTGACCCTCACCCTGGGCCCCTGGCTGGTGGGGTCGGCTCCTGCGTGACCATCCCCTGCTCCTTCTTCCTCCCTCCGGGCTGGACCATCAGGACCGTGAGCTGGACATGGGACGGAGCACAAACCGTGTACGACATGGACACACCTCCTGTGCACCCCGCCTTTGTGGGGCACGCCCGCTACCTGGGGGACCGGCAGGGGAGCTGCTCCCTGTGGGTGGCCAGGCTGCGCCCCAGCGACCAGGGCACCTACCACTTCCAGGTCCAGGCAGGGCGCCCAGGGAAGGACGACGCCTGGAGCAGTGAGCCCAGACAGCGGCTCAGTGTCTCTGGTAACCATGATGCAGCACCCCTGGGTCAGGGCAGGGACCTTGGACACCTCAGAGAGGGCATGAGGTGCGTACACTCAGGGCAAGACTTGTGCCCCCCAGCAGGAGGCAGGGCGTGCCCCCCCCTCTCTCTCGCTCTCTCTCTCTCTCTCACACACACACACACACACACACACACACAGGTTATACCAAATAGACGCAAGCAGGATCTTATGAGGGGGATAAGGCAAAAAGCCACATTTATTGTAAAAATAATAAAGAATAAAGAAAAGATAGAAGCAAACAACGTTGTTTAACTACTTAACCCTTATACATATAAACATCCATTCATCCATTCATTCAGGTTCTGTGTATTTGTTATAGTTACCAGCCTGGAAGTTGCTTGTGACCCAATACTGGCCAGGTACTCTGTACACAAGTGATGGTAGTGGGGAGCGAAGTCCTGATCAGATGCGCATCTGAAGCTACCCGGGGGCTGGCAGCAGAACCTTGGACTCTGATTCCATAGTTTTTTAGTCCAGTTCTTATAGGAATTTGTTCCTATGCCAGTCTATGGAAATTGCTGCATCATGCTGATGTCTCCAGGGTGGCTGCCAGGTGCTCGTCAGTGATCTCATCGGGTGGACCTCCAGTACTTGGTTTTCTCCACTTGACACCTTTTGGTTGCACTGGCACCTGGCGCCTTCTTCAGCCCTTTGTTGCTGTATTCTCAGGCTGGCACCTCTCAGAACCATTCACTCATCATCCAAGCACTCTCTCTCTTACATACATTCCTTAATTAATGTTTCCCATACAATATTTTTGTATAATAATAACTTTACATATATCAGAGTTGTAGTTACAAAAAGTTTCTGGGTGGTATTGCTTAAAACATTCTCTGAGTGCTGAGTAAAGTTACAGTGTTTTAAAGAGAACAGGCGACAATTATGTAACAATGCCCTTAGTCAATTACAGGGCTGGCTCCCATAGCAGAGTTAGTGGCTTGACAATGCATCCTTACAATGTATCTCTGCAATGTCACTTTCAAGCAGCCCCTTGCACAAGCTTGAGCATGCCCTGGGGCACAGAGGGGGGGCTGTTTCTGGCTACATAGGATTATATTCTTAACAGTTCTAAGTTACATGATCTAATGCATTATATTCTAAAGGGGCAATAATAATAATAAATCTAAACATTTAACAATCTTAACAAATAATAATAATAATAATAATAATAAGAAGAAGAAGAAGAAGAAGAAGAAGAAGAAGAAGAAGAAGAATTAATAATAAATCTAAACACTTTAAGTTGTGGGGAACAAATTATGGGGAGTCACTTCCATTTGGGGGAATCACATTTTTAATACATTGATATGTTATCCCTACACACACATACACACACCATCTCTGCCCTGCTGTGACATAGCAATAGCTTGGAGGTATTTGCCCTGCCTTTCCCAAACCGGTAATACCCACATCTCTGATTGTCCGGCGGTCCCCATCTCCTCCCGTCGGCTGTTGCCGGGGAACTCTGCACAACGCAGGCTTGAGAACTGTGGAGTCAGCACCGACTGGAAGGTGTAATCGTGTCTTACGGGTCACTGAGAAAGTGTTAACAACTGGCCGGGCTGGAAATTGTTCTGTTTTTAAGACAGAAAATCAGATTTTCTCCCAAATAGCACCAAAGTATCTGCCTTCGTCCAAAAACCCGATGTTTTTGGCTGGAAAGAAAAGAAGGAGGGGGACATATTTTGATAAAAAATGAACCTATGATGCCTTCTGGGAGATGTAGTTTTGTTGCCTCGGGCTCCTATTTTATCTGTGGGCTGGGCTCTGGGACTGGACTACATCTCCCTTGATGCATTGCAACCAGGTAGGTGATGAGGTCTGCTTTTCCTAAGCAGGAGAGAAAGTGGTGCCTCTTGGGAGTTGTAGTTTGTTTCCTCGCTCTCATTCATCTCTATGGGCTGAGCTCTGGGACCAGACTACAATTCCCATTCTGCACTTGGCATTCCTATGACCTTTGCCCAGCAGGAGGGAGAAGGTAGGACATCATGGGAGCTGTGGTCCCACTGGAGAGCCAGGCCCATAGAAGAGGTGGTGTGTTCGGTTTTGCACATGCATTGTAGGTGAACGATCACTGAAGTCCATGGCGCTATGGATAACAGATGCCAGCCGCTGCCCCATTTTGGCTGGGAACTCCAGGCTTTGGGCAGGGGCCTGGCGGCGCTGGCTCTATTCCGTGGCTGCCAGAGATGGTGAAGAAACCAGCTGATCCTGGTCTATCAGGGTGTTTGTCAGAGAGCAGACAAAGGACGAGATCCTGCGCCTGGAAGCTAGAAATGCCACTCCCCTGAAAACAAACAGAGGCTTTTAATTTGCATAGACCTGCATACATTTGCACAATAACCCACCCCACCCAAGACCAAGAACTTTGCCCTTTTGAAGCTAGGACGTATTGGAGCCCAGTGGGGGGAGGTGATCGAGTGGTGGTGGCTGGATCCCCCACACACCTGATACCCATTAGGGGCTGGGAAGGGCTGGGGAGGGGGTGTCTAGTGGTGAAGCAGCTGGGTTGGTCCGGGAGCATAGATTTTGTGGGAGCCTTCGCCCCCTTCCTGAGCCAATGCGGCTGCTGCTTTGTCTCTGAGCTGCTGGTCTCCTTTATTTGCAGGAAGGGAAGGCGCAAACGAGGGAGAGCACACCAATAAATCCGTCTTGGGGATAGGGGGCCGCCAAGCCAGCTAGACTCCCTTCTCCCTAAGTTGGCCGGAAAAATGAACCCACTCCAGCCCCGTAGGCAACCCCGCCTCCTGCTTTGTCCTGTTTCCCAGACCCAGGGTGTTATCTGCCCTCACCTGCTTGAGTCCTCCACCTTGTGCAGGTGTCAGGAAGGCTGGGGCCATTCCCTACCTGGCTTCCCTCAGGAGTTCTCCCCCAAAGATCCCATCCCCCACTGGGCACCACACACACACACAGCGGCACTTCAGAGCAGCACAGGGCAGTAGAACCCCATACAGCCTAACAGAGCCACCCGCGAATACAAAACCCCGCGACGAGAGTGAGCACAGTCCCCACTGCGTCACAGGCGGTGAGCCGGGACTCCTGGCTCTCCCCCAGCTGTGGCAGACAATGGCTCACCTGCCCCGCCTCGCGGGACGCAGAACACAGCCCGGCAACCTCCCCTGTAGAAGGACGCAAAGTGCCTTCCCTAACAAGGGGGCTGTCAGCTTCCTTCCTGCCGCATGGGAGGGAGGGGAGTGGGAGAGGGGGAAACCGACATTTGCCACCATTGACTGCTGAGAAAACTCAGATTGCCCCAAGCCTGCGTGTATCTCTGCCCCACCAAACGCCAGTGAGCCCCGGGGTACCCAACGACCATCCTTATTCTACAGCTAACGTGCCAGTTTCTTTGTGGCAGATTCTAGCCCCAGGTGCCAACCTCTTACTAAGCAGGCTCCGACTTAGCACCGTGGCTTGGGGTGTGCGCAGGTGGAGAGGGTGAAGTTTTTGGTGAGAAACGTCAATTTCGCTGCACTCACACCAACCACCAAAACCCGTTTGCCTTGGCGATCACTGACGGGCCAAGTAAGAAAACTCTCGCTTGGGATGGTGATAGTCAGTCTGAGGGTATTTAGGTGACGCTTTTGCCCAGGAATGGGGACAGTTTTACGAGTTGTAAAGCGTTCAAACACCTCGGCTGAGTCTAGACTGGCCAGTTTTTCTGGAAAATCAGCTGCTTTTCCAGAAAAACTTGCCAGCTGTCCACACTGGCCACTTGAATTTCCGCAAAAGCACTGACTTCCTACTGTAAGAAATAAGGGCTTCTTGCGGAAATACTATGCTGCTCCCGTTCAGGCAAAAGTCCCTTTTGCGCAAAAGGGCCAGTGTAGACAGCTGAGATTTGTTTTCCACAAAAAGCCCCGATTGCGAAAATGGCGATCGGGGCTTTTTTTTGTGCAAAAGTGCATCTAGACTGGCCACGGACACTTTTCTGCAAAAAGTGCTTTTGTGGAAAAGCGTCCTGCCAATCTAGACACTCTTTTCCGGAAATGCTTTTAACAGAAAACTTTTCCGTTAAAAGCATTTCCGGAAAATCATGCCAGTCTAGACGTAGCCCTCCAGTCACAAAATAATTATTGGCTGATTCCTCCCCCACGTACATTCCTGCAATTTGGACTATTTAAATGGATAGTTAAAGGCCATAATTTTGCACCGGTATGAAAATTTAACATTCATCAAAGTCTGAAACGTGCTCAGGAATAAACATCAGGTGGATCTGTGGAAATTATAAAGCTGCACAAAGCTCACGCTCTCTCCCTGCATTGGGCACTGCTGTGACAAGAATTGCATCGGCCCCAGCTGGTTTGACTCTTACCAGCAGTTTCTTGCAAGCTGCAGAGAGGTTAGCATGGCGATGATTTTACCCCAGTGGGTTTGCTCCCTTCTTTTGAAAGGGGATTGATTCTTATAACAGCGATTCTTGTAAGAGACCGTGCTGTATAGCTATACAATGTGCACAGGCTGTACCTATCCTTTGTGTGTTCCTCTGCACTGGTGTTAGAGAAGGCAGGGCCCAGAAATGGCCCGCCTTTTGGAGCAGGTGTTGGGGGTAAACACAAGCGAATGTGTTCACACTGGACTTTTCTCAATCAAGAAGCATGGGTACCGGGGCTGGGGGAGGGGGTTTCCAGATTGTTTCAGGAGGCAATAAAACCCCCAAGCCCTCTAATTGGTTCAGCCCAAAACAGGTTTGTTTGTTTTTGTCTCAAAAATTCCTTGGACGTGTTTTAAATCAAGCCCCCTGAACGCCGGTCCGGCCTGAAAGGAATTTTGTTTCCACTTTTTTGGCCTTGTTGGCAAAGCCGCCAATCTGCTACGGGAGCAGCCCTACCCTGAGCGCAGACACCTGGTTCCTTGCCCAGCTGCTCCCAGCAGTGCAAAGAGCCAACTGAAAATGGCCCCAGGCGCGTCTCGTTCTGCCAGGATTAAACCCGCACTGAGCCTTGATGTCGGACTGAGGCCCGGTCCAGCCACGGGGCGGAAACGGAGCCGATGGCAGGATCGGGACTGAAGTGGGCCCGCCTGGCTCGACACTGAAATGCTGAGTGTGGGTCCCGAAGGCGTGTGAGGAGATGTGGAGCTCAGAGAGCCCTGCTTCAGGCAATACTGGGCAGCTGTCCTCTCGGGGCTGTGCCTCTGGGGGGCTGCAGGCCACACCTCTTAAGCCGGGACTGCACTGTCACTTTGTCCCCAGGCCTAGCCCAGGCTGAAGACCCTCCCACAGGGGTCCCTGCACCCAGCCCAGATCTGGAGAAAGGGGGTCAAGCTAGAGACAATTAACTCCGCCCCTTTCCATGTGTACCCTTAACTCTGCCCCCTTCGTAGATTTCAAGCCCAGATCTGAGGGTCAGGCTAAAGCAGGGCTTTTAGGGTATGTCTACACTACCCCACTAGTTCGAACTAGCGTGGTAGTGTAGACATACCCTGGGATAGTTGTTACAAGGGATGTGATGTAGTGGGGATTTTGTCCACTCTTGTAGTCCTGTCTTCTCTTTGTTTTTGTATTCACTGGTTGCTTTGTTGTGCTTTGTGTGATTCTACTGTCCTGTGCTTTCCTGGAGGAACTCTGTGTGTGCGTGTGCTTGCCTCAGTTTCCCTGGGCACTGCAGCACTATCTGCATGAGGAGGGGGTGGCTGGGCATGGCTGACTGGAAGTATGTCAGTCTCTCATGACCTGAGGACCAGGTGACAGCAGATCACACCTTGGGCCTGGAAGCAGAACAAAGCAGGAGGCGGTGCTGCAGGGGTGGGGGTGGGGCTGGAAGCAGGGGCTGTGAGTGTGAGTTAGTTTTTCATCTGGCTGGGGGAGAAGGGAGCCTAGCTGACTTGGGGGGCTGGGGCACAGGCCCAGAACTGAGGCTCTGGGCTCCTCTTTCCCCAAGATGGGCTGTCCTGGCTGCTCCTGGTTCCTGGACCCAATAAACCTTCTGTTCTACTTGCCGTCTGAGGGTCACGTCTGAGTGTGGATGGGGGTGCAGCACTCGGGGACCCCCCCACACTCTGTGACTGGGGCAACTCCTCTCCTTGGGAAGCAGCTGCCCCTTATTTCCAGCCTGGATTTGTCTGGCTTCGTGCCTGGCTGTCAGAGCTCAGGCAGCCTGTGTCCAGGGGGGTTACAGCCTCTGTGCTCGGAGATCTCCTCCACTGACGTGCACAGAGGCTGGGCCAGGCATTGCTCTGCTTTGCGTGATCCCAAGGGCTCCAGCGCCGTCTGTCTCTCTCCCCGACGGGAGCGCATCGCAGCGCTGCAGCCTCATTGGCTCCCTGCCCATGGCTGGGCCCTCGCACTGGGTTTTGCTAGCTCAGCTCTTACACTGCCCAGGGCTGAGACGTGCACGCGACGCAGCGTCCGTTCCACCCGTCCTGCAAGCGCCTGCGGCACCCGCAGGCTGTGTCGGTCTCGCATGCGCATAAAGCGTCCCCCATGCTTGGTGCAGAGCGCGGTGTGTCGGAGTAACGTTCAGGCGCACTGGGCACTAGAGCGCGCCAGGAGCTGCACAAACACGGAGCAAACAAGCTACCCGGGGGTGGGCAGAAAGGAGACAGCAACTCCGGATTTTTGGCAGGGATTTGGGGCAGGTTTGAGTCTACGGCTGCTTCAAAGGAGCTTGCGGGTTTCCAGCCATTGGGTGTTTGCCACAAATCAGGCCCGGTCTCTCCGGGCGGCAGAAAAATAAATTCCCAGGCCACTCAAACCTGGGGCTGGCAGGCAGGACCTGTGCTGGGGACCCAAGGGGAGAAGGCTCTCAGGGTGCACAAGGGGCCGGTCAGGCCCAAGCCAGGAGCGGGGTCGTGCTGGGAAACAGACCAGTGGGGCGCTGCGTGTGGATTTATGAGCTGGGCTGGGCAGCGTTCGGCGTTGGGGTTTCTTCCGAGTCAGAGTGAAACAGAAACTCTTCTACATTCTCCGTGGAAACCACAAAGAGAGACGGACCCGGAGCTGCCAATGGGCTGGGGCTAAGGCGCTGCCGGGCGCTGTGAGAAACCCGGATTCAAACCCTCGTTCTGTTGATTCACACTGGGACTGTGGGGCCAGCCAGGGTAGAGCCCATATTGCCCCCTAGTGCCGCCCTGTGGATCAGGGTGAGCCCTGACTGCCAAGGTGAGCCCACAGCCTGCTCCCCTGCAGCGCCCCCTAGTGCCGCTCTGTAGGATTACCAAGACACCCCCTCCCCTCCCGAAAGGGAATAAAACACCGGACACAACGTGGATTTGTAAAGTGCATTTTACTTTCTTCAGAAATAGAAAGTCTGCTGGGTTAACGTTATTAACCAGTTGGCAACTCATGGAGCGACACACAAGGAAACCGACCTCGTCTTGGAGTTAATACAGCTCTCCTGACATGTTCGCTCGTCTACATGAGAACATAAGAACGGCCACACGGGGTCAGACCAAAGGACCATCGTGCCCAGTGTCCTGTCTGCCGACTGTGGCCAATACCAGATGCCCCAGAGGGAGGGAACACAACAGGTAAACCTCACGTTGTGAGGAGGCTGTGAAGGCTACGACTGTAACAGGATTTAAAAGAGAACTAGATAGATTCATGGAGGTTAAGTCCATCAATGGCTATTAGCCAGTCTGGGTAAGGAATGGTGTCCCTAGCCTCTGTTTGTCAGAGGGTGGAGATGGATGGTAGGAGAGAGATCTCTTGATCGTTATTACCTGTTTGGTTCACTCTCTCTGGGACACCTGACATTGGCCACTGCCAGCAGACAGGATACTGGGTTAGATGGACCTTTGGTCTGGCCCAGTCTGGCCGTTCTTATGTTCTTCTGTTATGTGATCCCTCCCCTGGCATCCATTCCCATAAAAACAGAGGCTTGGGACACCATTCCTACCCATCCTGGCTATTAGCCATTGATGGACCTAACCTCCATGAATTTATCTAGCTCTTTTTTGAACCTTGTTAAAGTTCTAGTTTTCACCACATCCTCTGGCAAGGAGTTCCACAGGTTGACTGTGCAATGAGTGAAGAAAATCATCCTTTTGTTTGTTTGAAACCTGCTGTTTGCTTTTTGGACTGCTGCTGCACACTGCGTGGATGTTTTCAGAGAACTCTCCACAAGGATTCCAAGATCTCTCTCGAGTAATTGTAGCTAAATTAGTCCCCATCATATTGTACGTGTAGTTGGGATTTTTTTTTCTAATGTGCATCACTTTACATTGATCAACATTATATTTCCTTTGCCATTTGGTTGCCCGATCTCTTAGTTTGGTGAGATCTTTTTGAAGCTCTTCACAGTCTGCTTTGGTTTTAACTGTCTTGAGCAGTTTGATATCATCTGCAAATGTTGCTGCTTCACTGTTTACCCCTTTCTCTAGATCATTTATACATAACTTGAATAGGATTGGTCCCAGGACAGACCCTTGGGGGCCCCCACTAGTTACCTCTCTCCACTCAGAAAACTGACCATTTATTCTCACCCTTTGTTTCCTGTCTTTTAACCAGTTATCAGTCTATGAAAGGCCCTTCCCTCTTATCTCATGACAACTTACTTTGCTTAAGAGCTTTTGGTGAGGGACCTTGTTAAAGACTTTCTGGAAATCTAAGTACATTACATCCACTGGATTCTGCTTGTCCACCTGTTTGTTGACCTCCTCAAAGAACTCAAGCAGTTTAGTAAGGCTTGATTTCTCTTTACAGAAACCATGTTGACTTTTCTCCAAAAAATTATGTTCATCTATGTGTCTGACGATTTTATGCTTTACTATAGCTTCAACTAATTTGTCCGGTACGGACATTAGATTTACCAGACTGTAATTGCCAGGATCACCCCGAGAGCCCTTTTTAAATACTGGGGTCACATTAGCTATCTTCCAGTCGTTAGGTACAGAAGCTGATTTAAAGGATAGGTTACAAACCAGTTAATAGTTCCGCAATTTCACATTTGAGTTCTTTCAAAACTCTTGGATGAATGCCACCTGGTCCCGGGGACTTGATTCCTCAGGTTTGTCACCTAAAAAGAATTGGCCCAGGTCTAATTCTAATTCTAGTCTCATTCTATGTGGGAGCAGGGTGGGCTAAGCCAGGGGACCATTTGGTCCTGTGACATTCACGCATGCGCACGCACACACACACACGACACCGAAAAGTAACGGAGCCAATCCTAGTTTCAATTATTTCGTATTTTCTTCCCTATTTATAATGAGCCCAACACAGCAAGTGCACCCACGACTTAGTATAAATTAAGGGAGGCCAGAAGTGGTTGCATCCCCCTCCTAGGCTCAGTCACGGAGAGCCTGGCCCATTGTGTACGGGCTGGGCTGGGCAGCCTGGGGCAGCCTCCCCTCAGTGAGAGCCACCCCCAAAACTCCCACCCCAGCCGGGCGCCGGTGCAGTGCCCAGGGAAACTGAGGCACGCTCAGTGTTAGAGCGGGCAGGACAGTCGGACTCAATGCCACACAACAGAGCGAACCCCAATCCCCACTTCGTCCCGTCGCAGCCAGGGAGCCTTTCCCCCAGCCCTGGGACGCTGGACAAGAGGGGATGTAACCGGACGAGTGGGCCTCACTTCCCCTCAATCCAGACCCTGGAGCAATGCCCGGGGATGGGCCCAGGGCGTGACGGCAGCTCCAGCCGGTGTAGGAAGCCGCTGTGGCCTGCTTGTCGTGGCTGCCAGAGCCAGACACGGCTTGATTCAAAGCCTGCCTAGTGGTGAGAGCTCAGGCTGCGATTTTCCTTGTGTGTCTCGGGGGAGCAGCTCTGCTCGTCCCTCTCCCTATTGTGATGGCTTGGAAGCTGCCTCGCCGCCACCGCAGCCCCTCGGGTGCCAGGGGGGAGCTGGGGGATGGCTGGGCCACTCTCTCACTGGTTCGGGAGTGGCTGGGAGAAGCATTCGTGTCACTCCCCAGGGTGGGTCCCGGCCCAGGGGTGGCTGGGTGCAGGCAGGGCCTGGAGGGGTTGCAGCTGTCACAGCATCCCAGTGCCAGAGGGAGCCCCGGTGGGGAAGCCACGGGCCCAGGGGTGCCCCAGGGAACCTGTCATGTGCTGGGAGCCAGGACCCCTGGGTGCTCTTCTTGGTTTTGCCCAGCAGTATGAGGGGGGCAGGGACCTTCTGTCACGGCTCACTGGTCGTGGCCACGCTCGGCCCATCCGTCCCCAGGCAGGACCCCCCTCTCCAGTGCAGCAGCCCCTTCTCGGGGAGCCCACTCCAGTCCAGCGGCAGTGAAACAGCCCTTCCTCAGGGGTCCATTCCAGGGCAGCGACCCCCTCCTGGGGGGCCCACTCTCACCTGGGGGGTCCGCCCCTCTGCCTCTGGGACGGTGCCTCTCCAGCCACCTGCCTCCGCCGTGAGCCCCCTCGGGGGGTCCCCTCCCTCTGGACCCCAGGGCCTCCACTCCCAGAAGGAACGGTGCCCCCCTGTTCTCCAGACCAGAGCAACACTCAGCCAGCACCAAACAGGAGGGTTTATTGAGCTTTGAACACAGGCAGCAAAGGATCTCTCAGGCCAGTCGGCCTGGGCCCTCAGCCTCACGTCAGTCCCCCTGCAGCCAGTGAGTCCTGCCTGCTCTGCCCTCAGTTCCCCCCAAAACAGCCCCCCGGCTCCCAGCAGAGCCTCCAACATCCCCAGCAACAGCCCCTCCCCCATCCATTGTCTTCTCCCAAGGTAAGGGGGTCGCCTGGCCCCTCTTCTCCGCCTCCCTCCCCATCCAAAGTTCTCCCCCCAAGCTGGGCCGGTTGCCGTGGTCCGTCTCTGCCGCCCTTTGTCGGTCCTGGGCATTGGCGGCGAGGGACGTGGGCTTGTGGTGCCCAAGCTCCAGCAATATTTGGAGCTGGGTCTCTCCCCTGGCTCTGCCTGGGGCAGGCCCTGGCCCCCACCTGCCCCCCCACGAGTCCTCCCCTCCAGCCCCGGAGCGTCCCTGCCGGGAGGAAGGCTGCGCGTGCGCGGCGTGCTGAAATGCCACACAACAGCTGAGAGGGGAGACGCCCGGGCGTGGCGTGATGTCACAGCCCGGGACTTTAAAACCGTGTAGCCCAGAGTTGCACCGCGGGACACAGCTCCAGGCCCCGCAAGTGGTCTGGAGCCCCGGAAGCAGCTGGGACCCGATCACAGGCTCAAGTGCTGCACATTGGAAGGAAGAAGGTGGAGGGGGGGGGGAAAGGGGGAAGGGGTGGGAGAGGAAGGGGCTTGTGCGGAGGGGAGCGGGCACGTCAGGAGAAGAAAGCGGAAGGCACCAAGAGGCAGGGTGGAGGAGAGACAAATGCCAGGGGGCCAAGTGGAGACAGTGAGGAAAAGGGCAGGAGGGGAGGTGTCAGTGGGAGGGGGACAGGGTGATGCTGGGAGAGGAGAGGGTAAGGGCACTGGGGTCTAGAGGGGGAAGGGGAAGGTGCTGGGAGAAGGCTTGAAAGAAGGGGGGCATTAGGAAGGTGGGGATGGAGCGAGGCACGTGTGAGGGCACAGAGGGGCAGGAGGGGTATGGGGGGCAGAGGGTGGTGAGGGGGAGGGCATCAGGGAAAAAGACAGCAAAGGGGGCAGGGGCAGTGAGGGGGGGGCACCAGGAGGGTGCAGGGCTAAGGGAAGGTGCAGGTGCCAGGGGATTCTGGGGGTGAAGCAGAAGGACAGACACCTGCAGGGGAGGGACCAGCACCAGAGGAGAGAGGCAGGGCGGGTGTGTAGAGGGAGCTGTTAGGAGAGGGGATGAGGAGGGGTAGCTCACACGATCAGAGTGGGGCTACTGGAGGAGTGGGCACAGGGGTGGGAGAAGGGCTGGTGGAGGGGGGCAGGTCTCAGGAGGTCTGAGGGCGGTGAGAAGGGCAGCTTACAGGGCGGGTGGGTGGGCAGTGGAGGGTGGGGACTATACCCATTCTGGGCACCACCAAAAATTATACAAACCTGCCACCCCTGGTCCTGGGGCCAGAACTGGCTCTGTCCTCTGAGCAGGGCCAGCATCACCAGGGTACCAGACACCACAGCTCCAGTTCTGGGCTGTTCTCTGCAACAACAAACTCCCCACCTTTGTCACATTAAACCAGTAACATCCAGGCACCGAGTGCCCCCCTGTATGCAATCCTCCCCATTAAACCTCCAAAACTCCCCACTTCCCCACACCTTCCTCTTGCTTCAAGGGCAGAACGGCTCATGACGCTCTGAGATCCCAGCTGGCCAGAGCTAGAACAGGACCGACCCTCACCCCTTTGTCAGGGCCGCTGAGCCGTGACTGCTGGTGCCTTCTCGGCCCCCTTGGGCCTGTGGCTGGGGAGTCGCTGGGGCTGGAAGGGTTAAAAGGAACAGGCAGCTTCACACACTTCCCCCCATCTCCCATTGCAACCTGCACTGGGCTGAGGTTTCTCCTTTCCCAGAGAAAGTGGAAGTTGCTCTGCCGCAGCCAGACAGCAAAACAAAAGGCTTCCAGGGGAAGAAAAGGGGAGAGGGTGGAGCTGGAACCCCTCAGTC